>NC_053396.1:109960389-110292577 GCF_905171765.1 Bufo bufo
TAACAATCATATAGACCACTACACACTACCTCCAGGTGGATATGACAATAATATCCCCCAGATTCCACTACACCAAGTGATAGTACGCTACACACTTGCACCCCTATCAAAGTACCCCTCCATATGTATTTTTTTTAATTTTCTCACTTTTGATTATAAGAAATAAAAGTTATGTTTTAAATAAAAGACCAGAAGCAGGAATTTATAGTCTCAGACTATTGAACCATTATAGTTTATGATGAGGCGCAGGCCTGGTCATAAATTAGGCGCACCTCCGGCAGTCTGCCTGGACTGGAGTAGTTTTTCACTCCTCTTTTACACCCATTTCTAGGAGTAAGGGCTCCGTGCCCATGCTGCAGGCCGCAATGCACAGGCACCAACCGTAAGCACTCTGTGGTGCGGATGCGGACCCATTGACTTGAATGGGTCCACAATCCACAAGATACAGCATAAAAATAGGAATTAGACTTACCGGTAATTCGGTTTCCAGAGATTCCCCCATGCCAGCACCACAGGAGGATGTTCCCTTTTGACCTTCTTGGGACAGGAAGCAGAGAGGTTAAAACGTCCCTCCCACCTCCACCCACCAGTGTTTTTCCAGATTACACCAGGATGGATATAACAGATTTATAAAAATCATCAGAAAATCTTATATGCAGCATTTACATAGTAGTTAGTAAGGGAGGGAATGTACGGGTGCTGTCATGAGGGAATCTCTGGAAACCGAATTACCGGTAAATCTAATTCCTATTTTCCAGCTCATCCCTCATGACACGCCACAGGAGACGTACCAAATTATAAATTTGGGGGGGGACCAAGTCTAAGGACAACATATCTCAGATATTTATCATTAGATAAAAATGTAATTTCATAGAATCAGGAATAAACCTGAGACAGCAACTTGATTCTGCCAGAAACTAAATCTTGATGACAGAATTTGTGAACCCAGTCGTAACTCTGAAATGTCTCTTTATCTGCATCCTTAATTAACAATCTACCTCTGTTTATAGACTTAAATACTTAATTAGCGGAAGAATAAATTGTCTTATTAGACATCGGCCATAAAAAGGATGCCCTATACCTGTAAGCCGATATGGTAGGTACCATTGTGAAAAAGCGACTCGCTCTAAACCAGATAAAATATTGTAACATCATATATAACCACTACACCGAGAAAAAAAATCTACTGTAGACCCCCATTGCAGTTCATTCCCAAGAGCGGAATTGTTATAATAAGATAAACAGCTAACTCCGGAAAGTCTACAAGGTATATGTAAGAAACTGTGCCAAGCTGACAGCGCTGGCACACGGCAGGCATGGACATCAACAATGAGGTAACCAAACTGTAGCATTAACTTCATACCGGTCCAGGACAAGCTTGGGATCCCGAACCAGGAGGTGTTGGTATGAACTCAAGGAAGAGGAAGGGAGAAAGAACCCTCCCGACGAACCAGGCCAACCGAGAACCCATCTGCCCGCATAGCTTCAAGGTCAGAGGCAGTCTTGAGGGTTTCACAGGATCTTTACATGGCACTAGCCAGGAGACAAAGGGACTGAGGAGTGGCAAAGGATTACAGGATCTGTGCAGCGTACATAGCTGCAGCTATATGTGTGAGCATGGCTGTAAGTGTGAATGTGGACAGAGGAATGCACAGTCTCTATTCCTGTTTTGTAGCTCCCTGGGTTGGCGTGCAGTGAAGGTAGTCTCCTTCCCGGAGGCGACCGAGGTGCCCTTGAGGTTATGGGTATTAGATGCAATGAAAGTCAGGGTCCCTGATGTTCGTGACATCAGCACCCTTAGGTGCAAATAGAATAACATAGAGAAGAGTCTAGTTGGGCATAAGTTGACATTTACTGAAAATCACTAGTCTTGAGGTAGATATATCAATGTATTGCTGTAATCCATACAAGAAGAATTCCCAGCCAGGATGGTGCTGCCTCCCAGTATAACAGGTCTGGGTAGGAACTTTACTAAATTTCAGTGCTCTGGTCACACTAATGTTCCTTTAACTTCAGGCTGACCCATACTATCTCCAGGTGTAGAGTATACTATACCACATAATAACATGGCCAGTACACATATGTATTGCACTCCTTGAATTACATACAATTCCTATTAATATTGTCCACATTTTCCAAGAGGAATGTGGCTTCAAATACAACTTTGCTTGAATAGGCACTGTAGGCTACTCCACTCACCAAATAATAGTAGAGTGCATAGATTGAACTACCACTCATCTCCACTAGGCTTTCCCTAATCTTTCTGTCACACTGGGTCCTTACCTGAGCTTTTCACCTTAGGACCCCTTTAGCTTAACTTTTGTGTGTCAGGGCACCAGTAGGAGGCAAGTGTCAGCCGGCCGCTGGCCGGAGGCGGCAAGCGTCAGCCGGCCGCTGGCCGGAGGCGGCAAGCGTCAGCCGGCCGGAGGCGGCAAGTGGCAGCAGGCCATGCACGGAGGCGGCAAGTGGCAACATAACTAAGCCAGGTTGCTAGACCTGAAGATTTAAGACTGCGACCTTGTCAACTGAATGCAGCTTGAAAATTTTTAACTCCACATTGAGTCCTCATTAAAGAAACAGGTTATGCTACTATCGTCTGACTCTGAGTTCCCATTTAGTTTCACACACACATTCTCAATTAAAGTAATTAGAACTGTTGAGGCAATCCAGCTGGTTAAACACATGCATGGTTTACTTAGGGTACTTACACACTGGCGGCAGAGGATTCCGGCAGGCAGTTCCGTCGCCGGAACTGGCAATACGGATGCAAACTGATGGCATTTGTCAGACGGATCAGGATCCTGATCTGTATGACTAATGCATTGTAATACCGGATCCGGCATTTTTTTTTTTTTCGGTCTGAGCATGCGCAGGTCGCAATGCCGGATCCGTTTTGCCGGCAATAATGCATTTTAATGGGAAAAAATACCAGATCCGTAATTCCGGCAAGTGTTCCGGAATTTTGGACGGAGGTAAAACCGTAGCATGCTGCAGTATCATCTCCGTCCTGAAAAGTCAAAAAGACTGAACTGAAGACATTCTGAACGGATTGCTCTCCATTCAGAATGCATTAGGATAAAACGGATCAGTTTTTTTCTGGAATTGAGCCCCTATGACGGAACTCAATGCCGGAAAAGAATAATGTTAGTGTGAAAGTACCCTTACCTGACAAATAGTTTGCATGGTTTAATTACCAATCTGGAGTATGTGCTGCCAAAGCAAGCACCGATATTGTCATGCAGCTTCTGCCAACACTTGCATACGGAGTATTGGTAAGGAGAGGAGAAAAGGCCCCCTTCCAGCTGCTGACTGTTTCAGGAGTACTGAGAAGCGATTCTGCTGAACTCCATTAACCCCTTAAGGACCAGCCCATTTTTCACCTTAAAGGGACACTGACAGGCCCTATAAACATATTTAGTTATTCCTATGCAGTCATAGATCTATTAAAGTGTATTCCAATGATATAAGAGTACCCCCTGTCCGCATTGTAAACCATGTAAAAACAACTTTATATTCATCTGTCAATCACATTTCTTTATGCCCAAGGGGCGTTTTTTCTCCTACCTTCGTGCCCAGCCGCACCTCAACTGTCGATTCCTACCGCCGCCCAGCTCATTATTATTCACTGCGCTGGGCGGCTATTACATTCCCCGATCCTGTCAGCGGAGAGAAGAGTTTCTTGGCCGGCGCAGGCGCATTAACTATCAGATTTCTGATCACATCAGCGCTCTGAAGCGCTGGATACGAGTGCCTTGGAGGAGAGATCGGACGCAGGCGCATTCAATTACAGGCTTGGGAGGGTGCCGGCGCATGCGCAGATGGTCCGATAGAGACTTATGGGCATCGGCCTCAATCGGGCATGCGCGGGAACTGACAGGATCGGGGAATGTAAGAGCCGCCCAGCACAGTGAATAATAATGAGCTGGGCGGCGGTAGGAATCGACAGTTGAGGTGCGGCTGAGCACGAAGGTAGGAGAAAAAACGCCCCTTGGGCATAAAGAAATGTGATTGACAGATGAATATAAAGTTGTTTTTACATGGTTTACAATGCGGACAGGGGGTACTCTTATATCATTGGAATACACTTTAATAGATCTATGACTGCATAGGAATAACTAAATATGTTTATAGGGCCTGTCAGTGTCCCTTTAAGGACCAGACTGATTTTTTTCAAATCTGACATGTGACATTTTATGTGGTGATAACTTTAAAATGCTTTTACTAATCCAAGCCATTCTGAGAATGTTTTCTCGTCACATATTGTACTTCATGACAGTGGTAAATTTGAATCAAAATATTTCATTTTTATAAAAAAAAATACCAAATTTACCAAAAATTTCAAACAATTTGCAACTTTCCAAATTTCTAATTCTCTGCTTTTAAAACAGATAGTGATACCTCATATAATAGTTATTACTTTACTTTTCCCATATGTCTACTTCATGTTTGAATCATTTTGTGAATGCCATTTTATTTTTTGGGGACGTTACAAGGCTTATAAGTTTAGAAGCAAATCTTTACATTTTTCAGAAAATTTCCAAAACCTACTTTTTAAGGACCAGTTCAGGTCTGAAGTCACTTTGTGAGGCTTACATAATAGAAACCACCCAAAAATGACCCCATTATAATCATTTTTTTCCGCTAACAAAGCAAAGGTTAACAGCCAAATAAAACTTTATATTTATTGCCCCGATTCTGTAGTTTACAGAAACACCCCATATGTGGTCGTAAACTGCTGTACGGGCACACAGCAGGGCGCAGAAGGAAAGGAATGCCATATGGTTTTTGGAAGGCAGATTTTGATGGACTGGTTTTTTGACACCACCCTGAAGCACCCCTAGAGTAGAAACTACAAAAAAAACTGACCCCATTTTAGAAACTACACCCCTCAAGGTATTCAAAACTGATTTTACTAACTTTGTTAACCCTTTAGGTGTTCCACAAGAATTAATTGAAAATGGATATGAAATTTTAGAATTTAACTTTTTTATGGCAGATTTTCCATTTTAATCCTTTTTTTCCGCTAACAAAGCCAGGATTAACAGCCAAACTAAACTCAATATTTATTGCCCTGATTCTGTAGTTACAGAAACACCTCATATGTGGTCGTAAACTGCTGTACGGGCACACGGCAGGGCGCAGAAGGAAAGGAACGCCATATGGTTTTTATGGGCAGATTTCACTGGGATAATTTTAACTTGCCATGTCACATTTGAAGACCCCCTGATGCACCCCTAGAGTAGAAACTACAAAAAAGTGACCCCATTTTGGAAACTACGGGATAGGGTGGCAGTTTTATTGGTACTATTTTAGGGTACAGATGGTTTTTAGTTGCTCTATATTACACTTTTTGTGAGGCAAGGTAACAAAAACAAAATAGCTGTTTTGGCACCGTTTTTGTTTTGTTATTTACAATGTTCATCTGACAGGTTAGATCATGAGCAATTTTTACAGAAAAGGTTGTTACGGACGCAACAATACCAAATATGACTCGTTTCAGTTTTACATAATCAAGCATTTTTGAAAAAAATTGTTTTTTAGTGTCTCCATATTCTGAAAGCCATATTTATTTTTTATGCAACTGTCTTAGGCTACTTTCACACTAGCGTTCGGGTGTCCGCTTGTGAGCTCCGTTTGAAGGGAGCGGATTATAGGAGCGGATCCGTCTGTGCAGACATCAGACGGACCCGCTCTGAACGGTAGTGTGAAAGTAGCCTTATGTAGAGGCTCATTTATTTAAGTATGAGATGACCGTTTGATTGGTACAATTTTGGAGTGCATATGACTTTTTGATCGCTTGCTATTACACTTTTTGTGATGTAAGGTGACAAAAAAAATGGCTTTTTTGACACTTTTTTTTTTTTTTACGGTGTTCATCTGAGGGGTTAGGTCATGTGGTATTTCTATAGAGCAGGTTGTTACGGACGCGGCGATACCTAATATGTACTATATATTTTGTTTTACATTTAACACAATAAAAGCATTTTTGAAACCAAAAAAATGTTTTAGTGTCTCCATAGTAAGAGCCATAGTTTTTTTTTGTTTTTTTTGGGCGATTGTCCTATGTAGGGGCTAATTTTTTGCGGGATGAGGTGACTGTTAGACTGGTATTATATTTGGGGGCATACGCCTTTTTGATCGCTTGGTGTTGCACTTTTAGTGATGTAAGGTGACAAAAATTGCTTTTTTTTTTACAATCTTTATTTTTTTATGGTCTCTATCGGACGGGGTGGATCATGTGATATATTTATAGAGCCGGTCGTTACGGATGCGGCGAAACCTAATATGTGCGTTTTTCCTTTTTTTTTTCTATTTTATACTATAAAATCAGGGGAAAGGGGCGTTTTTTTTTTTACTTTATTTCTGTCCCACTCTGGGACTTCAACTTTGTAATGCATTGCCTGTTAGTAGATTACACTGAGTCATACACTAACAGGTTGCCTAGGAGACCCAGCCTGAGGCTGAACCTCCCCGACACCCGTAAAAGGCAGGTCCCGATGCCGTGCAAGGCATTGGGCAGCCTCTGCACGGCATCTGGCTGCCTTCTGACACATCGAGTCCCTGCCACAGCAGCGCGGGGACTTGATGCACTCCCTCACCCACCAAAAAACAACTTCTATGTTGCGGTCAGCGAACACAGAAGGGGTTAATCCACCGGCATCGCTGTAAACAGCGATGTCGGCAGATACAGCAGGGGCCCGGCTACCAGGGACTGCCGGACCCCTGCAGTGATCGGGCGCACACCGCTCCGATGCACACCCGATCAGCCACCGTGCATGTATGCGTTTTGCGTTAAGGAACAGCAGATTTAGGCCTCTTTCACACGGGCGTTGCGGAAAAATGTGCGGGTGCGTTGCGGGAACACCCGCGATTTTTCCGCACGAGTGCAAAACATTGTAATGCGTTTTGCACTCGCGTGAGAAAAATCGTGCGTGTTTGGTACCCAAGCCCGAACTTCTTCACAGAAGTTCGGGCTTGGGATCGGTGTTCTGTGGATTGTATTATTTTCCCTTATAACATGGTTATAAGGGAAAATAATAGCATTCTGAATACAGAATGCAAAGTAAAATAGCACTGGAGGGGTTAAAAAAAAAATAAAAAAATATTTAACTCTCCTTACTCCACTTGCTCGCGTAGCCCGGCATCTCCTTGTGTCTCCTTTGATGAAGGACCTGTGATGACGTCACTCCGGTCATCACATGGTACGTCACATGATCTTTTGCATTCTGTATTCAGAATGCTATTATTTTCCCTTATAACCATGTTATAAGGGAAAATAATAATGATCGGGTCTCCATCCCGATCGTCTCCTAGCAACCGTGCGTGAAAATCGCACCGCATCCGCACTTGCTTGCGATTTTCACGCAACCCCATTCACTTCTATGGGGCCTGCGTTGCGTGAAAAACGCAGAATATAGAACATGCTGCGATTTTCACGCAACGCATAAGTGATGCGTGAAAATCACCGCTCATCTGAACAGCCCCATAGAAATGAATGGGTCCGGATTCAGTGCGGGTGCAATTCGTTCACCTCCCGCATTGCACCCGCGCGGAAAACTCGCCCATGTGAAAGAGGCCTTAGGCTCCATAAATCCATAGTCGTCCTATTGCGGTAACCATCAGCTGCATTACCCACTTCATCCAGGTAAGGAGCAAGCCAGGGGACCTCCGCATAAGAGGTACTGGCACGGCCACTTATAGGGTAGGAAGGGTGAGGATGAACCCAATGATCGAACCCAGGCCATCACAGAACCCACCTATAGGCTCGGACTCTGCCAGGTGGGTTCCGGGCTGCCAAGGGACCTCTACCCCTAGAGGTATTAGCAAAGTTATTAGAGACCTGAAAGGAGAGGCCCGACACCCCCCGATCCTAGTCCCAGCCTTAGGCCATAAAAGTTCTTGTAGAATCTCTTCAACCCTAGAGCAGGGAACCTCTCTGCGTCGATCCTCTGTAGGGACAGGAAGAACACTGGTGGGTGGAGGTGGGAGGGAGCTTTTAACCTCTCTGCTTCCTGTCCCAAGAAGGTCAAAGGGGAACATCCTCCTGTGGTGCTGTCATGAGGGATGACCTGGAAATAGGACATGTCCTATCTTATGCAGTGCTGAGGCACAGACCCAAAAGTCCATGGAGGCGCTTTGTAGTGCTTCCATAAGCAGACTTTTTTTTTATGTAAAAAACTCTGTCGTAGCACAGTTAGTAAATGACCCTCTAATATGTTCAAACTGCCTACAGACTTAGCATTTCAGAGAAAAAAAAAACTTTGTTCGCATATACAAATTAGATCACGAGTGCCCAAGAGCATCCCAAGCCCGGCAAGTGCTCCAGGTCTCGCTAGGACACTGTCCAATGCCTCTCCTTTAGCTTTGGCTAATGACTGCAGTGTTCCACTATGTCACTGGCTGGGTATGAACAGCGCTGAATCCTTTAAAATTAATACAAAATCTAATGTGTATGGATAGTTGCCAACAGTTCTGCATTTGCAGTCCCTGTTTATCCGTACTGTCCCAGACTTATGTAATCCCTGCCCATAACAGGGCAGATCGGGCCAAGTTTAGCAGGGTTTAAATGTTCTAAAAATACCAATATAATGGTATCTGTATGGTGGCGTCCCAACTTTCCTCCTGACAGCAGATGTGGGGGAAAAGAAGGGGGGTGCATGCTAAATTTCAACAAACATGATCCTTTATGCTGAAGGGGATACACTGCCATCAGCTCTCCTTATTCAGAGCACATGCACGCTTGGTTAAGCAGAGCATGCATGTGTAAAGGGGTGTCAGGCTGACAGCTATCTAAATGATATGGTCATCTGAAAGGGGTTGTCCAGGATGACAGAAACATGGCAGTTTTTTTTATTTCCAGCAACAATACCTGTCCATGGGTTCTGTCTGGTAATACAGCCGAGAGCCTGCATTGGAATGCCACATACCATCTGCGGACAGGAGTGGCACAGCCTCCAGCGGCCCAATTTACGGCCATGTATAAACTCCTTTAAGAGCCAAAGGAAGAAACCGCAGACGTTGTTACATAATTCTTTATTAAGCAGCACAGACTGCAAATATCATATTTAGCCACACAAATAAAAAGTTACATCTGAGTGCCCGGCGGTGAAAATACAGTGCTTCACTTGTAAGTTTTCATGTGCCACAATCCGTCGTTCAGATAGTGAATATTTTCTATGCCGATTCCTTTATTGACCTTCTCACTGTAAAAACAAAAGGAGTATTGACTTTGTGACTTCAGTCCTGTTCCTGGACGGACTTGCTGGGTGTGCTGTAAGAGGCACACCCCTAGAAAACAGCAAAGGGCTGACACGTCTTCTCGCATGAGTTGCACAGTCAGGCAAACAATGCTCAATGTGTCAGTTCTCCTGCCACATCTCTTAAAGCCTACATTATACCGAACGATTTTTCACCAGATTATAGCCAACAAGCGGTGGTCATACACCCAGCGCCCCCACTGATCGGTTGTCCCCTGCAAACTCCGGAATTTCAAGGGAATTGACGCCGAGCTGCAGTAATGCAGCATGGCCACTTTGATTAGACTGTGCGCTTGAGGGCTGCGGGCAACAGTTAATCAGTGGTGGTGGGGAGGGAAGGGGGTCAGATTTAAAGTGGTTCTGCAGTTTGGTTAAACTGATGATCTATCCTCTGGCTAGATCCTCAGCATGTGATCGGCGGGGGTGATCGTGGGGACCCCCGCCGATCAGCTGCTTTAGAAGGCAGCGCCGCAGCCTTCTCACAGTTTACCGCTGGCCCAGTGACGTCATGACTAGTATCAACTGGCCTGGGCGGGGCTAAGCTCTGTTCACTTGAATGGAGCTTAGCCTCGCCCAGGCCATTGATACTAGTCGTGACGTCACTGGACCAGTGGTAAACAGTGAGAAGGCCGCGGCGCTGCTGGAGCGCTGCCTTCTCAAACAGCTGACCGGCGGGGGGTCCCGGGGGTCAGACCCCGCCGATCACATGCTGATGATCTATCCAGAGGATAGATCATCAGTTTAAACAAACTGCAGAACCCCTTTAATACTGATGGCTTACCCAGTGGATAGGTCATTAATACCCGGAGCTCAGAAAACCCTCTTTAGTATTTTAGCCACTTTCACACCTCACTATACAAGAGGACATTGATTAATGGAACAAAACTTTGGCATAAAAAACGGTTTGTTTTTTAAAGCCAACCAAGAGGTGGCAAAAAGTTAGACAAAAATGTCCTATGATTTGCCAACGTTATCATACAGCATCCGCCACTGGAACAAAATTCAGTCTGATTGTAAATTAAAATCTGCCCCGCTGTGTGTACTGCAGGGCTCATTCAGACGACCATATTAGTTTTGCAGTCTGCAAATTGCGGATCCGCAAAACACAGATACCAGCCGTGTGTGTTCCACATTTTGCAGAACGTAAGGGCCAGAACTATGATAGAAATGCCTATTCTTGTCCGCAATTGCGGACAAGAATAGGACATGTTCTATTTAAAAAAAATTTGCAGGGTCACCGAATGGAAGTACGGAGGCGGACAGCAAACAGTAATATATGCTCGTCTGAATGATACCTTACATATCGGCTTCTATTTCTTTGATATTAAAGGGAACCTGTCACCGGGAGTTTGGGTATAGAGCTGAGGACATGGGTTTCTAGATGGCCACTAGCACATCCGCAATACCCAGTCCCCATAGCTCTGTGTGCTTTTATTGTGTAAAAAAAACAGATTTGATACATATGCAAATTAACCTGAGATGAGTCAGAGCTTGAAAATATGACTCTTCTCTGGTCACACAAGATATGACTCTTATGCTAATTTGCATATGTATCAAATCGTTTTTTTTTACACAATAAAAGCACACAGAGCTATGGGGACTGGGTATTGCAGATGTGCTAGCAGCCATCTAGCAACCCATGTCCTCAGCTCTATACACAAAATCCCAGTGGCAGGTTCCCTTTAAAAGGGTTTTCAGAGACCTATCCTCAGGATAGGTCATCAGTATCTGGTCAGTGGGGGTCCGACACCCAGGACCGCCACTGATCAGCTGTTTGAGAAGGCAGCAGCGCTCCTGTGAGCCTCACAGCCCTCTCGCAGCTTACCAAGCATTTGGATAGTGGCTGTGCTTAGTCACATTCACTAATATGGAGCTGAGCTGCTCCTAGGCCACGTGACTGATGAACGTGTCGTCACTGGCCTAGGAGAAGCTGTGAGAAGGCTGTGAAGCAACTGCGAGCACCGCTGCCTTCTTAAACAGCTGATCAGTGAGGATCCCCACCGATCAGATATTGATGTCTTAGGTCATCATCATAAAAATCTCAGAAAACCCCTTTCATTTTGAGATGACATTTTGGAGCTACAGAACAAATTACTAGTTTTCTGTCAAGAGACAATACATTTCAACCGGCCCCTGTCAGAACATATTGTGAAAATGCTAATGACCGCTTCCATTATGGAAGCGGTCATTAGCATGTTGGAGGCACGGGAAGGTGAGAACTGCACTGGCTGTACTCACCTTCCCTGGTCTTCCAGCCCTGCACTGTGTCCTGACACATACAGCGTCAGGACATAGTGCACGTAGACAGGCACTAGGACCTGACACTGTGCTCTGTCAGGTCACAGTACAGCGCGGCGGGAAGACGACCAGAAAGGGTAAGTGAATCTGCCAAGAGGCAGCGCCGTCCGGAGATGAAGAGGCAAGTTTATTTATTTATTTTAAAAATGTCTGATCTGAGGTCTGATTGGGGCCGATCTGAGGCTAATGGAGGTTGGGGAGGGTCTGATCTGAGGCTGGGGGGCCTATTGGGGGTCTGATCTGAGTCTGGGGATGGTCTGATGAGGGTCTGATCTGAGGTTGGGAGGTCTGATGAGGGTCTGATCTGAGGTTGGGGCTCTGGATCTAAGGTTGTGGAGGGTCTGATGAGGGTCTGGTCTGAGGCTCCTGGGATGAGCTTGGCTGCCATTAATGCCAAATAAAGTACTAAATATGTAACATTCTGAACTTAAAAATAAGACTGCTATGTGTGGTCAAAATGGCACCTGTACTATATGTAATATATATAGTGCAAGCTCCATTTTGTGCTGCAAAAATACAGCGCTCTAGATTTTTTTTTTTTATTGAAGCACAATTTCTGTAACTTACCCCTAAGTCAGTTATATGTTTGACCAAATATAGCAGTCAAATTTTTAAGTTGAGAATTTTGTATGGCCCGCGATTGATGTTATAAATATCCAAATGGCCCTCAGCAGCAAAAAGGTTCCCCACCCCTGGACTAGAGGAATAGTAAGATCCAGTTTTAACTTTACATAAACTTATTGGAGGAATAATGCCTTGTTCACCCAGAGTTTGTGTGTGCGGACTTCTGGCACAGTTTTTGGCACAGTTTTTATACCCACAAAAACGAGATTTTTGTATAACTTACCAGTAAAATCTCTTTCTCGCTCTTTCCTTGGGGGACACAGAAGACCTTGGGTATAGCTCATCTCCATAGGAGGCGTGACACTAAGTGAAAGCTGTTAAGCCCCTCCTCCACAGCTATACCCTCAGCCTGGAGAGAGAGACTGCCAGTTGCGTGTCCAAGCAGTGAGAAAAGGCAAAGTCCAACAAGGAACCAACAAGCCAACTACCCAACGGGTAACACAAACTCGGAAACCGTGTAGAGAAAAACAACGAATGGGTGGGTGCTGTGTCCCCCAAGGAAAGAGCGAGAAAGAGATTTTACTGGTAAGTTATACAAAAATCTCGTTTTCTCGCCCAGTTTCCTTGGGGGACACAGAAGACCTTGGGACGTTCAAAAGCAGTCCAAAAGGGGAGGGACCACAGCTCCAAGGCGAAGCACCCGAAGGCATCAAGGAACCACCGCCTGCAGACCCAGGCGGACCAAGGCAGCATACGCCGAAGCCAGAGTATGCACCCTGTAGAACTCTGTAAAGCGTGCAAGGAAGACCAGTGGCCGCCTTGCTCAAACGCATGGCCGAAGCCCAATGCCTCCAGCCCAGGAGGCACCGACCGCTCTGGTGGAATGAACGGTGACAGCAAAGGCAGAATCCTGCCCTCGGTGCGGTAACCTCAGCAATAGCCAATCTGATAAAGCGGAGGAAAACCACCCTGGAGTCCGTCAACTCTAAGCGCGGACCTCCAGGAAACCCAAGAGACCGAACGTCGACAAGAGTCGGAGATCTCCAAGTAAAAACTGCAAGGCCCAAACAACGTCCAAATCGGTGAAGTGTTGAAGTGAAAGGCAAACACCACCTTCAGAAGGAAGGAACGGGATGTAGAACAGCCCTGTCCTGGGAAAAGACAGAAGGCTCAGAACAAAAAAGGGGCCATTCAGGCACCCGTCAGAGACACGACTGATACGGAAACACAACCGTACAGGACAGGCGGGGTAGAGAGAACTTCTGTAACGGCTCCAAGGACAAGATTGGAGCGCCGAGAACTCAGTATGTAGTTCCCAGGGCGGTACCGAAGGACAGTACAGAGGAACCAAAGAGCCATTTCGAGTAAGAAGGTCTTGACAGGCCCAGAGGGCCGGGGAACGCTGGAAGAGGAAGAACAGCGCTGACACTTGATACATCAAGTAAAGGAATCCCAGTCCCAGGTCCAGGCCGGACTGGAAAAAAGACAGAACCATGGGGAGAGAAAAAGTCAGAGTGGGGAATGCACAGCTTCCCACAGAACCCCAGATAAAAAACCATAAGTCTTACGACAGATCCTGGACGAAATACAGCCAGGAGCGGACAGTAGCGAACCCGCTGGAGTCGCCTGGCAAGCGGGCGAAAAACCAAATGTGATCAGGCGCAGACCAGTAACACGGGCAGAAGTCGACAAAACTGGTCCCGTCGGCCCCCGAGCAACGTTGTCCCGTATCCACCCGAGTGGGGGAGCAGAAGGACAGACGGAAAGGAACCAAAGGGTCCGCCCAGCATCCCCAGATGCCAGGACAAGACAGGCTAAAGTCCATGCTGATGTAGCCATGTTCTACAGTCCCGGTGTAGGAGATCAAAGGACAATCTGGACCGAAAGGTAGTCCCCCCAAGTTACCGAGAAGGTAAGTCTACCGCAGGACCATTGTCTTAGAATGGACCACGCAATCTGCACTCAGCGGGAGGACAGAACGCGGTAGACTCGGTAAATAGGCACAGCTAATACAGCCAGTGTGAACAAGGGAGACAGTACGAGGCCAAAAGGAACACCGGAACCATCCACACGAACAACCATGCTCTCCCCAGAGGGGAGGACAGTGAAGGAACAACCTCTGAAGTCTGGCGGGACAGAAGCCACATCGGAGTGATCTGTACCGAGCGGGAGCCAAACAGAGCCGGCGAGATAAGGTAGTCGAGACAGAGGCCGGCATAACACCCTCCAACCGAACGGAGGAGTGGGCAACAGGGAAGCCATAGGACAGCTCAAAAGCAGAACCCTGCTATACTGTGAGATGCCCGGTTCACCGCCTCGCAGAAGGCGAATACCCTGAAGAACCCAAGGCGGAGGTCCTCCGGACCTGGGTAATCGAGCACCCAAGAGAATTTGGGTGACCTTCCCGAGAAAAACGGCCCGCACCTGGTAGCAGATCAGACTGAAGCGTAGAGGCGCCAAGAGGAAGGACTCATACCACACTACATCCGAAGAGGAGGAAATTGCAGCAGGCAAGGGAACCGCAGTCCTGCCAGAGCCAACGAAGAATTCGAGGGGCGCTCCAGACAACCGCACTCTCGACCATGTGACCACTAGCGCAGGGAAGCAATACCGCGGAAGGACGAATGGGCACGCATCTAGGAACCACGAACACTCCCTGGGATGAAGGGCCAACTAAATGAATGAGTACCACCCAGCTCTGTGCAGCAGAGAGCAAGTAGAGCCCGTCCGGGTCAGGTGGACAGAATGAACTCCTTAGAGACGAGTGCAAGGTTTGCGGCAAGCATCGTATCCCAAGAAACAAAAGTATGCCGCAGGAAATAGATGAGGCATACGTACGAGCAGCCCGTAAGCAGTGAGAAGGCCAACCCACCTACAGGAGGAGAAGGCATACACGGCCCAAACAACGCACAAGAACGTCCGCTCACTGCAAAAAGGTTAATTCAGCGAAAAAGGGGGCTCGCCACAGAGTGCCACAGCATGTACGGAATTGCAAAGTGCAACCTGAAAGGGAGTTATGCACAAGCCTAGTATAGCATGCGATGGAACGCAAGCAGTCCGCCCCGAAAGGGGGGAAATTGTATCTGGCAAACTGCTGTCGGCAAGAGTGCAAAGGCCGGTCCCAAAAGGGAGTGATGCCTAAAGCCGTACCTACTTCAGAGAAGCAGGACATACCCTATAATCCAACAGGAACGCAGGAGGTCCACCTAGTGAAAGGGGAACATGCACAGGGTTATCCTAGCATTAAGTGAGTGTGCAATAATACACCCAACACTGACTTAGCGAGAGTGCAACTACTCTGCCAATGAAGGGGGACATGTACAAGTCCAGCACAGCCATACAAGGACAGCTGTGAATCTCATGAGCGTGCCAAATTCTGCCCATGGAATGAGGGGTGGCCACGCACAAGGCCAGCACCGTATCCAATGGGAGTGCAAGCGTTCCACCCATGTAGAGGGCAATGCTCATGGCCAGCAAGGTATCCGGTGAGAGTGTAGCATGCCGCCCAGAAAAAAAGGGGGGGGTAATGCACATGGCCAGCATCTCATCCAGGGAGAGTGCGTGCACCCGCCATGTATGGGAGTCATACACATGGCCAGCATCGTACTGGTGAGAGACAAACACAGTCAGTGAGAATGTGTGTATGTCACCTGAGGAAGGAAGGCATGCCCATGGCAGGCAGCGAATCCAGCTAGAGTGCGTACACCGCCCACGGAAGAGGGGTCATGCATATGGCCGACAGCGGATCCAGCGAGAGTGCAAGCACCCCGCCATGTATGGGGTACATGCACATGGCCAGCGACGTACCTGCGAGAAAACAACCACAGACGGAGGGATGTATGTATGCTGCCTGAGTCATGCCTATGGCCGGCAGCGAAACCAGTCAGAGTGCAGCATAGCAACATAGTACATAAGTACATCATAGCACATCAGAGAGAGTGCAGCGTTCCGCCTATGGAAGGGGGTCGTGCACATAGCCAGTACCGTATCCGGTGAGAGTGCAGTATTCCGCCTAAAAAGGGGGGTCATGCACATAATCGGCAACAGATCCAGTGAGAGTGTAGCGTTCCGCCTAAGAAGGGGGTCACGCACATGGCCGACAGCGAATCCAGTGAGAGCGCTGCGTTCCGCCCATGGAAGGGGGTCACGCACATAGCCGGCAGTGAAACCAGTGAGAGTGCAGCGTTCCGCCTAGAGAAGGGGGTCACGCACATGGCCGACAGCGAATCCAGTGAGAACGCTGCGTTCCGCCCATGGAAGGGGGTCACGCACATGGCCGGCAGTGAAACCAGTGAGAGTGCAGCGTTCCGCCTAGAGAAGGGGGTCACGCACATGGCCGGCAGCAAATCCAGAGAGAGTGCAACATTCCGCCTATGGAAGGGGGTCATGCACATGGCCAGCACCGTATCCGGTGAAGGTGCAGTATTCCGCCTAAAAGGGGGTCATGCACATGGCCAGCCGGCAGCCAGGGAGAGTGCAGTCCCCCGCCTAGGAGGGGGGGGATGCACATGG
Organism: Bufo bufo; assembly: GCF_905171765.1. Classification (NCBI taxonomy): domain Eukaryota; kingdom Metazoa; phylum Chordata; class Amphibia; order Anura; family Bufonidae; genus Bufo; species Bufo bufo. The sequence goes on from NC_053396.1 coordinate 109,977,021, forward strand.
CAGGCACCATAACTGGAGAGATGATGAATGCTGCCTACGGAAGGGCCGCATGCACTTGGCCAGCGCCGTATCCTGGAAGAGGGCAAGAAAACCGCCTAAAAGGGGACATGCCCTAGCACCGACGCAGGTTGGGAGCGCAACACTATGCCACCTGTGGAAAGAGGGCATGCAGACATGCAGCCATACTGATGAGGCTGCAGCGTCCTGCGCAGTCCAATAGAAATCTGTTATTATTATTATTATTTTTTTTATATTTTTCATTAAAAACACAGCCTCTCTGAGGCTAAAGGGGGCCACCTATAGGGGCACAGATAGTCAGGAAAAGGGGGGCCAGCCATACATGCCCATTGGGAGCCGGCCTGTACCCAAAGGGTTAACATGGATCCGGCCTGGAGGGCGGCGCTGCGATCCCCTGGGGGCGGAGGAACCTCCCGGCGGGAAGAATTCGCGCCTGGAGAAGTTCCCGCCCCCTCCACCAGAGGCCGAAATTTTGCGGCCTAGTAGGCCGTGAAGCCGGGGTCTAAATTTGCGGCGCCCGGTATGTACCGCCGGGACCTGAGGCGGAGTGGCGCATCAAAAAAACGGCCGCGGGTGCCCATCCCGCGGGCCGGTCGGAATTGCGGCCCAGCAGGCCGCGAAGCCTGGGCCAAAATTTGCGGAGCCCCACCGACCGGCACCAACGGTCGGCTGGGGCCTGCTGCATAGAAGTCAAGCCCAAAGCCGGCCGCGGGAGCCCACCCCGCCGGCCGGAAGAGTCAGGGGCTCGGAATGGCGGCTTGCCGGCCGCGGGAGCCCACCCCGCCAGCCGGAAGAGTCAGGGACCCGGAATGGCGGCCTAGCAGGCCGCGGAGCCTGGGCTAAGATTTTTGCGGCGCCCGGCCGCACCGAAAGCCCACCCCGAAATACCAATGTCGGCCGGAGGCGAGGCCTTACTCCACAGCCGTCAGGAGCCTCAGGCCTTGAGCAACACTCCGGTAGGAGATAGGGGGGGGGGGACCCAGAGACCGGGTGCCTGTGCTGATAGAGAAATAAACTATGTTGCCGCTTCTGTAGCTGGCTGTGGAGACAGCCACTGGCTGCATGTCTTGGGAGCCAGGCGGGGGGGGGGGGGGCACCCCAGGGGCCAGCATAGATCCAGCAGGGGACTAGAGGCCCAGTATGGGGGTCAGGCACGCAGGAGACCAGGGTGGGGGAGGTGGGGGACGTAGGGCTGGAGAAGCCCCTCTCTTACCACAGCCGTCTTCACCCTCTGTCCATTCCAGCAGGGTCGCCCCTTCAGCTACTGGCACCGTAGTGGCAGGACGCTGGAAGAGGGACTTGGCGTGCGGGCGACCCTTGCGCTGGCGGGATGTAGGGGAGCTGGGCTGCCCTGATCCACCTTGCCTTCTGTGGGGGAGGCAGCAGTGCGGGTGACCGGCACTGGCGCAGCTCAACCCCGGGAGAACAGAGAGGTCTAGTGCGTCTCTGTTATCCCTGATGATCTGGAACAAAAAGAAAATAAAAAAGTAAACATCTAAAAATGAAACAAGGAGAAACCAGCCCTGCAGAGCAGGGAGTGTCTTGCCTCCTTGGACACTAAGCAAAAACTGGCAGTCTCTCTCTCCAGGCTGAGGGTATAGCTGTGGAGGAGGGGCTTAACAGCTTTCACTTAGTGTCACGCCTCCTATGGAGATGAGCTATACCCAAGGTCTTCTGTGTCCCCCAAGGAAACTGGGCGAGAAATTGGCATTTGAGGAATCACATGATCAGCAGTCCTGAAGTCTTACTGGAAACCCAGGGCCTGGACAGCAGTTGTCATGACCCTCCCAAGAAGCAGTGAGCCAAGTGTGCCTCAAGAAGTGGGAGACTGCAGATTCGTATATGATCGAATGTTACAATAAAGTATGAATTTAACCGTTTTGGCGTTTGCTGAATCTTTCGGAAAGCTGTAAAAATTACAAATGTCTTCTAAAAAAAAATTAAAATACTTACATATCGTATGCAGACATCTTCATGACACCGACACACAAGGCGTGCTGTTTTCCCTCTGCCATTATTGCCTGATTGCAAAAGTCAAGGACACAAAAAACTCAAAGAACCAGTTGTTCTTACAGCCAATAATTCTTTAGATTGAGACCAAGTTTTTATTTGTCATTTTAAAAAATAAACATTTAGAACAGTTCAAAGAACCAGATTCACACAAATCAGTGAAACATGTTGGCAACGGTTTGGCACATTACCTTTCACTAGAATAAAAAATCTAAACTAAGCATACAGACATGGAGAGCGGCGCCCAGGGATCCCCCTGCACTTACTATTCTCCCGGTATAGCCTCCGGTATCTTTGTATGTTCGGCTCCACCCAGTGGAACCTGCCGGCGTCTCCTTCTCCCATGCTGTAGCGCTGGCCAATTGCAGCGCTCAGCTCATAGCCTGAGAGTTTATTTTTTCTCTCAGGCTATGAGCTGAGCGCTGCGATTGGCCAGCGCTACAGCATGGGAGAAGGAGACGCCGGCAGGTTCCACTGGGTGGAGCCGAACATACAAAGATACCGGAGGCTATATCGGGAGAACGGAGCGGCGCCCAGGTATAACAGTAAGTGCAGGGGGATCCCTGGCGCCGCTCTCCATGTCTGTATGCTTAGTTTAGATTTTCTATTCTAGTGAAAGGTCCTCTTTAAACAGATGTCATAAAAGTCTTTTTTTTTTAGTATTTGGTTTGCAACAGATCATCCACAAGTCCTAATAGACTATTTTCAGAGGAGCATACTGTCGGCAATCCCAGTTTCAAGTTCAAAAACTCATGAATTGCTAACCAGTATTCCGCAATTTTCGGACATTCCCAGATCATGTCCATTAGAGTGCCAGTCGCTTTATTACATCTAGAACATACAGAACTATTAAGTTGACGCATTCGTTCCAGCCTGACTGGAGTCAAATAGACTGTGTGCAACCACTTCACCTGTATCAACTGATCCCTAGCACTTATGACTGTACTCCTCTAGTTATATTTGAGCTCGCTTTCATGCCTGTCTTTACATAGATTTGTGTATCTAGCAATTTTTTCAATCTCTCCATATTCTATCTTGATCCTACCACTACCAAATTGCTCGGCACAGGCATGTCTCAATTGAAAATATCTAAACAGGCTATTCCTGGGTAGGCCAAACTCCTCCTTTAACTCAGGAAAGGTTTTAAAAGCTCCTTCGGAGAACAACTGAGTCAGATATTTAATTCTACGTTTTGAATAAAACTAAAAAAATAAATTAAATAAAATAAAAATAAAAATCGGGAAGTGAATCTAGTTCCGGTAATTTTACATTCCTCCACAATGGCAACACAGGGGACCATCCCTCTCCACTTCCCCTATTACCCCAAACCCACACATGTTCTTTCCATATTTTTATTACCGCAGTCATGTTAGAGGTGAGGTGTTCAACTGGATAGTTACCCATTCTGTACAGAAAATGTGTCAGAGCCTCATACAGTCCTGATCAAAAGTTTAAGATCACTTGAAAAATGGCAAAAAATCATATTTAGCATGGCTGGATCTTAACAAGGTTCCAAGTAAAGCTTCAACATGCAACAAGAAGAAATGAGAGTGAGACAAAACATTTTTTGAGCATTCAATTTAATGAAAATAACGAATAAACTGAAACAGGCTGTTTTTCAGCTGATCAAAAGTTTAGGACCACATGCCTTTAAAAGGCCAAATCTGTGCAAAGATGTGGATTCATTGTCATTTTCTGTCAGGTAGTCACATGTTGTGATGGCAAAGGCAAAAAAAACGCTCCCTTTTTGAACGTGGTCGGGTTGTTGAACTGCAGGGTCTCTCACAGCGCGCCATCGCTGCTGAGGTGGGACACAGTAAGACAGTCATTTGGAATTTCTTAAATTCTTAAATGATCCTGAGGGTTATGGAACAAAAAAGTCAAGTGGAAGACCGAAAAAAAATTTCATCTGCACTGAGCCGGAGGATCCAATTGGCTGTCCGTCAAGACACTGGACGATCCTCGACCCAAATTGTTTTTATTAAATTGAATGCTCAAAAAATGTTTTGTCTCACTCCCATTTGAAGCTCTACTTGGAACCTTGTTAAGATCCAGCCATGCTAAATATGATTTTTTGCAGAGATTCTTAAAAATATCAGACCACTATCCGGCGCTGCAGGCATAGAAATCAGTCCTTGAGGTAAGTAAGATTCTTTTTATTAAAGTGACTTTAATAAAAAGAATCTTACTTACCTCAAGGACTGATTTCTATGCCTGCAGCGCCGGATAGTGGTCTGATATTTTTAAGAATCTCTGCATACCTATTTCCCTGGAACCTTTGGACAGGAAAAGACCCAGGCAGCAGCACGGCATCCCCTAATGCTGGTGGGGAAATATACCAGCTAAGGCACATCCAGCTGTTGTGACTATTCACAACAAAATCCGGTAAGCGCAATACGCACCATAATTTTATATTTTATATAAGGCGGTACCGCACATGAGGCGCTGTGTTTTTTCTTTTCTCCTTTCTAAATATGATTTTTTGCCATTTTTCAAGTGGTCTTAAACTTTTGATCAGGACTGTATAATCCAAGGAGTGCCGCTTCCAGCACCACTGCCGGATTGTTAGCATCCGCCCTTACCCACCAGCTTGCATACGTAAACTGAACAGCACAGTAATATCTATACATGTCCGGTAGAGCTAAGTCACCCCGAGTATGTGGCGCTTTTAGAGTTTCCCTAGTCAATCTAGGCTTCATGTTAGTCCAGAGGAATGGAGTCACTATTGATACGTCCCACCAGAGACAGAGGGAGGGTTTCCCATGCCTTCAGTTTTTGGTTGATGTATTCCATGGTCGGTGAAATATTAAGTGGGATAAATTGCTTTATATCTTTATGTATGATAATTGCCAGATATTTAAATTGATCCACCACCAACAAATTGGATCTGGAAGAGACCGGTGTCCCCTCCCCTCCGTCTACTAGATACAGCACTGATTTAGCCTAGTTAACACTCAGACCAGAAAATCCACCATATTCATTCACTACTTCCAGAAGCGCCTCCAGCGACCCACTTGTGTCTCCCAAATATACCAGCATATCATCTGCGTATAAGGATAACTTCTCAGTTATCCCCGCGATGTTCCATCCCTCTATACGGCTACAACTATTTAAGAGACACAGGGGAAATAAAGGACATCCCTGTCGTGTGCCTCTATGTATGGGGAACGGTTCTGACAAATATCCATTAACTCTGACATGAGCTGTGGGTTTCCGATACAGGAGTCTTAACCACTGCACAAAGTTCCCTGGGAACCCAAATCTTTCCAAGATTTCCCAGAGAAAGGTCCATTCTACTGAGTCAAAGGCCTTTTCATTATCTAATGAGACTATGGCTCTAGTGCCTATATTGTCATGCTCAATCTGTAAATTGGTGTAAAGGCTTCTAAGATTAATATCCGTAGATTTCCCCGGCATAAAGTCAGATTGGTCTGTCCCCACGATAGATAGGATAACCCCCCACACCCCCCGTCAATCGTATGGCCAACACCTTGGCCAACATTTTGGCATCTAAATTTATAAGTGAGATGGGCCGGTATGAACTACATTGATCCGGTGGCTTCCCCGCCTTGTGAATCACCACTATTGTAGCCTCAGAAAAAGACGGTTGTAATTCTGAATTATGCAGGGCATATGTAAACAGCCTACTTAATTGTGCGCAAGAAAGCCGTCCGGACCCGGGGTCTTATGTAGGGCCATACCTCCTATTGCTATCTGAATTTCTGCAGCCGATATTGGGGAATCTAGTATGTTTCTATCTTTCCTAGATAGTCTCGTGAATTTAATCTGATCTAGGTATGTCCTCAAAGTGTCAGTAATGGGGGCATGTTTTAATGCATAAAGTTTAGTGTAATAAGATGCAAATTGGGCACAGACCTCCTCCGGCTTAGACACCTCCACCCCAGAATCTAGTTTAATTGCTGCCACTTAGAGTGCGACCATTGCAAGCGCATATTAGCTAAAATATATTTTTTAAATGTTAGAGTTGAGTAGAACACATCAGACCTGAGCCGACAGCAGCCAGAAGCAGTGTGCGGTCATGTCTATGTTAAAAACGGCAGCATAGCAAGCTATGTGAAGGAATTACACACATTATACAGTCGCAAAATAGTAAGATATTTTTAATGCAGACTATTTAAAGAGTTGCCCGATTTTACTTTTAGGAAGCAAATGAAAAATAGAAAAAAAAATTCTGTTCACAGCTGTCCATATACAGACTACCACCCAGATTAAAATGTTGCCATTAATAAATATGCATTGAAAAGTAATCCCCCCATCAAAAAAAATAAAAAATAGATGATAAATGCAAAATAATAAATCAACAATAGAGTAGAGAATAGGGCACTTTTGTAGGTATAGGTGTAGGTCACTAGATGGAGACTTTACCTAATACTGACACTATGCTGTAGGCCCTTCCTACAGAATAGAATGGCCGCCCCGATAGGGGCGATCCCGTATTCAGGAACCTCCTGAATGCCCCTAGATGGCCCTGAAAGAGAGGTGGCCCACCGTAGTAGCGTGGCCTAGAGCAGGTTTACTTGGTGACCTAACAAATGCCAAAAACAAAAAATTATAGATATAGAAAGTATTCACTATTAAAAATGTCGGATACCGTTTCCACTCTCAATAAAGCAAGATATGCTAAGTCGCCAATAATTGTCAACTTGTCACAAAATAGTCTCATTAAGTCCCAATAGTGTAGCCCCAACGCGTTTCGCCCAGTACAGTTTAAGGGCTCATGAGAGGACCAAAAAAAATAAAAATCACTGTAAATAGTGCTGCCTTCTGGCAGTGGTAACACAGATATACTAATCCGACGAAATGCTGCTGCCAAAAACAGCCAATACTGATACATCACAAAAGATCAATCGCTGGTAATAATGGCCAGTAGGTCATCTGGCCCCCTCTTATGTAATAAACACAGATCACATATAAGAATAATGCTATCATAGTAGATAGCCCAGTGGTACTTGCGCGTCCTATGTTCAAGGCTAAGGTCCCCCGACACAGCACAGTTTCCAGGTATAGAGCTGGCTAGAGATCATAGAGGGCCTGCTGCAGCGTGGTGTCCATGATGGAATGGCAGAGAAATGTAGCGCCAAGGCGCCGGTTTAAGTTAGCCGCCGGAAAGGAGGAGGCGTGGCGCATGTTACAATAAGATGAAGACTGGACAATGGCGGCTCACCTGGGGGGACCACTATGGGTAGGTGCACTCCTCAAAGATCACCCAAATCCAAGAGAGAAGTAAATATAACCCCCCACTCAAATATCAGGGGGCACCGGACAACAGAGTGGGAGATAAAATATATATATAAAAATGTTTATTGACCCTGGGTAAGGCACATGTATCAGTAAAAATATAATCAATAAAAACACAATAAAACAAAATGGCCACGATCAATACTAATAAAGGTGGTGGATAAGTAATGCGCGAGTCCCTAATGATCAAAATAGATGTCGTTCCACCTCGGGGATCCCAACCGTTGGTGGATCCAAAGGAATCACTTGAATCCGTGGCACCTGGAGTGAGACCTATGGACTGACTGACGTATCAGATAATTCAGGCAATCTCACTTGCAAGGGGATAATGCCCAAGTCACTGGGTACCGGCCGGTATGGCAAATGGTATAGTACAAGCAAGATGTATAAACATAGGCAATGTTTATAGTGGCGCATGTTACGTCACTATAGCTGCTCTTCCTATAATGATTGCTGGTGGCCGCATCCCATAACACCACATGACGCGGTCATGTGATGTGTCATGTGATCAGCCAAACAGGACACTAATTCCGCCACAGCTAATAGGACACGTGATCAGGTCAAGGGAGATCATGTGATGTATCACATGATCGGCTCTGTCTATGTCATAGAGAGCAGGTCACATGAGCAGGCCACCTAAGGGGGGTACATAGATAGTAGATATAATAGATGGGTAGCAAATAATCTTTTACATACTGAGGGGGGTAAAACCTAGATAAAGGAGATAAAACACCTTATTTTGCATACCAGGTTGGAATAAATGAGGTTACTAAACTAAATAGAGGGCAAACAAATTCACGGTACCCAAGGAATTGGCTACATATTCCCATTTGATATTATGTACCCGAGAGATAAAGCGATATATGCCCATATATCCATCGCTTCAAACAGAGGGGGTACCCTGAACTCCTGTCTATATGAGGCTTGGAGGCATGCAGACTCTGTGGATAGGTTCACTCTACTTCAATCTAAAAAGAGAGATGACCCACTAGGAGTGATTAGGATTATTGCCACCTTTGATACCGCATCCCAACAAGTTCGCGAGATCTTAGGGAGATACTGGTCTCTATTAAAAACGGACCCGGATTTGGTGAAACTCCAGTCAAAAGCATGTGGCTATCCAATCGGAAATCAGGGACCTTTAGATGTGGTAAATGTAAAGCATGCCCCTTTATTGCGATAGGGGATACCTTCACCGATAGTACCCAGGGACGTATCTATAAAACTCGTTCATTTGCAAACTGTAACACGGTGTACCTGGCCCAATGTGATTGTCGATATAAGTATGTCGGTAAAACCCGTAGGATGTTCAAAAAGTGAATCCTTGAACATGTGGGAGATATCCGCAATAAGCGCGACAAACCACTTTCTAGACATGTTTTACTACACCATGGAGGCAATATAAGATCACTACGGTTCTCCATGATCAAGACAATAAAGCAGTCTATTAAGGGTGGAGACTGATAGGATTTTAAGGCAAAAAGAATCTAAGTGGATCTATACCTTAAATACCTGCTGGTCTTAATGAAATCATTAATTATACGTGTTTCCTATGAATGGCCAACCAAACCGTATACATATGGGCATATATCGCTTTATCTCTCGGGTACAGAATATCAAATGGGAATATGTAACCAATTGGGTACCGAGAATTTGTTTGCCCTCTAATTAGTTTAGTAACCTCATTTATTGTTCCAACCTGGTATGCAAAATAAAGTGTTTTATCTACTTTATCTAGGTCTAGGTCCGTAGCCTCTTAGTATGTAAAATATTATTTGCTACCTGTCAATTTTATCTACTATGTACCCCTCTTAGGTGGCCCGCTCATGTGACCTGCTCTCTATGGCATAGACAGAGCCTACAGAGCCGATCATGTGATACATCACATGATCGCCCTTGACCTGATTACGTGTCCTATTAGTGTCCTGTTCAGCCGATCACATGACACATCACATGACCGCGTCATGTGGTGTTATGGGATGCGGCCACCAGCGATCATTATAGGAAGAGCAGCTATAGTGACGTAACATGCGCCACGCCTCCTCCTTTCCGGCAGCTTATTTAAACCGGCGCCTTGGCACTACATTTCCCTGCCATTCCATCATGGACACCACCCTGCAGCGGGCCCTCTATGATCTCTAGCCAGCTCTATACCTGGAAACTGTGCTGTGTGTAGGGGGACCTTAGCCTTGCGCGTCCCATGTTCAAGTACCACTGGGCTATCTACTATGATAGCATTATTCTGATATGTGATCTGTGTTTATTACATAAGAGGGGGCCAGATGCCCACTTTTATTAGAGAATACTTTCTATAGCTATAATTTTTTGTTTTTGGCATTTATGTTAGGTCCCCAAGTAAACCTGCTCTAGGCCACGCTACTACGGTGGGCCACCTCTCTTTCAGGGCCATCTAGGGGCATTCAGGAGATTCCTGAATACGGGATCGCCCCTATCGGGCGGCCATTCTGTTTTGTAGGAAGGGCCTACAGCATAGTGTCAGTATTAGGGAAAGTCTCCATCTAGTGACCTACACCTATACCTACAAAAGTGCCCTAATCTCTATTGTCGATTCATTATTTTGCATTTGGTTATCATCTTTTTTTTTTTTCCTTTTATTTGATGGGGGATTACTTTTTAATGCATTTTTATTAAAGGCTACATTTTAATCTGGGTAGTAGTCTGTGAATTGCCCAAAGTACATTTACTGTCTGTAGTAAACTTTACCCTCTGACTGGTTATAGTCTTAGCTGTGATATCACAGCTGTCCATAGCCTTTAATGTATTATTATTATTATTGTAGCTGGAGCACAGTTCTTGGGTTGTTTTATTTAGGTCTTTGATGGCATATCGTTAGGATATGCCATCAAAGTCAGATCGGTGAAGGCCACACCTATCTCTAAAACGGGCCCTCGAAAGTGAAGGAAAGCACATTGCGCATGAGTGACACGCTCTCCATTCATTTCTGTGGGAATTCAGAAAAAACCTGAGCGAGCACGCTTGGCTATATTTGGAAGTCTTATAAAATGAATAGAGAGCAGAAAATAGCAAGAAATAGCCAAGCCAGCGCTCAGCTTTCTTCATAACTCCTATATATGGCTCCGCTATTTCTGTCAGTCTCATAGAAGTAAGTGGAGCGGTGGCTACGTTTGCGAAGTGCACGCTCCATTCATTGTTACTGGACCTCTGAAAATAGCCAAGTGTGCTCGCTCAGGTTTTTTCTGAACTCCCATAGAAATAAATGGAGAGGAGAATTCCGGTTCCGGCGCCGCCATGTGAGGAAGCAACGCTCGAAGCTCCCGCTTACAGCCGATTCCAGCGATCATTTAGCAGCGCGGGGAGGCGATCATACCTCCGAGGGAAGTGTGGCTGACATTACTTACCTACTCCTGGACGCCGATGGAACGATACTTACTCCGGAGTGGCCAGAAACTTACAGGTGCGCAGCAGGCAGCTTCACAGGACGCGGCAAAGATGGCGGATAGCCAGCAGCTGCTGTTTCAAGATGAGAGTTCCCAGAATCTCCAGGGAGATATGACTCCCCTGGGTAGCCCTGACTCCCTGGATTACAAAAAGCTAGCCATAGAAGTGGTGCAGCGCATTATGCCGGACATCCAGAAGACACTGGAGACGACTACAATGGCCTCCTTTAACTCCCTGAGAGAAGAGGTGAATCAGACCAGTCTTCAAGTAGGGAACTTGGAAAAAGAGCTGCGCTCTCTCCAGCAACAAGTTGGGTACTCTGATTCTGTCATTCAATCGCAGCATGCCCTGGAATATTTGCGCTCCAAGGTGGATGACCTAGAGAACAGGTCCCGCCGCAATAATCTGAGGGTGGTGGGTCTGCCCGAATCTATCAAGCAACCTGAGCTTCTGGACTTATGTGAAAGGGAACTACCTGAGGCCCTCGGCCTAAATTTTTTCTGCAGGGTGGAACGCGCCCACAGGATAGGCCCGGAAAAAAACCCGGCCGGGGACTCTGTAGCGGCGTCTCCCCGTGGCGGGGATGGACGACCGCGTCAAGTCATCTTTAAGCTGCTGGATTTCAATGACAAGGTGTACCTGCTACGCAGCTTTCGCAAGAGGCAGCACCAAATCACTATCAGGGGCCACAGAATCTTGCTCTTTGAAGCTTCTCGGCAGATGTTGCGAAAAAAACGCAAGGCTTTTAGCCCTATTTGCACCAAGCTTTATCACAAGGACATTCGCTTTCAGCTCGTTTTTCCGGCGGTGCTGAGGATCCACCGCGCACGAGGAGGTACAGTCACTTTTAGATCCCCCTCTGAGGCGGAGGCGGCTATCGGCGGGATCTTAGACTCAGAGCTGCGTGACGTCACCCTATCTCCTCAGCGGTCTACACCAAAGCCGTCAGCGGAACCAACGGCCCGCGGGGGGGAGTGACCGTTCACGGAACGGCTTGGGAAGGCACTCCAGAAGGGGACGCTGACGTGCATTAGACTCAAGCGAGACTCAACCTCAGGGACCACCACGCTTACCCGTGAGCTACGGGGGCGGCACCCGAACCTGAGCAGATCTTGCATTTATGGCCGATGCACGGGACGTATCCGGATACTTTTGGCCAGGAGTTTATCTAATTTACGGGGTCTTGATAATTTAGCATTACTGTTGTTATTGTTTAGGCAGTGTATACGGGAGTTCCGCCATGGTGGAAAAAAGAGAAGTCGACACCCAGATTTAGGGAAGGCAAACACCATCTAGCCTTGGTGCCTGGTGGGTATCATCTGCTATATTTACAGGCAGTGTTATATATTGTTTTTCATTTTTTTTTGTGTGTGTTCTTCCCCCTTCCTTTTCCCCTACCCACCCGCTGCTCTCTCTGCCCGGGGATCCGTGATTATCAGAGCTGAAATGCGAATCATCTCCTGGAACGTCAAGGGATTACGCTCACCACAGAAGCGCTCCAAAATTTTGTGTAATTTAAAACGCCTCCAGCCTGACATAGTTCTCCTACAGGAGACCCATCTAGAAGATAAGGATTTCTTTCAATTGAAAATTTTTTGGGTGGGCTCTGTTTACGGATCCTCGGCCAGGGAGCGCAGGGCAGGAGTGCTTACACTGCTCCACAAGAATTTATCAGGGACAGTGTTATCAGAATCCCATGATAGCGAGTGCAGATGGCATAGGTTGCTGCTTGAATTTGAGGGGACATCATATAGTATCCACAACGTATATGCCCCGAATGACACTAATGTGCCTTTTTACGCTCTTCTTGAGAACAGACTACATGCGGATGGAACCCATAATAGAATTGTGGGTGGCGACTTTAACTCAGTTGCCTCTGTTCTGGAAGATCGGAAAAGAGCTGAGGGGGTTGTGGGTACACGGAGGCTTTCTGACAAGGTCATACCGCCTCTCTTGGCCTCTACGGGCTTATATGATACCTGGCGCTCTCTACACCCCGATGATGGGGAATACACGCACTTCTCCCATGCGCACAATGCTTGGTCTCGTATAGACTATCTATTTGTGTCCTCACATATGTCTTCTAAGGTAGTCTCCTCTGAAATCCATTACTTACTTATCTCTGATCACTCATCCGTTTCCATCTGCTTGCAGAATACATACCCTAGAGCAGGGATGCTCAACCTGCGGCCCTCCAGCTGTTGCAAAACTACAACTCCCAGCATGTCCGGACAGTCTACAGCTATCAGCCTACAGCAGGGCATGATGGGAGTTGTAGTTTTACAACAGCTGGAGGGCCGCAGGTTGAGCATGCCTGCCCTAGAGGGATAGATTTCCTGTGGCGTTTTCCTTCGTTCCTGGCCAAAGATGACAACTTCAAACATACAATACGAGGTTGGTGGTGGGAGTTCCAGGGGGACAATCCTCGGGGTGCATCAGATGTTTCGACCCATTGGGAGACCGCTAAAGCGGTCCTGAGGGGTCGGGTACTTCGCTATGTGAGCAAATTGCGCAAAGTGGTGGCTAAACAATATCAGGAAGCTAGCACGGCCCTTCGACTAGCATACACTAGATTTCTTCAGGTGGCCTCAGGTCAGCACAAAGATGCCTGGATGGCAGCTAGAAGCAATTTTGAATTATGGGTTGATAGGCGGGAAGCCATGTATCGATCAGAATATCAGTCGGATCTTTTCCAATTTGGGAATAAGTCGGGCAAAATGCTAGCAAATTTAGCTAAGGGAAGAAGGGCTCCCACGGTCATTAAGTCACTGAAAGGTGAAGACTGAGCTATTCACACAAACCCCAAGTTGATAAATGAACTGCTAGGAAAGGATTAAGAGCGGCTTTATAGGGACACTCCAGGGGAACAGGAGGAGGGCGAACGTTTTTTTTTTATCAGCAATCAAGCTACCATCCCTGACGGAGGAACAACGGGGGATCCTGAATGCCGAAATATCGGCTGAGGAAGTCCTACATATTATACGTTCCCTACATAACGAGAAAGCGCCAGGCCCTGACGGGTTTTCAGGGGAATTCTATAAGATGCTACAAGATCACCTCGCCCCCACCCTAGTTGAATACTTCAATCATCTCCTGCACACGGGCGGTTTCCCCGCCCACGTCAATGTGACCTACATTAAATTGATACTAAAGCCCAATAAGGACCCGCAGAATCCGGGTTCATATCGCCCGATCTCGCTCATCAATCAGGATCTTAAGATTTTGACCAAAATCCTGGCTGATAGACTGAGCCTCCTAATGCCCGCCCTGATAGGCCCCTCGCAAGTGGGTTTCATAAAGGGAAGGTCGGGGGTAGCAAACATCAGAAAAGTGCTGGCAACCTTGGATTGGGTTCGATGCCGCCCCCAGCCGGACACAGCCCCTATCTTGTTGGCTTTGGACGCGGAAAAAGCTTTTCATTCGCTGCGGTAGGACTGGCTGGGGGTGGTGTTAGATAAATTCAAGATCGGGGATATCCGTACCTTTTTACAGGGACTCTATACCAGCCCCGCGGCGCGCATTCATACGGGAGGGTTTCTATCCCCCATTTTTCCCCGTCAGAGAGGAACCAGACAGGGGTGCCCGCTCTCCCCCCTCCTTTTTGACTTAGCCATCGAACCTCTCTGAGCTATACTCGGGAATCACTGTAGGTAGGAAAGAGGTCAAACTGGCTTTATATGCCGATGACCTATTGCTCTTTATGGCTACTCCCCAGCGACATCTGGGCCCCTTGATTGATCTCCTCCGTCGTTTTGGCTCTTTTTCGGGATATAAAATTAATTCTTCCAAGAGTGAGGTCCTGGAGTTGCACACCACGAATCCCCCTCACCTCTGGACTTCCTCTGGTTTCTCCCTAGCGACTGTTAAGCGACATACAGTCATGTGAAAAAATTAGGACACCCTTTGAAAGCATGTGGTTTTTTGTAACATTTTTAATAAATGGTTATTTCATCTCCGTTTCAACAATACAGAGAGATTAAAGTAATCCGACTAAACAAAGAAAACTGAAGAAAAGTCTTTTCAAGATCTTCTGTAAATGTCATTCTACAAAAATGCCTATTCTAACTGAGGAAAAAGATAGGACACCCTTGCCCCTAATAGCGAGTGTTACCTCCTTTGGCTGAAATAACTGCAGTGAGACGGTTCTTGTAGCCATCTACCAGTCTTCGACATCGGTCTGAGGAAATTTTACCCCACTCCTCAATGCAGAACTTTTTCAGCTGTGAGATGTTTGAGGGGTTTCTTGCACGTACAGCCCTTTTCAAGTCACCCCACAGCATCTCAATGGGATTCAAATCTGGACTTTGACTTGGCCATTCCAGGACTCTCCATTTCTTCTTTTTCAGCCAATCTTTGGTTGATTTACTAGTATGTTTTGGGTCATTGTCATGTTGCATGGTCCAGTTCCGCTTCAGCTTTAATTTTCTAACTGATGGTCTCACATGTTCTTCAAGCACCTTCTGATACACAGTAGAATTCATCGTGGATTCTATGATGGTGAGCTGACCAGGTCCTGCTGCAGCAAAGCAGCCCCAAACCATGACACTTCCACCTCCATGCTTCACAGTTGGTATGAGGTTCTTTTCTTGGAATGCTGTGTTTGGTTTACGCCAAACATGTCCTCTGCTGTTGTGTCCAAATAATTCAATTTTGGACTCATCTGTCCAAAGAACATTATTCCAGAAGTCCTGGTCTTTGTCAACTTTATCTCTGGCAAATGTCAGTCTGGCCTCGATGTTTCTCTTGGAAAGCAAAGGTTTCCTCCTTGCACACCTCCCATGCAAGTTAAACTTGTACAGTCTCTTTCTGATTGTAGAGGCATGTACTTCTACATCAACAGTAGCCAGAGCCTGCTGTAGTTCTCGAGATGACACTTTAGGGTTTTTGGAGACCTCTTTTAGCATCTTGCGGTCTGCTCTTGGGGTGAACTTGCTGGGGCGACCAGTCCTGGGCATGTTGGCAGTTGTTTTGAAAGCCCTCCACTTGTAGACTATCTTCCGGACAGTGGAATGGCTGATTTCAAAATCTTTTGAGATCTTTTTAAATCCCTTCCCAGACTCATAGGCTGCTACAATCTTTTTTCTGAAGTCCTCTGACAGCTCTTTTGCTCTCACCATGGTGCTCACTCTCACTTCAACAGTCAGGAGCACACCAAACTAAATGTCTGAGGTTTAAATAGGGCAAGCCTCATTCAACATGCAGAGTAACGATCTACTAATTATGTGCACCTGGTGTGAGATCTGAGCCAATTTAAGAGGGAATACATGTGAGGGTGTCCTATCTTTTTCCTCAGTTAGAATAGGCATTTTTGTAGAATGACATTTACAGAAGATCTTGAAAAGACTTTTCTTCAGTTTTCTTTGTTTAGTTGGATTACTTTAATCTCTCTGTATTGTTGAAACGGAGATGAAATAACCATTTATTAAAAATGTTACAAAAAACCACATGCTTTCAAAGGGTGTCCTAATATTTTCACATGACTGTATCACCTACTTGGGGGTGAAGATTGGTAAGCTCCCTGGGTCACTGTATCAGCTAAACTACCCACCCCTCATAGCGAAAATAATATCAGAACTACAGAGATGGCATTCGCTTCCCTTGTCTATCCTCTGCAGATATCAGCTCATCAAAATGATGAGCTTCTCTAAATTACTTTACCTCCTCCAAACGCTCCCGATTCTACTGAAACATGCTGATGTTACTGCTTCGAATAGGGCATTTACCACCTTCTTGTGGTCTGGTCGGCGACCCCGTATCTCTCTCTCAAAGCTCATGTTATGGAAACCAGAGGGAGGGGTGAAATTCCCGAACATACGGGGATACAATCTATCTTGCCTTCTGAGACATATCTCGGATTGGAATAAGTATAGATAATAAAGAAAAGCGGCTACACCCACGGATCAGTATTGGATATGAGGTGCTCACCTCCAAAAGGCCTCACCTCAGGCCTAGGTAGACAGAGTATATGAATAAATATAAGAGGGGCACTCTCTACAGAAGGGAACACACACAAATCTTGGACTTGGTTATCAATTAATATAATTTAATATCTTCACTGCAAGATAACACTCATGGGCAATCCTTTAAAATGTTAATATACACAATAAAAACACTCCAATCAATATAAAATAAATTCCTAAAATCAATATGTGTGAAGAAAAAAAGATAGCTAATTGGTCCACCTTTTCAGGGATAGTAGGTCTTTGGTTATAATATAGTATAATATCGTATCTTCAAAGAAAAGATTAAAGTGCACTAGTGCCGTTCTTTGATGGATATATGCAATTTGAGCAGTCCAATATATCGTTGTCCTGTTTGAATGCTGTAGGTCAAATCGACCTCAATTGTCCCTGAGTCCGTAACTCTGGTGCGCTGTGTATATCAGCCAGCTGGCTGTAAAGTGCGCTAGTCGTATCCAGAGGTGAACATAAATTTGCTTACCGGATTCTCAGGTGTCCTCCTCGGCGTCTCTTACCGGCCTCCCGCTCCACGGCGTCCTCCGCTGCCCTGCTTCTCACACTACACGCAGCGTCCCACGAAACGCGTATGGTCCCAGGAAGTGAGCGCAAATATCCAATGTTCACATAAGGACATTTGACTGATAACATGACAGGCCTGTCTAAGAAATAAACCAACCTCCGGCAAGTATACCCAGCTGACCAGCAGGGGGAGCTCCGCTACGTAATACGCCGTGCCGACGCCAGCTTCGTCACCACGTGGGACGCTGCGTGTAGTGTGAGAAGCAGGGCAGCGGAGGACACCGTGGAGCGGGAGGCCGGTAAGAGACGCCGAGGAGGACACCTGAGAATCCGGTAAGCAAATTTATGTTCACCTCTGGATACGACTAGCGCACTTTACAGCCGGCTGGCTGATATACACAGCGCACCAGAGTTACGGACTCAGGGACAATTGAGGTCGATTTGACCTACAGCATTCAAACAGGACAACGATATATTGGACTGCTCAAATTGCATATATCCATCAAAGAACGGCACTAGTGTACTTTAATCTTTTCTTTGAAGATACGATACTATACTATAACCAAAGACCTACTATCCCTGAAAAGGTGGACCAATTAGCTATCTTTTTTTCTTCACACATATTGATTTTAGGAATTTATTTTATATTGGAGTGTTTTTATTGTGTATATTAACATTTTAAAGGATTGCCCATGAGTGTTATCTTGCAGTGAAGATATTAAATTATATTAATTGATAACCAAGTCCAAGATTTGTGTGTGTTCCCTTCTGTAGAGAGTGCCCCTCTTATATTTATTCATATCTCGGATTGGGTACACAATACCGACCACTTTTCGAATAGAGAGCTGGAACAAAACCTAGTAGCCCCGTGGAATCTAGTGGCATGCCTCCATTCCAATCTGGCTTCGCTTCCCAAGGATATCAAAACCTCACTCTTATTAAAGGGATACGGTGGCAGCTTGGAAGGCGATTAGAAAAACAGTTAGCCTGTCTCATTCGATCTCTAAGTGGATGCCGCTGTGGGAACATCCCGAGTTCCCCAAGGGGAATCGCACAGGACTCTCTGAGCTGTGGGAGTCTAGAGGGTTGGTCAAGGCGGAACATCTGATGCACCGAGAGGAGAAACGATGGCTGACCCCTAAGGAACTGAAGATAAAATATGCCCTGCCTGATTCCCATTTTCTGCTGATTATGCAGACTCTGGGTTTCTGTACACACAGGTTACGAGACTTGTCAAGGGAGGCGACTAAGAACTCCTTTGACGATATTCTCAGTTTCTCTCCTCAAACAGTATCTCTCTCGCGGTTGTATAGGGCACTCTCAGGTAATTTCACCAAGGCCAAACCATCCACTCGGTTTAAGAAATGGGAACGCATCACCATGTATGATGAGATCGGGGAAAAAATCCTGGAGGGCTGGGGCAAGGTCCGCCAGTGAGTGATAAGCGAAAAGTGGCGTGAAACATACTTTAAGATGATGCACCACGCAATTTTTGGTTTTAATTTTCCAGCCTCTCCTCAATTCCCGGATGGCATCACTCATTGTCCTAATTGCAGAGTCTCGGCAACTGACTTCTGGCATGGTATATGGACGTGTACCAAGGTTGCTAACTTCTGGGTCACCGTGGTCGCTTATATCAAAAAACACTGGCTATTAGACTTGCCTATGGAGCCCCAGGCTCTGATATTCCACTACATACGTCTTGATGGGGGGGGGGGAGTCTAGTTGTCCGACTAAGATCCCGATCATTTTACATTCTACAGGGAGTGCAGAATTATTAGGCAAATGAGTATTTTGACCACATCATCCTCTTTATGCATGTTGTCTTACTCCAAGCTGTATAGGCTCGAAAACCTACTACCAATTAAGCATATTAGGTGATGTGCATCTCTGTAATGAGAAGGGGTGTGGTCTAATGACATCAACACCCTATATTTGGTGTGTATAATTATTAGGCAACTTCCTTTCCTTTGGCAAAATGGGTCAAAAGAAGGACTTGACAGGCTCAGAAAAGTCAAAAATAGTGAGATATCTTGCAGAGGGATGCAGCACTCTTAAAATTGCAAAGCTTCTGAAGCGTGATCATCGAACAATCAAGCGTTTCATTCAAAATAGTCAACAGGGTCGCAAGAAGCGTGTGGAAAAACCAAGGAGCAAAATAACTGCCCATGAACTGAGAAAAGTCAAGCGTGCAGCTGCCAAGATGCCACTTGCCACCAGTTTGGCCATATTTCAGAGCTGCAACATCACTGGAGTGCCCAAAAGCACAAGGTGTGCAATACTCAGAGACATGGCCAAGGTAAGAAAGGCTGAAAGACGACCACCACTGAACAAGACACACAAGCTGAAACGTCAAGACTGGGCCAAGAAATATCTCAAGACTGATTTTTCTAAGGTTTTATGGACTGATGAAATGAGAGTGAGTCTTGATGGGCCAGATGGATGGGCCTGTGGCTGGATTGGTAAAGGGCAGAGAGCTCCAGTCCGACTCAGACGCCAGCAAGGTGGAGGTGGAGTACTGGTTTGGGCTGGTATCATCAAAGATGAGCTTGTGGGGCCTTTTCGGGTTGAGGATGGAGTCAAGCTCAACTCCCAGTCCTACTGCCAGTTTCTGGAAGACACCTTCTTCAAGCAGTGGTACAGGAAGAAGTCTGCATCCTTCAAGAAAAACATGATTTTCATGCAGGACAATGCTCCATCACACGCGTCCAAGTACTGTCACGGCTGTATGTGAGCAACAATAATATACACAGTAAAAGAGCTACTGACCGGACCCAAACTAGGAAGGATAAAGGGGTGACCCCTGTCAGACCCTCAAAGCTCTCCCTATTCTGCTAAAGCACATGCCCGGATCCAAATGGCGGAACGAGGCATGCCCACGTACCTAAGACTGATGACCACTGTAACCCCTACAATAGTGGAAGGGGCACGGCCACCGGTGCCCTACTCAGTATATGGAGGGAACCGTGGCCACCTCAGATCCAGTCAGAAAATAATCAGGTACACAACAATGTCTGTACACTTAGCTGAAGGTGTTGCAGCCGCAGAGAAGACGGATCCAAAGACAGCTGGCAATATCCAGAGTGCTTGCTGCAGCAGAACACAGGTCCAGTGAACAGATAGCTACAAGTGAAGATACTAAAGCAAGAGCTACAACTGAAATGAGAACTATAATCCACGCCCTACAATAGGAGGAGGGGTGATATAAAGAGAGGGAAATCAAACGCATGAGGAACAGCTGGGAGGAAGGAAACCAAAAGTAAACAGAGCAGTGAGAACTCCTCCCAGCTCTAGTAGTGACATCATCACAGGGGTGGAGAAACAGAGCTGTGAGAACGTCCCAAAGCTCTGGTAGTGACAAGTACTCCACAGCGTGGCTGGCAAGAAAGGGTATAAAAGAAGAAAATCTAATGACATGGCCTCCTTGTTCATCTGATCTGAACCCCATTGAGAACCTGTGGTCCATCATCAAATGTGAGATTTACAAGGAGGGAAAACAGTACACCTCTCTGAACAGTGTCTGGGAGGCTGTGGTTGCTGCTGCACGCAATGTTGATGGTGAACAGATCAAAACACTGACAGAATCCATGGATGGCAGGCTTTTGAGTGTCCTTGCAAAGAAAGGTGGTTATATTGGTCACTGATTTGTTTTTGTTTTTGAATGTCAGAAATATATATTTGTGAATGTTGAGATGTTATATTGGTTTCACTGGTAAAAATAAATAATTGAAATGGGTATATATTTGTTTTTTGTTAAGTTGCCTAATAATTATGCACAGTAATAGTAACCTGCACACACAGATATCCCCCTAAAATAGCTAAAACTAAAAACAAACTAAAAACTACTTCCAAAAATATTCAGCTTTGATATTAATGATTTTTTTGGGTTCATTGAGAACATGGTGGTTGTTCAATAATAAAATTAATCCTCAAAAATACAACTTGCCTAATAATTCTGCACTCCCTGTATATTGCTGATAGCCAAGAGAGTTCTGCTGCAACACTGGCTCATAGATACCATGCCAGACATTTCTGTTGTGATCTCTGAGTTGAAGGTGCTGATGGGTTTTGAAAGAGTGGAGGCAGTAAGACACAAGGAGTGCTCGGCTTCAAAAAATTTCAGCAAATGGCGAACTTTCATCATTGCCCACTTTAGCCCCGCGGATATTACAGAGCTGGTCAAACCCTTTCAGTATACCTCCTGGTACCTCAAATCCTCTCTGTGTGACACCTTGGGTCCTCTGGCATTGTAGCCCTGCCCATCTTTTTCCCCATGACCCCCTCTCCCTCCCCGGTTCTTGTTCACTGTTTTATTAAAAAAATGCAGTCAGACGCGCATGTTTAAGGCTCATGATCCTTTAAATGCCGTACCGACTCCTTTGTTCTCGCAGTGGGAACATGGGAGATTCATTGTTGTATGATTTGTCTGTACATGACCCTTGTTCTTGTCATTTTGCTGATCTGCTTTCAATAAAAAGAATAAAAATAAAAAAATAAAAATAAATGGAGAGCACGCCACTCATGCTAGATGCGCTCTCCTTCACTTTCAAGGTCCCGTGGGACCCGCACCTATCCTAGTGATATGTCACCAATGTCTCAGAAGAGACAACCCCTTTACATATCAAGGAGAGGTATATTTAAATGATACAGACCTGGCTGCCTGCAGCAATCACTGCAGAAAGCTAAAGGTGTTGTTAGTGGTGTCAAATGGCTTTTAAAAATGAAAAGAAAAAAAAAAGCGATACTCGCCTCACCAATCCCCCAGCGCTCTTGTTCTGATCGGGTTCCTGCTTTTCTCCACTTCTTGCCTGATCACCATGTCACCCTTTAGAGGAGATTACCACCAGCACAATGACCATACACTTATCACTCAGACAATGTCCGTGTTTAACTGCACTGTCCACCCTCCCTGCATCCCAACCTGTAATCATAGTATTCTGGTGAAAGGATACGACCACCTTGTCAGCGGCTGCCGGGTAAAGCTTCGCTCCAGGAGATGTTAAACCAGGGCACATGATATTCGCACCACTCAGGACAAATTTTATTGCGCCTTTATCAACTTGCTGATGTGGAAGGATAAAAGGATCTAGAAAAAGATAAAACCAAAGTTAACTGGCCCTTGCAGCTATCTGTGCACCTCATAAAACAATTTAATAATTTTTTCCACTTTTCCACTATAAAAAAAAATTTCAGCTTCCAAACTTATCCCCTGTGCAGTGGGGATACGTAGTTGTAATGGGACATCTTTAAGTTCAGAAATCTGTTGCCAAATGTCTAAATGAGAACTAGGCCTATAAAGAACAGTTCCTTCATGTATGGTAGGTAAATGTGTGTGTGTTCAGGTGTTGTACTATACAAGTCTTCTACCTCCTTAGGGTACTTTCACACTAGCATTTTTCTTTTCCGGCATAGAGTTCCGTCCTAGGGGCTCAATACCAGAAAAGAACTGATCAGTTTTATCCCCATGCATTCTGAATGGAGAGCAATCCGTTCAGGATGTATTTAGCTCAGTCGTTTTGACTGATCAGGCAAAAGATAAAAACTTAGCATGTTGCGGTTTTATCTCCGGCCAAAAAAACTGAAGACTTTTTTTTCCCACAGGAATGTATGTGCCGGATCAAAATACCGGAATGCCGGAGCGCAGACCGGTAAAAATGTAAAAAAAAAATTAAAAAAAACGGATCCGTTTGTCCGTATGACAAACGGACAGACGGATCCGTTCTTGCAATGCATTTTTAAGACGGATCAGGATCCTGATCAGTCTTAAAATGCAATCAGTTTGCATGCGTTTTGCTGGATCCGGCAGGCAGTTACGGCGACGTAACTGCTTGCCGGATCACTCTGCCGCAAGTGTGAAAGTAGCTTAACTTGGATTTCACTTAAATACATCCCATGATTATGTTAATTCTCTCATAAACCCACTTTTATTTCCTGAAATATGAGTAAAGAGTGATATGTTAAGACCATGCTGATGTAACAATCAGTGGATCTGGAAACCACTGTGTCAACCGACTGGTTGTTGTCCTTGTGGTCCGCTGATATTCACTTTTTAACCCGTAGACAGGGATCTGGACTTTGCTGCAGGGAAGCCACCAGCCCACTACCTCCTGGACTAGTCCTGGTGTGGTTGACAGCAGACCCATAGAGGTTAGAGGCACCGTTGCAAAGCATCGAGGGATCAGGCAAAACTCAAAAACAGTAACAGGCTGAGATCAGAGTTTGTGCAAGTCTGAAAAGCAGTCTAAAGGGCATGGCAGGCAGCACAGGGTCAGTACTGTGATCAGACACTGGTCAGGCAGCAGAGGGTCAGAATCCGGTAATCAGGCAGAAGTCAGTACATGGGCAGACATGCAGTTTATAGCACCTTTTCAGTATCTAGCAATCTAGTAAACCAGTGAGGGTGCCTTCACATGCTGCGGATTTTGTTGCAGAATTTTCTGTGATTAAAAAAAATCTGTTCCATTCAACTGAATGGAGCTTGCAAAAATCTATGTGCTTGCCACCTCATTCACTGATTTCAAACAGAAAATTCATCAGCGTGTGAAGGCACCCTGAGAAAAATAGCACAGCACATATAGCAGAGCTGGTTAACACATTAGAAGCAGCTGCACACAGAACCAAAGGAGGGTTAACCCTTGCAGTACTGCAGATCGAGGTGTCAGTCAAAAAGTGTATCTTCAATAGACATACAGGACACAGACACCTGGACCCACCGCTGGAGCACTGATAATATGACACAGGATGAGTGGAGAGGCGCCCATGCTCGCCTGAAATAGTGGGGGCAGCAGCGTGCACAGGCCACCGACGTAACAGCTGAGAAGCTGATGCTGACAACTTACATTTGTGAAGCAGCCTCAGTGTCGGATAGAACGGACCCTCCCTTTGTCTGAAGAAGAGCAGCTCCCCATTTACTGTTAAAATTTCAATGTGTTCATGGCTGGGGGGGAAAAAAATGGTCAAGTTGACTATGGAAATCAAATTTATGGTCACTAAAATCCATTCAAACAGTGTAAATCCAACGCCGAGACTATGGATGTAAATTCACTTTTTAGGTGCCAGCTCCTGCACTACTAGATTTTTCTATAACGCAAAGTTTACTCTCTAATATGGGAGCTGGCAGCCAGAAACTAAGTATTACCTGGCTCCCGTCATATGTAGGACGCTGCTTAGGCAACTTTCACACTAGCGTTTTTACTGGATTCGGCAGGGTTCAGCAAAACCGCTTCCGTTACAGATAATATAACCATCTGCATCCGTTGTGAATGGATCCGGTTGTATTATCTTTAGCACACCGTCATGAACTCCATTGAAAGTTAGTTAATGGGGGACGGATCCGTTTTCTATTGTGTCTGAGTTAAACGGATCCGTCCCCATTGACTTGCATTGTGGGTCATGACCGATCTGTCCTGCTCCGCATCCCAGAACATGCTGCGGTTTGCTCTCCGGTATGAGAACGGAACACATTTTGCAGAGTTATTCTGTCCACGATGGGGACGCAGCCAAACGGAACGGATTCTGGTGCATTCCATTTCGTTCAGTTGTTTTGTCCCCATTGACAATGAATGGGGACAAAACTGAAGCTTTTTCCCCTGATATTGAGATCCTATGATGGATCTCTAGCGGAAAGGGAAAGCGCAAGTGTGAAAGTAGCCTAAGGCCTCTTTCACACGAGCGCATTTGCAATCCGTATATGGGCAGGAGTTTATGTTCCGGGATCCGCTGCCAATATTAATAAATGGGGCTATTCAGATGGGCGCATAATTTCCATCAGTATTTAAAAGCTGCAGCATGTCCGAGTTTTGAGCAGATTTGTTTCCAAATATGCACATTACAGTCTATGGCTACATGACCGTGCCGTGTTTTGCGGTCTGCAAATTGCGGAACATGGATGCTGCCAACGTGAGTTCCGCAGTTTGCAGTAAAAATGCCTATCCTAGTCTGCAAAACGGACAAGAACAGCACATGTTATTTTTTTTTTGCGGGGCCATGGAACGGAGAAATTGAAGTGCATGGGTCTGCATCCGGGCCGCAAAAAAATCAGACTCGGGTGCGGACCCAAACAACAGTCATGTGAATGAGGCCTTAGGGAGTGCCCCAAAAATGCAGTGAGGAAAGGATACGCGAGTAAATCCTGAAGGTATATAATCAGGAGTCCGTGTGTAATCCACAGCCCGAATACTGATGGATTTCAATAGGCTCATGTGAACGAGGCCTTAGTAGGGTCACACACAGTTTTTTGCAGGAGATCTTGAGGCAGATTTTCCTGCAGGTTTTTCAGCCATTGCCAGAAGTGGATTTGAAAGGAATCAAATATAAAAAAGGTCCTGCTGGATCCATTTTGGGCTTTGACTGAAAAACCTGCAGGAAAATGCGCCTCAAATCCTCCTTCAAAAAACTACCCTTAAAGAGCAAAATAAAAACGATGCCATATACTCAGATTTGCTCCATTCCTCCTGTTCAGTAGGTCATCCACAGGGACATCACACTGCAAGAACGCGGGATCCATTCATTACCACCTCCCCAGCAGCCCATAGTCATGTTAACCGTCCACAGTCCCATGGGCTCTGCCACTCTAATGCGGCGTTCAGTGTCTCCATGGGCAGTCGCATCATATTCAGATATCCAAATAGAAAATCAATATACAAACATTTATTAACCTTTTCACTAACCGTTTTACGGGTTTTGTTCCCACTGCGTTTCATTTGCGGCAAAACTGATCCATGCCCATTATTCTGTGGGTCAGTACGATTACAACGATACCCCATACGAATAGGTTATGTCAAAATAGTGTAAAGATAAATGTAAACTTTGATTAAACAAATGTTTTTACATCACCATATTCTGACCCGCATAACTTTTTTATACTTATGTCTACTGAGCTGTTAAAGGGCTCATTTTTTGCAGGAAAATCAGTAGTTTTTATTGATACCATTTTGGAGTGTGCATGACTTTTTGATCACTTTTTTGGGGTAAGAGAAGCAATGAAAAAATGGGAAATTCGCTGTATTGGAAAAATATTTGTATATTTTAATAGTATGGGCATTTTCGATTTAAACTTATATTTTATTATTTTTTATATATTTAACATTTTTTTAATCTTTTGTGATGATTTTCAACCTCATTTATGAGCCTATAAATTACGTTTTTTAATTTTGTACTATCATGGATTTTTAAAATAGGGTTTGGATAGAAAATTGCTCATTTCGTATCCTGGCCTGCCATCTGGTGGCCAAAATAAGAATTGCAGCATGAACACTATCAGCCTCGTCAGCGAGGCTCAGTGTTCAGCGCAACTACCGATGCCCTAATTGGCTGTCTTTTTGCGCATTTAGATGCAGTGATCTCACTTGATCACAGCATCTAAAGCCTTTAATTACCGCAATCGGCATTATTGCCGGTCACGGTAATTAGCCGCAGGTCTCTGCTGTTTGAAACAGCAGAGACTTGCCAACCGTGACTCCCGCTGCACGTGTGAGCGGGCGCCATGTTCCCACATCGCTCCGTTAAGGTGTAATACTATAAAAAACTAATTAATAATACTGAATAAAAAATGGAAAGAAAACCTGGGCTAAAATGTCACTTGCACTCCTGATGAAGCCATCAACACCGAAATGCATGTCATGGTCTTTTGTGCCTTACCTACCATACCGCTGTGATCATTAAAAGGTAAGTACAACAGACTTGACTCTTTTTAAACTCAATTAAAAGGGTTGTCCATGGTTTTGTAAAAAGGGCTGTATCTTTTTCACACACTGGCAGTATATCGCTTAGGGGGCTGCCAAAGTGAAGGAGAGTGCGCAGTATGCTCTCCATTTTCTATGGGAGTTCCGAAAAGAGCTAAGCTAGTGTGCTCGGCTATTTACGGAACTCCCATGGAAGTGAAAGTGGGCTCACCGCACAAGTGTGGCCACCTCTCCTTTCCATAAATAGCATTGTGTGAGATGGGACAACCCCTTTAAGTGATGTTCTCTCCTCAGGATAGGCCATTATTGGCTGATCGGCGGCTCTCCAAACCCCCATCGATTAGCTGGTCTGTGTAGCTCTGTCGACAGAAGCCAGTGCTGCACAGCACCTAGTGGTGGGAGCTCGTTACTACAGCGCTGCTTTCATTGACTTTATTGGGAATAGTGCAGTAGTAGCGAGCTCCCGATGCTGCAATGTTACTGGTCCTGTGTAGCTCTGACGCCGACTTCTGTTGACAGAGCTACACAGACCAGCAGACTGGACACCGCTATTAAAAATCAGTGGAAAACTGAAAAAGAAACAGAACGGACATGGAAAAAAATACATTTGTGTGCATCAGCCCTTAGGCCTAGTTCACACGATCGTATGGCTTTTATAGTTTTTTGCGGTCCGTTTTTTTTTTTTTTTTTAAACTCGTTTTATTGCAAAGTAAATTTACAAGCATGGCACATAGAAATTACAGTGACCCTCGCAGGGGCCATACGTAAAAGCAAAAGCAGTGCACGAGGAAGCTTACATACATATTCAATCAACTGTGGACTCCAGGGCGCCAAATGCAAAATGTTAACACAGTCGGTGTTTATCGAGGGGTAGAAACGTGCGGGTGTATAATAAATGTAGGCTAGCACTGCGGGCCTCAGAAGGCCAGCCAAGCCGGCTCTCAAGCCCCCTTGCATGCCCATAGAAAGGCTATCCAGAACCGTCGGCCACCAGGTACCGACTCGAGTCATGCATGGTGAGTGAGGACTCGCACCAGGCCCCCCACACCCTATCAAACTTCTGCGGGCATCCCCTATGCTTGTAGACCATGTTTTCCATAGATACCGTAGCATTCACTAGGGAAAGCCATTGACCCCTGGAGGGTAAAATGTCCCCCATCCATCGCAGGGCGATTGCCTTTCTGGCCATAAACAGTGTTCTTTCCAGGAAGATCTTATGATAGTGTGACCAAGATTCTTCGTCTACTATACCCAGTATGCACATTTTGGGACACAGCTGCAGTGTTGGAGGCACCAGGGCCCTGAGAGTCTCCAGTACAGATACCCAATACTGCCGGATGTATGAACAGTCCCACATCAGGTGCCAAAAGTCTGCGCCCTCCACACTGCACCTGTGGCACCTGGTGCTGTCCATCCTGCCCATCTTGTGAAGCCTGGTAGGGGTTAAATAGCTGTAATGCAAAATGAAGAGCTGCGTCATCCTATTATTAATAGAGGGGGACACTCTAGTAGGTGCCAGTAAAGCCTCCTCCCATTCCTCATCGGACAAAGAGGGTATAAACCCCTTCCACTTGTCCTCTACGGCCAGCGGAGTCACCAGCATACGGCGATCTAGCAGATGGGTATAAAGGGCCGACACTATCCCCCTAGGTCCCTGAGATCTGAGTATGCCGATGGTGGGATACTTGGATATGCTTCTACCACTGCCTCTAAATTGGGTCTGAAGTGCATGTCGCAGCTGAAGGTACCTATAAAATAGGGTGCTTGGTACTGGGAACCTGTCCCGGATTTGCGAGAAAGCTAGTAGCTTACTATCCTCATATAAGTCCCCCAGCGCTAGAATGCCATACCTTCTCCACTCCCCTGCCCCCTCTAATCCCGACAGGTGAGGAAACATACAGTTATCCCATATAGGAATATCGCAAGGTAAATCTTTATAAGCATTCAGCTTGGAAGCCTGCCATGTCTGATGGGCTAGTTTGTGCAGCGGGAGGGTAGCTTTTTGTAGGCGTCCCATCCCTTCCAACACAGGCCATAAAGTCGAAACCTGCAGATATTCATGCAGATAATATTCCGCATTAGGCCTTGAGGTCTCAGTAACCCAGCTCCTCAGAAATCTCAGCTGGCTGGCAATAAAATAAAGGAAGAAATCAGGCAGGGCAGCACCGCCTTGCAACTTCGACCTCTGAAGGACCGGGAGCGAGAGCTTCCTTCTAGCCTTCCCCCAGACAAAAGCAGTGACCAAGGAGTGTATGCGTTTAAAGAAGCTCCGAGGGATCGGTGTGCAGGCGTGGGACAATACATATAAACCTTTAGGTAACAAAACCATTTTCACTAGATTCAGCCTGCCCATAACAGACAACGGGAGGGACTCCCAGGTTTTCATTTTATCTTTAAAAAGAGTTTCCAGGGGCTCAACATTCAGATCGTAGGCAAGCTGTGATACCCTAGTGATCATCACCCCAAGATATTTGAATCTATCCACTACTGGCAGGTTATGATGGCAATTCGCCCAGTCGTGGTCCCATAAAGGCATGATGGCAGATTTACCCCAGTTTATGTGTAGACGAGAATAGCGTCCAAACAGCGCAACTACCTCAATCGCCCTTGGCAGGGACACCTCCGGGCTAGACATAAATAGTATCAGGTCATCCGCGTACAGGCCTATTCTCTCCTCCCTACAGCCTATTGATACTCCTGCGTACACTGGGTCCTGTCTGATTCTGATTGCCAGGTGTTCTATCGCAATTGCAAACAATAGGGGTGAAAGCGGACAACCCTGCCTGGTACCCCTGTGCAGGGAGATCTCCTCGGAGTAAGAGCCATTGAGCTGAATACGTGCAGATGGGTTATTATAGAGTATATTAATCCATTTAGCAAACTTGGGACCGAAACCAAAGCTCCTCAGCACAGCTATCAAGAAGGGCCACTCCAGGGAGTCAAAAGCTTTGGCCGTGTCTAAAGAGGCCAAGGCCCACCTTTCTTTCCCAGCCAAGCCTATTTGCGCAACCACCTGAGTTCTCCTGATATTATCCGAGGTGGATCTTCCCGGCATAAATCCTGATTGATCAGAGTGGATCACTGAGGTTATCGCCTTATTGAGTCTGTTGGCTAATATCCTAGTCAGGATTTTATAATCCAAGTTCAGTAACGAAATTGGACGATAAGATCCACAGTCCAGCGGATCCTTGCCAGGCTTCAAAATCAAAACAATGGAGGCATCATACATAGAAACTGGCAATGATCCGCCGGAGTGCACCGCCTCATATAGCTTTACTAGTTGTGGCGCCAGTACCTCCTTGTACCTTGCATACACTTCCACCGGAATGCCATCAGGACCCGGGGCCTTCCCAGAGGGGAGATCCGAAATGGCTCTCTCCACTTCCTCCAAGGTGATATCCTCTTCCATAATACCCCTATCCAGGTCGCTAAGTCGGGGATAGGTGACCTCAGTGAGGTACGCCTCCAGGTCCTGCTCGGTATAATTTGCCGCTGACTTATATAGGTCCGCATAAAAAGTGTGTAGACAATTTAATATATCACGAACCGTCTCCACTATGCGGCCATCGGTCTCCCTAAGGCGGAGTACCGGTGGAGCCATAGTGTTAGCCCGGGCTATATGGGCCAGCAACTTCCCGGCCTGGTTACCCACCTCGAACGCCTGCTGTTTAAGGAAAAAGAGTTTCCTTTTGCTCTTCTCTTCCAAATGCATGGTATAGTGTCTGCCCATGGTCAGCCACACCCCTCTATGTTCTTCCGTGGGGGACTCAGTAAACCTCCTCTCTGCTTCCTTACAACTCGCAAGCAATTCTTCCTCCTTACGCTGCGCATCCCTCTTGACATATGAAATGGAAGACTTGAGGCAGCCTCTAAGGTACACCTTCAGGGTCTCCCAAAGTAGCAGGGGATCAGTGGAGACATCCTGGGCCTCAAAGAACACCTTTAGCTGATCAGGAACCCTGTCCGACGGGCCAAATAGAGTGAGCCAGAAAGGGTGGATGCGCATCTTACTGCCTATTCCAGGAGAGTTAGAGGGTTCCAGCTCAGCCAGAACCGGTGCATGATCGGAGGGGCCTTGCGGTCCGTACCGGATGCTTACCAAATCAGTGTAGGCTGTGGGATTGCCAAATAAGTAATCAATTCTAGAGAGGGCGCCCCGAGAGGGTGTAAAACAGGAGTATTCTCTGATATTCGGATTCCTGACCCTCCACATGTCTATCCACCCCATCTCCTGGGAAATCCTAGCCAAGGACGTATCGTCGCATCCCGTCCCCATACTATCAGGCCTGTTTCTAAATCTATCCATGTTCTCGCTCATGACCTGGTTAAAGTCCCCCATACATAGTAATCGAGCATTGGGATAGTGAGTTACAAAGCCCACAACTGACTGCAATAGGGAGACAGAGGCAGGGGGTGAGTTATACAGGTTAACTATCACATATGGGACACAATCAACATGCGCAAATAAGAAAACGTATTGACCTCCTGGATCGATCATGGAATGATGGATCTCACATCTCAAGCTTCTGTGAAACAAGAGCGCCACTCCCCTAGAGTGCGAGCTACCATAGGCATTAAATAGATGCTGGGCCCAGGGTTTTTTAAGCCTATGTCCCGTTTCCGGGGTGAGATGAGTCTCCTGGAGACCTAGAATGTGGGGACTAAAGGACCGTATCTGAGAGAACACAGCTATCCTCTTCTTTGGGTCTCCCAGTCCCCTGACATTCCACGACATAACTCTCAAGGGGGCCATAAGGGCGTAGTAACTATATCCAGGCCAGGTAACCCCTCAATCACTCCGCTCCTCAACATAGTTTGCAACTGCTTAGAACAATACATCAATCCTACTACAGGAAGGTAATAGACATTTGGCCATGCTTGATACGAGTGTGCATATGCGTGCAATAAAAGAACATATAACATCAACATGAAAGACCTGAGTGTGTCAGGTACAGGACCAACAAACATAATGGTCCTAAACTCGGGGACCTGTATGGTGTAAATGGTTGGTAGTACCACACAGGTGCTGCTCCAACCCTCATTACAACATAATCTTGAAAACTGCCACCTTTGGATTAAAGGAGCCGAGCTCAATGACACAGTGTCCCGTCTAGCGAGCATGAAGCTCCCCCTCCAGGAGGGGTGCTGACATATAATGTCCAGGACGTCATGAACTGCATGACACAACACTGAAGCTGTGATACTTGCAAAAACGTCATTAAGCTCTAATATCGCTCCTCTCACATGGGGGGGAACAGATAATACTTGCTGTGACCCTAGGAGCCCACTCATCGCAGGGGCGGGCGAGCCGCCACTCTCGAGGCCCAGTCCTCAGCCTCTTTGGGGTCGTTGAAGAAGACGGTCTTTTCACCGTCTATCACTCTAAGGCGGGCAGGGTAGGCCATAGAGTATTGCAGGTTCAGCTCCCGTAGACGGCGCTTTACCGCCACGAATGTAGCCCTTCTCTTCTGAAGATCCGTCGAGAAATCCGGGAAAAGAGAGATCCTCACGTTGTCGTGCCGGATGTCTTGTTTTTGTCTGGCTTGACTGAGGAGTAGGTCGCGGTCTCTCCAATTCAGGAGACGAGCCAAAAGTGGCCTCGGAGGAGCACCCGGTGGAGGTGGCCTGGCAGGGACATATGCTGATGTGAACGGCGCTTCAGGAAACTGCTCCTTGAACCAAGCCTCCAGGAACGCTGCCGGATCTCTTCCCTCAGCCCTCTCAGGTAGGCCCAGAATTCTCACATTATTACGGCGCGACCTGTTTTCTAGGTCGTCGCATTTCTGCTGCCATTGACCCACCGCCCTCTCCAGATCTTGCACTCTCCCCTCTATTGGTCTTGTCAGGTCTTCTAGGGCCGAGACGCGATCCTCAGTGGTTTTGACCCGGTCACGCAGCTGCTGCATATCATGGCGGAGTAAGCTGACGTCCACTCTCACCTCCTCCAGCTTCCCGGTCAGTGAAGACTGGCACGAGGAGATCGCCACTAATAGCTGGTCATAAGCTGCCTTTAGGGTGAACTCAGGTTCGGTTGGTTCGTCCGCCTCAGCTTGTTGAGCAGTCTGACCCCTTGTGACCGCCGCGCGCGACGGTGATGCGGTCGCTGCGCCATGCTGGGCCTCAGACCTGGCAAATTCCTTTAACCTCTCCGCCGCGTTCTGAGCTTTGCTAGGCCCCATCGTCGGTGTGCGGGGTCTTCTCTTGCGTCTGCACACCTTCCAGTCAGTGTCTGTGGTCGACAGTTTGTCAGGATGAAGCAGGATTTCAGAGGGTTATCGGAGCTTCTCTCAAACGCGTGCTCTCATGCCGGCAGTTGGCCACGCCCCCCTTTTGCGGTCCGTTTTTCACGGATCCGTTGTTCCATTTTTGAGTTCCGTTGTGTTTATGTCACGAGGGTATCTAGAGCCATGTCTGACTCCGTTATACCCGGGGTCAGGAAGTCGCAGCGGGTGGCTGCGCGCTCTATATCTAAAGATCACGTTGTTTCTTAGTGATTGTTTTCTGTGTTTGCCTTGCTATCCTTTTTGTCTCACTCAGGGATCCGTAGCTTCTCCTCCTCAGCTGTTTCTTGTCTGCCACTCCCAACCTCCTTATATTCTCCCCTCACACTTCTCTAGTTGCCAGTTATAGAGCTTCCTGCCTGGACATCTATACTGACCCACTGAAGTTGTGAATCCTGGTTGTCATTCCAGAGTGCTACCCTCCGGATCCCTGTTGGGCTTATTGTTGTCTCCTGTTGTCGCCCACCTGGGATTATATGTTGAGTCCGTGTTGTCTGTCCTCCCCTTGGTGTTTTCCCTTAGAGCTAGTGGTGCGGACTAGTGTTCCCACCGCCCTGTTCACTATCTAGGGCTCAGCTCAGGGAAAGCCAGGGCTTTAGGCACGTGATCGGCGTACGGGTGAGGAACCCGTCTAGGGACGTCAGGGCAGCCAGGTGCCAGCCGCAAGGTGAGTCAGGGGTCACCACCTTCCCTCTCACTTGGGCAGGGCCTTCCTCGTTCCCTCCCTCTGTGTCACGTATGTGATAGTCACGCCGACCGTGATAGTTTACGTTTCCTTTCCGTATGCCATGTACAGTATACAGTAATTACATAGAAAAAATTGGGCTGGGCATAACATTTTCAATAAATGGTTCAGCAAAAACGGAACGGATACGGAAGACATACGGATGCATTTCCGTATGTGTTCCGTTTTTTTTGCGGACCCATTGACTTGAACGGAGCCACGGAACGTGATTTGCTGCAAAACATAGGACATGTTCTATCTTTCAACGGAACGGAAAAACGGAAATACGGAAACGGAATGCATACGGAACACATTCCGTTTTTAATGCGGAACCATTGAAATGAATGGTACCGTATACGGAACACAAAAAAACGGCCCGTACACTCGCAAAAAAAAAAAAACGTTCGTGTAACTAGGCCTTAGGGTACATTCACGCGACCATATATATTTTGCGGATCCGCATTTTGCGGAGGGCATCCGTGTGACATCTGTATTGCATTTGTTTTTTTACGGATCCATTGTAACAATGACTTTCTCCACAAAAACAAGAATAGGCCATGTTCTATCTTTTTTGAGGGGCTACAGAACAGACATACGGATGCGGACAGCATAGTGTTTTGTCCACATTTTTGTGGGCCCATTGAAATGAATGGGGCCGCATACTATCTGAAAAATATGGTCGTGTGAATGGGGCCTTAGTCTACTTGGCAGTGATGATGATGGGCACATGTGATCACTATCAACTAAGTCATCCAGGGAGCTGAAAGGTAAGTACGTGCCTATTTGTTCTTTTTACTCATAATCGGTTGGAAAACCAAACTCACCATCGCACGATTTTCACGGGGTCCTTTTTTGGCATTATCTGATTAAGCCATTGGTCAATCCCAGGGAACTGGTCATTCAGCTGATTTTTTATGCCCTTTATTACCGATGTCTTTAGCTGAATGCAGTTGGATACATTTTCCTTTTCATCAAATCTGCAAGAAAAAGCAAATGTTAGCTGGGAAGTGGCACTTAGGACATTTAATGTGACACCATGCCACCTATTTGGGACACAGTTGGAGAAATATTCTGGGTAAGATTACTTTCAAATATGCATCAAGGAAATCTGGCAGAGAATAGTCTGCCGGAGTTCTCTGGATCCAGCATAGCCAGATAGTGCTGCGTGCCCGTCAGACCCCATTGACTATAATGGGATGTGGCAAGGATGCGAGCCACTCCCGCCATATTAGCTGGGACTCGGCCGGACAAAAACTGCTACATGGAACTTTTTTTGTCCGGCTGAATCCCTACCGCATATAGTCAGTGGGGTCTGGCGGGAACAAAGCACTATCCGGCTATGCCAGATCCAGAGCACTCCGGCAGGCTATTCTCTGCTGGATTTCTTTGACGCATGCGTGAAACTAGCCTTAGGATATGTTGACATCTGCACTGTAATATCCATTAGGGCTGAAACGAATACTCGATTAAATCGACAAAAAATCCTTGATGCTAATTGTTTGCATCGAGGATTGGTTTGTGTCATGTGACCACAAAGTGTGAGCGAAGCGCTTGCTATTACTCCCTGCTCCGAGGTCACCCGCCGACCTGCACCATCGTCAGGACATGGTGCACGTAAACGCGTACTATGACCTGACGCCTTGTGACGTGAGGAAGAAGAAGATAGAAGATCTCTGGAGTGTCGGCAGCACCCCTACAGGAGAGGGAAGTATTTTATTTCACTGGCGCTGCAGACTTATGGCTAGCAGGGGGAGATGGTGGCACTGTCGGGGGTAGAGCTTGAAAGCATGGGGGGAGGAGGACGATGACACAGATTTTTAGAAGATGCGCGTCACATGATCAGATTCCTGGCTGATCCAAATTTGAGACGGTAAATATATTAACATTTTTCTTCTACGGGCGAGATGTAAGTAATTAAAGGGGTATTTGCTAGGATATGCCCCCATTGTCTGATAGGTGCGGGTCCCACCTTTGGGACCCGCACCTACAAGGAGAACGGAGTCGGGCAGAGTTGTGGCTGGAGGAAAGTGTATTTCCCGGGGCCCGCCCACCACCAGGCGCAGCTCAGGTGTCTCCCATTGAAGTGAATGGGAGCGCACTGCGCATGCGCGGCCACCGCTCCTATTCATTTCTAAGGGGCCGACGGAAATAGCCAAGCCAGCGCTCGGCTATTTTCGGCGGCTCCATGGAAATGAATGGAGGGCGGCTGCGCATGGGCAGTGCTCCCTCCTCAAGTTTCTCCGCTCCGTTCTTCTTGTAGGTGCGGGTCCCAGAGGTAGGACCCGCATTTATCAGACAATGGGGGCATATCCTAGCGATATGCCCCCATTGTCTAAGATGGGATAAACCCTTTAAGGTCGGTTTGTGATGCTCATTGGATCTCAGAAAAGCCCTTTAAATGGGGCTTGCCTATTTGGGACATTGATGGCAAATCGCAAGGATACAGGTACAAGTCGAACCTTTGGATCCTGCTCCTATCTAGATAATGGGGCCCCTGAAGTGAATGTGCGACGTGCTCTCCATTCATTGCTATGGGCGTTCCGATAAAAAGCTGAGTAAGTGAGCTCGTCTTTGTGTGGAAGTCCCATAGCGAGCGGTGAATGGAGAGCAGACTGTGCAAGCGCAGCCACCTCTCCATACATTGCTATGAGCTATTACTTGAGAAGGTGTCTGCGCATGTGCAGCTACGCTGTGTTCATTTTGGGGGCCTGTTCTGGAGATAGGAATGGGTCTCACTGAGGGAACCTGCATCTATCGGACAGTGATGGCATCTCCTAGCAATAGGCCACCAATGTTCCAGATGGGAGGTCACCATGGGTCTAGCTCCAGGCACCCCCAGCACGTGGCCAGATGACCTGTCAAAGGGGTTTCCTGGGGTGGGATCCCCTCTAAACACCATGCAGAGCTGAGTGTTTGCTGCAATTGAATCCAAATTAGGAAATCTGAGCAAAATGAATCAGCAACACAAACTCTCCAAACCGTCCTGTCCAGATGTCTCTTATGAATGGAGGGTGTTTTCATTCACAGACTGCAAACACAGATCTTGAAAATGGTGCCGGTTTCAACCATATATTATGCTATGACTCCTGTCACCACAGGCATGGCCGCGGAATAAGCCTGCCTCACGCCGTACACCACCTCATACACCCTTCTAATACACTCACTTTTTAAACATGCTGATGCCTTCCAGGGACCGATGGCAAATGGGAATGTCAGGGTGAAAGGTGAATGTATCACATCCGGGGCACTGCACACAGTGGCCCTCCGACCACGCCGATAACTCACTCCTCGCAGCTACAAAGCCTGCCGGATGTGAGGTAATCAGGGCGGAAGCTGAGAAGTGCGGGCGGAAGGGAGGCTGAGGACGGAGAGCGTAGAGTCTGTTGCTATGGAGACGCCAAGCACGGCTGCGGCTGATGCATAAAAGGTGCACTGCCCCGGTGAACCAGCAGAGGGCAGTATTCAAAAGGAAAGTTATACAGCCTGCTGCAGTATCTAGTGCAGTGGTCTCTGCAGCCAGGGCCGCTGATAGAAATCATGGGGCCCCGTACAGCATACATGACGGGGCCCCCTTCAGCTCCACCCCCTGATCCCTCCTTCAGCCACACCCCTGGCCCCGCCCTTGTCCCCTCCCCAGACGCCGCCTTGAAACAACATGCAGATTTGTCTACAAGTGATATTTATTTTTCTCCAGCCAGTTATAAGTTTTATTATCCAAAATAAATACTGTTTTCAGATGAGAACAGACCTCTTTAATATCAATATGTAATAAAAAAACATTAATGAATAAATGAAGTGGTATTTTGAAAAAATTAGGAAGATTAAACAAATGATAAAGGTGGAAAAAAAACAACAAGCCAGGTCTCGTTAAAGATAGTTTACTGTAGACAACTGGGTAAACATAAGTGCGCCAACAGGCACAAAAACAACAGGAGTCAAACGACCCAAGTTCAGAGTGCAATTGAACATTCACAGTCTGCATATGTGCATATATTTATGGCTTCACCCAAAAACAATGTGAAACACTGACCAGTTTCACTAGTCCTTTCCCATTTTGACGCTGACCCCCACCTGACACAGACGCTGACCCCCACCTGACACAGACGCTGACCCCCACCTGACAGAGACGCTGACCCCCCTGACTCCTACAGTAAGCGTCCTACTTCCTGCACTACTCACACACCCCCTCCCCAAACCAATTAATGTTTTAAAAAAAAACAAAAAAAAAACCTCCACAGCCCTGACCGCTAGTCAAACGCCGTCGTACCCCCCCCCCCCCCCCCCCCTGCTTTCTACGTTTTTTTTTTTTTTTAAATCGCCGCTCAGTACCTGCCTGCTTGCTCCGTTTGTATGCGGCAGGCTTGAAAGTACTGAGTAGTGGTAGCATTTAACCACTTACCGTCACGCTAACGCCGAAAGGCGTCATTTCTGCGGCGCTCCCAGGTCACACTAACGCCAATAGGCGTCATCTCGCGTGAGCCGGGATTTCCTGTGAACGCGCGCACACAGGCGCGCGCGCTCACAGGAACGGAAGGTAAGAGAGTTGATCTCCAGCCTGCCAGCGGCGATCGTTCGCTGGCAGGCTGGAGATGTGTTTTTTTTAACCCCTAACAGGTATATTAGACGCTGTTTTGATAACAGCGTCTAATATACCTGCTACCTGGTCCTCTGGTGGTCCCCTTTGTTTGGATCGACCACCAGAGGACACAGGTAGCTCAGTAAAGTAGCACCAAGCACCACTACACTACACTACACCCCCCCCCCGTCACTTATTAACCCCTTATTAGCCCCTGATCACCCCATATAGACTCCCTGATCACCCCCCTGTCATTGATTACCCCCCTGTCATTGATCAACCCCCTGTAAAGCTCCATTCAGACGTCCGCATGATTTTTACGGATCCACTGATAGATGGATCCGATCCGCAAAACGCATCCGGACGTCTGAATGAAGCCTTACAGGGGCGTGATCAATGACTGTGGTGATCACCCCATATAGACTCCCTGATCACCCCCCTGTCATTGATTACACCCCTGTCATTGATTACCCCCCTGTAAAGCTCCATTCAGACGTCCGCATGATTTTTACGGATGCACTGATAGATGGATCCGATCCGCAAAACGCATCCGGACGTCTGAATGAAGCCTTACAGGGGCATGATCAATGACTGTGGTGATCACCCCATATAGACTCCCTGATCACCCCCCTGTAAAGCTCCATTCAGATGTCCGCATGATTTTTACGGATGCACTGATAGATGGATCCGATCCACAAAACGCATCCGGACGTCTGAATGAAGCCTTACAGGGGCATGATCAATGACTGTGGTGATCACCCCATATAGACTCCCTGATCACCCCCTTGTCATTGATTACCCCCCTGTAAAGCTCCATTCAGATGTCCGCATGATTTTTACGGATGCACTGATAGATGGATCGGATCCGCAAAACGCATCTGGACGTCTGAATGAAGCCTTACAGGGGCATGATCAATGACTGTGGTGATCACCCCCCTGTCATTGATTACCCCCCTGTAAAGCTCCATTCAGATGTCCGCATGATTTTTACGGATGCACTGATAGATGGATCGGATCCGCAAAACGCATCCGGACGTCTGAATGAAGCCTTACAGGGGCGTGATCAATGACTGTGGTGATCACCCCATATAGACTCCCTGATCACCCCCCTGTCATTGATTACCCCCCTGTCATTGATTACCCCCCTGTAAAGCTCCATTCAGACGTCCGCATGATTTTTACGGATCCACTGATAGATGGATCGGATCCGCAAAACGCATCCGGACGTCTGAATGAAGCCTTACAGGCGCGTGATCAATGACTGTGGTGATCACCCCATATAGACTCCCTGATCACCCCCCTGTCATTGATTACCCCCCTGTAAAGCTCCATTCAGACGTCCGCATGATTTTTACGGATCCGCTGATAGATGGATCGGATCCGCAAAACGCATCCGGACGTCTGAATGAAGCCTTACAGGGGCATGATCAATGACTGTGGTGATCACCCCATATAGACTCCCTGATCACCCCCCTGTCATTGATTACCCCCCTGTAAAGCTCCATTCAGATGTCCGCATGATTTTTACGGATGCACTGATAGATGGATCGGATCCGCAAAACGCATCCGGACGTCTGAATGAAGCCTTACAGGGGCGTGATCAATGACTGTGGTGATCACCCCATATAGACTCCCTGATCACCCCCCTGTCATTGATTACCCCCCTGTCATTGATTACCCCCCTGTAAAGCTCCATTCAGACGTCCGCATGATTTTTACGGATCCACTGATAGATGGATCGGATCCGCAAAACGCATACGGACGTCTGAATGAAGCCTTACAGGGGCATGATCAATGACTGTGGTGATCACCCCATATAGACTCCCTGATCACCCCCCTGTCATTGATCACCCCCCCTGTCATTGATCACCCCCCCTGTCATTGATCACCCCCCTGTCATTGATCACCCCTCTGTAAGGCTCCATTCAGACATTTTTTTGGCCCAAGTTAGCGGAATTATTTTTTTTTTTTTTCTTACAAAGTCTCATATTCCACTAACTTGTGTCAAAAAATAAAATCTCACATGAACTCACCACACCCCTCACGGAAACCAAATGCGTAAAATTTTTTAGACATTTATATTCCAGACTTCTTCTCACGCTTTAGGGCCCCTAGAATGCCAGGGCAGTATAAATACCCCACATGTGACCCCATTTCGGAAAGAAGACACCCCCAGGTATTCCGTGAGGGGCATATTGAGTCCATGAAAGATTGAAATTTTTGTCCCAAGTTAGCGGAACGGGAGACTTTGTGAGAAAAAAATTAAAAATATCAATTTCCGCTAACTTGTGCCAAAAAAATTTTTTTTCTATGAACTCGCCATGCCCCTCATTGAATACCTTGGGGTGTCTTCTTTCCAAAATGGGGTCACATGTGGGGTATTTATACTGCCCTGGCATTCTAGGGGCCCCAAAGTGTGAGAAGAAGTCTGGTATCCAAATGTCTAAAAATGCCCTCCTAAAAGGAATTTGGGCACCTTTGCGCATCTAGGCTGCAAAAAAGTGTCACACATCTGGTATCGCCGTACTCAGGAGAAGTTGGGGAATGTGTTTTGGGGTGTCATTTTACATATACCCATGCTGGGTGAGAGAAATATCTTGGTCAAATGCCAACTTTGTATAAAAAAATGGGAAAAGTTGTCTTTTGCCAAGATATTTCTCTCACCCAGCATGGGTATATGTAAAATGACACCCCAAAACACATTCCCCAACTTCTCCTGAATACGGCGATACCACATGTGTGACACTTTTTTGCAGCCTAGGTGGGCAAAGGGGCCCACATTCCAAAGAGCACCTTTAGGATTTCACAGATCATTTACCTACTTACCACACATTAGGGCCCCTGGAAAATGCCAGGGCAGTATAACTACCCAACAAGTGACCCCATTTTGGAAAGAAGACACCCCAAGGTATTCCGTGAGGGGCATGGCGAGTTCCTAGAATTTTTTATTTTTTGTCACAAGTTAGTGGAAAATGCTGCTTTTTTTTTTTTTTTTTTTTTCATACAAAGTCTCATATTCCACTAACTTGTGACAAAAAATAAAAACTTCCATGAACTCACTATGCCCATCAGCGAATACCTTGGGGTCTCTTCTTTCCAAAATGGGGTCACTTGTGGGGTAGTTATACTGCCCTGGCATTCTAGGGGCCCAAATGTGTGGTAAGGAGTTTGAAATCAAATTCTGTAAAAAATGACCTGTGAAATCCGAAAGGTGCTCTTTGGAATATGGGCCCCTTTGCCCACCTAGGCTGCAAAAACGTGTCACACATCTGGTATCCCCGTACTCAGGAGAAGGTGGGGAATGTGTTTTGGGGTGTCATTTTACATATACCCATGCTGGGTGAGAGAAATATCTTGGCAAAAGACAACTTTTCCCATTTTTTTATACAAAGTTGGCATTTGACCAAGATATTTATCTCACCCAGCATGGGTATATGTAAAAAGACACCCCAAAACACATTCCCCAACTTCTCCTGAATACGGAGATACCAGATGTGTGACACGTTTTTGCAGCCTAGGTGGGCAAAGGGGCCCATATTCCAAAGAGCACCTTTCGGATTTCACTGGTCATTTTTTGCAGAATTTGATTTCAAATTCCTTACCACACATTCGGGCCCCTAGAATGCCAGGGCAGTATAACTACCCCACAAGTGACCCCATTTTGGAAAGAAGAGACCCCAAGGTATTCGCTGATGGGCATAGTGAGTTCATGGAAGTTTTTATTTTTTGTCACAAGTTAGTGGAATATGAGACTTTGTATGAAAAAAAAAAAAAAAAAAAAAATCATCATTTTCCACTAACTTGTGACAAAAAATAAAAAATTCTAGGAACTTGCCATGCCCCTCACGGAATACCTTGGGGTGTCTTCTTTCCAAAATGGGGTCACTTGTGGGGTAGTTATACTGCCCTGGCATTCTAGGGGCCCGAATGTGTGGTAAGGAGTTTGAAATCAAATTCTGTAAAAAATGACCTGTGAAATCCGAAAGGTGCTCTTTCGAATATGGGCCCCTTTGCCCACCTAGGCTGCAAAAAAGTGTCACACATCTGGTATTGCCGTACTCAGGAGAAGGTGGGGAATGTGTTTTGGGGTGTCATTTTACATATACCCATGCTGGGTGAGAGAAATATCTTGGCAAAAGACAACTTTTCCCATTTTTTTATACAAAGTTGGCATTTGACCAAGATATTTATCTCACCCAGCATGGGTATATGTAAAAAGACACCCCAAAACACATTCCCCAACTTCTCCTGAATACAGAGATACCAGATGTGTGACACGTTTTTGCAGCCTAGGTGGGCAAAGGGGCCCATATTCCAAAGAGCACCTTTCGGATTTCACTGGTCATTTTTTGCAGAATTTGATTTCAAATTCCTTACCACACATTCGGGCCCCTAGAATGCCAGGGCAGTATAACTACCCCACAAGTGACCCCATTTTGGAAAGAAGAGACCCCAAGGTATTCGCTGATGGGCATAGTGAGTTCATGGAAGTTTTTATTTTTTGTCACAAGTTAGTGGAATATGAGACTTTGTATGAAAAAAAAAAAAAAAAAAAAAAAATCATCATTTTCCACTAACTTGTGACAAAAAATAAAAAGTTCTATGAACTCACTATGCCCATCAGCGAATACCTTAGGGTGTGTACTTTCCGAAATGGGGTCATTTGTGGGGTGTTTGTACTGTCTGGCCATTGTAGAACCTCAGGAAACGTGACAGGTGCTCAGAAAGTCAGAGCTGCTTCAAAAAGCGGAAATTCACATTTTTGTACCATAGTTTGTAAACGCTATAACTTTTACCCAAACC
Source organism: Bufo bufo (assembly GCF_905171765.1). NCBI lineage: Eukaryota > Metazoa > Chordata > Amphibia > Anura > Bufonidae > Bufo > Bufo bufo. The sequence continues at coordinate 110,020,274 of NC_053396.1, forward strand.
ATTTTTTTTTTACCAAAGACATGTAGAACTATAAATTTAGAGCAAAATTTCTATATGGATCTCGTTTTTTTTGCAAAATTTTACAACTGAAAGTGAAAAATGTCATTTTTTTGCAAAAAAATCGTTAAATTTCGATTAATAACAAAAAAAGTAAAAATGTCAGCAGCAATGAAATACCACCAAATGAAAGCTCTATTAGTGAGAAGAAAAGGAGGTAAAATTCATTTGGGTGGTAAGTTGCATGACCGAGCAATAAACGGTGAAAGTAGTGTAGTGCCGATTTGTAAAAAAGGGCCTGGTCTTTAGGGGGGTATAAACCTGTGGTCCTTAAGTGGTTAAAGTGGAGGTTCACCCAAAAAATACATTTTTAACATTACATTCAGCCGAGTTGTCCTAATGACAATCGGCTGTTTTTTTTCTCGTACATATCGTATTTTACCGCCGCTTCCGGGTAGGTCTTCTGCGGGACTGGGCGTTCCTATTTGATTGACAGGCTTCCGACCGTCGCATACTGCGCGTCACGAGTTGCCAAAAGAAGCCGAACGTCGGTGCGCAGGCGCCGTATAGAGCCGCACCGATGTTCGGCTTCTTTCGGCAACTCATGATGCACTGTATGCGACGGTCGGAAGCCTGTCAATCAGATAGGAACGCCCAGTCCCGCAGAAGACATACCCGGAAGCGGCGGTGAAATACGGTATGTACAAAAAAAAAAAAAAAACAGACGATTGTCATTAGGACAACTCGGCTGAATGTAATGTTAAAAATTTAAGGCGGGGAGTCGGGACAGAGGTAAGGAGGACGGGTTTGAACCGAGCGGTTATGTCGAGGCTGCCCGGGCCCCCCTGCCAGCCGGGCCCGGTACAACTGGGCCAGCTGTACTGGCCTATCAGCGGCCCTGTCTGCAGCTGTGACTACAGTTCTCATGCTGGGAGTTGTAGTTGGATAAACACATAACAAATCACATACTGTGACCATACTATCTGAATGACAGGGTGAAATGGTGTCAAAAGAGTAAACCCCACATCATGAAGTATTCTGACCCCTGAGGTCACTTGAGTGACTCATACTAGCCAAAGTTTGAGAAGGGAACAATGGAAATAAATGCTACATTTTTCCTTCATTTCCATTTATATAGGACACACCTCTAAACTACGGCATTTCAATCTAATATGGTACATATGAACAGCCTCATCAGCACGCTCACCCCAAAATGAACAGACCACATACCAGACCCCCTAAGCAGATGCAGACCACACGCCAGACCACCTAAATAAAATATATAGGCCTAGCCCTTTATCCAGACACACACAATATACAAACAATTACAGGACGTGTAGGGAAGTCATATACATTTCAATATGGCGACCGGACGTTTTGGCCTGTCAGGGCCTTCTTCAGCGGTCTATAATCTGGGGATGGCTTCCTGTCAAGGATGGCGCTGGATAATATATAGCCCTAGCCCTTTAACCAGACACCAGACCAGCCCCACCCTATAAACAGACTGCAGACCAGACCCACCCTGTATACACATGCCAGACCCATAAAAAAGCCAAGTTACTGTTTGCAACTGAATATGGGGACAAAGATCTTACTTTTGGAGAAATAAAGTATAGATGAGCAGGCACTCTATTTATGGGCTCATGGAAGGCAATTTTATTAAATATTAAAATGGAGTTTAAATAGGCATACAACCCACAAAATAACGACAATTGGATACAAATAATTCATATAAATATTCTAGCAGCAGTATCAGTATTCTAGCAACAGTACCAATATATAAAACAATGCATAAATAACAGCAGATCAATTGATAAATAACGATTAGAGGATAATAGCAAATATAAGCAGCATTAATAATAAATAAATATATATAAAATGCAGGATTATCCTTTAACCACTTACCGTCACGCTAACGCCGAAAGGCGTCATTTCTGCGGCGCTCCCAGGTCACACTAACGCCAATAGGCGTCATCTCGCGTGAGCCGGGATTTCCTGTGAACGCGCGCACACAGGCGCGCGCGCTCACAGGAACGGAAGGTAAGAGAGTTGATCTCCAGCCTGCCAGCGGCGATCGTTCGCTGGCAGGCTGGAGATGTGTTTTTTTTAACCCCTAACAGGTATATTAGACGCTGTTTTGATAACAGCGTCTAATATACCTGCTACCTGGTCCTCTGGTGGTCCCCTTTGTTTGGATCGACCACCAGAGGACACAGGTAGCTCAGTAAAGTAGCACCAAGCACCACTACACTACACTACACCCCCCCCCCCGTCACTTATTAACCCCTTATTAGCCCCTGATCACCCCATATAGACTCCCTGATCACCCCCCTGTCATTGATTACCCCCCTGTCATTGATCAACCCCCTGTAAAGCTCCATTCAGACGTCCGCATGATTTTTACGGATCCACTGATAGATGGATCGGATCCGCAAAACGCATCCGGACGTCTGAATGAAGCCTTACAGGGGCGTGATCAATGACTGTGGTGATCACCCCATATAGACTCCCTGATCACCCCCCTGTCATTGATTACACCCCTGTCATTGATTACCCCCCTGTAAAGCTCCATTCAGACGTCCGCATGATTTTTACGGATGCACTGATAGATGGATCCGATCCGCAAAACGCATCCGGACGTCTGAATGAAGCCTTACAGGGGCATGATCAATGACTGTGGTGATCACCCCATATAGACTCCCTGATCACCCCCCTGTAAAGCTCCATTCAGATGTCCGCATGATTTTTACGGATGCACTGATAGATGGATCCGATCCGCAAAACGCATCCGGACGTCTGAATGAAGCCTTACAGGGGCATGATCAATGACTGTGGTGATCACCCCATATAGACTCCCTGATCACCCCCCTGTAAAGCTCCATTCAGATGTCCGCATGATTTTTACGGATGCACTGATAGATGGATCGGATCCGCAAAACGCATCTGGACGTCTGAATGAAGCCTTACAGGGGCATGATCAATGACTGTGGTGATCACCCCCCTGTCATTGATTACCCCCCTGTAAAGCTCCATTCAGATGTCCGCATGATTTTTACGGATGCACTGATAGATGGATCGGATCCGCAAAACGCATCCGGACGTCTGAATGAAGCCTTACAGGGGCGTGATCAATGACTGTGGTGATCACCCCATATAGACTCCCTGATCACCCCCCTGTCATTGATTACCCCCCTGTAAAGCTCCATTCAGACGTCCGCATGATTTTTACGGATCCACTGATAGATGGATCGGATCCGCAAAACGCATCCGGACGTCTGAATGAAGCCTTACAGGCGCGTGATCAATGACTGTGGTGATCACCCCATATAGACTCCCTGATCACCCCCCTGTCATTGATTACCCCCCTGTAAAGCTCCATTCAGACGTCCGCATGATTTTTACGGATCCGCTGATAGATGGATCGGATCCGCAAAACGCATCCGGACGTCTGAATGAAGCCTTACAGGGGCATGATCAATGACTGTGGTGATCACCCCATATAGACTCCCTGATCACCCCCCTGTCATTGATTACCCCCCTGTAAAGCTCCATTCAGATGTCCGCATGATTTTTACGGATGCACTGATAGATGGATCGGATCCGCAAAACGCATCCGGACGTCTGAATGAAGCCTTACAGGGGCGTGATCAATGACTGTGGTGATCACCCCATATAGACTCCCTGATCACCCCCCTGTCATTGATTACCCCCCTGTCATTGATTACCCCCCTGTAAAGCTCCATTCAGACGTCCGCATGATTTTTACGGATCCACTGATAGATGGATCGGATCCGCAAAACGCATCCGGACGTCTGAATGAAGCCTTACAGGCGCGTGATCAATGACTGTGGTGATCACCCCATATAGACTCCCTGATCACCCCCCTGTCATTGATTACCCCCCTGTAAAGCTCCATTCAGACGTCCGCATGATTTTTACGGATCCGCTGATAGATGGATCGGATCCGCAAAACGCATCCGGATGTCTGAATGAAGCCTTACAGGGGCATGATCAATGACTGTGGGGATCACCCCATATAGACTCCCTGATCACCCCCTTGTCATTGATTACCCCCCTGTAAAGCTCCATTCAGATGTCCGCATGATTTTTACGGATGCACTGATAGATGGATCGGATCCGCAAAACGCATCCGGACGTCTGAATGAAGCCTTACAGGGGCATGATCAATGACTGTGGTGATCACCCCATATAGACTCCCTGATCACCCCCCTGTAAAGCTCCATTCAGATGTCCGCATGATTTTTACGGATGCACTGATAGATGGATCGGATCCGCAAAACGCATCTGGACGTCTGAATGAAGCCTTACAGGGGCATGATCAATGACTGTGGTGATCACCCCCCTGTCATTGATTACCCCCCTGTAAAGCTCCATTCAGATGTCCGCATGATTTTTACGGATGCACTGATAGATGGATCGGATCCGCAAAACGCATCCGGACGTCTGAATGAAGCCTTACAGGGGCGTGATCAATGACTGTGGTGATCACCCCATATAGACTCCCTGATCACCCCCCTGTCATTGATTACCCCCCTGTAAAGCTCCATTCAGACGTCCGCATGATTTTTACGGATCCACTGATAGATGGATCGGATCCGCAAAACGCATCCGGACGTCTGAATGAAGCCTTACAGGCGCGTGATCAATGACTGTGGTGATCACCCCATATAGACTCCCTGATCACCCCCCTGTCATTGATTACCCCCCTGTAAAGCTCCATTCAGACGTCCGCATGATTTTTACGGATCCGCTGATAGATGGATCGGATCCGCAAAACGCATCCGGACGTCTGAATGAAGCCTTACAGGGGCATGATCAATGACTGTGGTGATCACCCCATATAGACTCCCTGATCACCCCCCTGTCATTGATTACCCCCCTGTAAAGCTCCATTCAGATGTCCGCATGATTTTTACGGATGCACTGATAGATGGATCGGATCCGCAAAACGCATCCGGACGTCTGAATGAAGCCTTACAGGGGCGTGATCAATGACTGTGGTGATCACCCCATATAGACTCCCTGATCACCCCCCTGTCATTGATTACCCCCCTGTCATTGATTACCCCCCTGTAAAGCTCCATTCAGACGTCCGCATGATTTTTACGGATCCACTGATAGATGGATCGGATCCGCAAAACGCATCCGGACGTCTGAATGAAGCCTTACAGGCGCGTGATCAATGACTGTGGTGATCACCCCATATAGACTCCCTGATCACCCCCCTGTCATTGATTACCCCCCTGTAAAGCTCCATTCAGACGTCCGCATGATTTTTACGGATCCGCTGATAGATGGATCGGATCCGCAAAACGCATCCGGATGTCTGAATGAAGCCTTACAGGGGCATGATCAATGACTGTGGTGATCACCCCATATAGACTCCCTGATCACCCCCTTGTCATTGATTACCCCCCTGTAAAGCTCCATTCAGATGTCCGCATGATTTTTACGGATGCACTGATAGATGGATCGGATCCGCAAAACGCATACGGACGTCTGAATGAAGCCTTACAGGGGCATGATCAATGACTGTGGTGATCACCCCATATAGACTCCCTGATCACCCCCCTGTCATTGATCACCCCCCCTGTCATTGATCACCCCCCTGTCATTGATCACCCCCCTGTCATTGATCACCCCTCTGTAAGGCTCCATTCAGACATTTTTTTGGCCCAAGTTAGCGGAATTATTATTTTTTTTTTCTTACAAAGTCTCATATTCCACTAACTTGTGTCAAAAAATAAAATCTCACATGAACTCACCATACCCCTCACGGAAACCAAATGCGTAAAATTTTTTAGACATTTATATTCCAGACTTCTTCTCACGCTTTAGGGCCCCTAGAATGCCAGGGCAGTATAAATACCCCACATGTGACCCCATTTCGGAAAGAAGACACCCCCAGGTATTCCGTGAGGGGCATATTGAGTCCATGAAAGATTGAAATTTTTGTCCCAAGTTAGCGGAACGGGAGACTTTGTGAGAAAAAAATTAAAAATATCAATTTCCGCTAACTTGTGCCAAAAAAAATTTTTTTCTATGAACTCGCCATGCCCCTTATTGAATACCTTGGGGTGTCTTCTTTCCAAAATGGGGTCACATGTGGGGTATTTATACTGCCCTGGCATTCTAGGGGCCCCAAAGTGTGAGAAGAAGTCTGGTATCCAAATGTCTAAAAATGCCCTCCTAAAAGGAATTTGGGCACCTTTGCGCATCTAGGCTGCAAAAAAGTGTCACACATCTGGTATCGCCGTACTCAGGAGAAGTTGGGGAATGTGTTTTGGGGTGTCATTTTACATATACCCATGCTGGGTGAGAGAAATATCTTGGTCAAATGCCAACTTTGTATAAAAAAATGGGAAAAGTTGTCTTTTGCCAAGATATTTCTCTCACCCAGCATGGGTATATGTAAAATGACACCCCAAAACACATTCCCCAACTTCTCCTGAATACGGCGATACCACATGTGTGACACTTTTTTGCAGCCTAGGTGGGCAAAGGGGCCCACATTCCAAAGAGCACCTTTAGGATTTCACAGATCATTTACCTACTTACCACACATTAGGGCCCCTGGAAAATGCCAGGGCAGTATAACTACCCAACAAGTGACCCCATTTTGGAAAGAAGACACCCCAAGGTATTCCGTGAGGGGCATGGCGAGTTCCTAGAATTTTTTATTTTTTGTCACAAGTTAGTGGAAAATGCTGCTTTTTTTTTTTTTTTTTTTTTTTTCATACAAAGTCTCATATTCCACTAACTTGTGACAAAAAATAAAAACTTCCATGAACTCACTATGCCCATCAGCGAATACCTTGGGGTCTCTTCTTTCCAAAATGGGGTCACTTGTGGGGTAGTTATACTGCCCTGGCATTCTAGGGGCCCAAATGTGTGGTAAGGAGTTTGAAATCAAATTCTGTAAAAAATGACCTGTGAAATCCGAAAGGTGCTCTTTGGAATATGGGCCCCTTTGCCCACCTAGGCTGCAAAAACGTGTCACACATCTGGTATCCCCGTACTCAGGAGAAGGTGGGGAATGTGTTTTGGGGTGTCATTTTACATATACCCATGCTGGGTGAGAGAAATATCTTGGCAAAAGACAACTTTTCCCATTTTTTTATACAAAGTTGGCATTTGACCAAGATATTTATCTCACCCAGCATGGGTATATGTAAAAAGACACCCCAAAACACATTCCCCAACTTCTCCTGAATACAGAGATACCAGATGTGTGACACGTTTTTGCAGCCTAGGTGGGCAAAGGGGCCCATATTCCAAAGAGCACCTTTCGGATTTCACTGGTCATTTTTTGCAGAATTTGATTTCAAATTCCTTACCACACATTCGGGCCCCTAGAATGCCAGGGCAGTATAACTACCCCACAAGTGACCCCATTTTGGAAAGAAGAGACCCCAAGGTATTCGCTGATGGGCATAGTGAGTTCATGGAAGTTTTTATTTTTTGTCACAAGTTAGTGGAATATGAGACTTTGTATGAAAAAAAAAAAAAAAAAAAAAATCATCATTTTCCACTAACTTGTGACAAAAAATAAAAAATTCTAGGAACTTGCCATGCCCCTCACGGAATACCTTGGGGTGTCTTCTTTCCAAAATGGGGTCACTTGTGGGGTAGTTATACTGCCCTGGCATTCTAGGGGCCCGAATGTGTGGTAAGGAGTTTGAAATCAAATTCTGTAAAAAATGACCTGTGAAATCCGAAAGGTGCTCTTTCGAATATGGGCCCCTTTGCCCACCTAGGCTGCAAAAAAGTGTCACACATCTGGTATTGCCGTACTCAGGAGAAGGTGGGGAATGTGTTTTGGGGTGTCATTTTACATATACCCATGCTGGGTGAGAGAAATATCTTGGCAAAAGACAACTTTTCCCATTTTTTTATACAAAGTTGGCATTTGACCAAGATATTTATCTCACCCAGCATGGGTATATGTAAAAAGACACCCCAAAACACATTCCCCAACTTCTCCTGAATACAGAGATACCAGATGTGTGACACGTTTTTGCAGCCTAGGTGGGCAAAGGGGCCCATATTCCAAAGAGCACCTTTCGGATTTCACTGGTCATTTTTTGCAGAATTTGATTTCAAATTCCTTACCACACATTCGGGCCCCTAGAATGCCAGGGCAGTATAACTACCCCACAAGTGACCCCATTTTGGAAAGAAGAGACCCCAAGGTATTCGCTGATGGGCATAGTGAGTTCATGGAAGTTTTTATTTTTTGTCACAAGTTAGTGGAATATGAGACTTTGTATGAAAAAAAAAAAAAAAACTTGTGACAAAAAATAAAAAGTTCTATGAACTCACTATGCCCATCAGCGAATACCTTAGGGTGTGTACTTTCCGAAATGGGGTCATTTGTGGGGTGTTTGTACTGTCTGGCCATTGTAGAACCTCAGGAAACGTGACAGGTGCTCAGAAAGTCAGAGCTGCTTCAAAAAGCGGAAATTCACATTTTTGTACCATAGTTTGTAAACGCTATAACTTTTACCCAAACCATTTTTTTTTTACCCAAACATTTTTTTTTATCAAAGACATGTAGAACTATAAATTTAGAGCAAAATTTCTATATGGATCTCGTTTTTTTTTGCAAAATTTTACAACTGAAAGTGAAAAATGTCATTTTTTTGCAAAAAAATCGTTAAATTTCGATTAATAACAAAAAAAGTAAAAATGTCAGCAGCAATGAAATACCACCAAATGAAAGCTCTATTAGTGAGAAGAAAAGGAGGTAAAATTCATTTGGGTGGTAAGTTGCATGACCGAGCAATAAACGGTGAAAGTAGTGTAGTGCCGATTTGTAAAAAAGGGCCTGGTCTTTAGGGGGGTATAAACCTGTGGTCCTTAAGTGGTTAAAATGAAATTAGTGGAATGTAGTTCAATATGACAATCCCTATGTAGTATAATCCACTTTTTGTTTAAGGATCAAATGGCTATATGGTATAGCAGCAATGTTCTTGGTTTTAACTTGAATTTTTTTTGGAGAAATGTCATCTGGTCTGATAAAACAAAAAATAGAATTGTGTTTGGCCATAATGCCCGTCGTTATGCAGCATGCCAGACCTGCAGGGTATTGCGAAGTGAGGTCACGGTTATGGGCAATCAAGGGTTATTCACTTTTTGGAGGAGAACCCTGGGCAGGCATGCGGCAGTGAATGAGAGGTAGACACAAGTTCCTCTGGGGCACACTCTGTATGGAGAGACCTGGCCTGATGTTGGGTGAGGTGCCCTGGATGTTGCAGGTGTTTTGAGTGCCTGAGGCAAGGTCCCTTTAAGATTCGTGATGCCAGTGCCTGTAACGGTGGCACACCGATTTGTAGGAGGATTAATAGAGTACGCAGTTGGTAAACCAAATGTTGCTTTACTTGAGGAAATAGTCCAACTTTATACAAGTAATTGCAGTAGATGATAATGCAGTCCTTTATAGTACAAATGCACAGCAGGTTTACTTCACAATATGGCAGGAATAATCTTGCAAGATACTTGGAGGGTATACAATTAATGCTTTGCAGTACAATGCTGCTCTATCCCCACAGCTATTCTAGCTGGCTGGATCCCAAGGCCCGGATGCCTAATTGCTGGCTTTAATCCTTGGTATATATAATCCTTCCTCCAGTATTGGCACTTGCTTTATATTAAACACTTCTGCCCCTCAGGTTACTTAGCTGTACTTGTGGTATTGTCCTTGCTGTGAGGGATACTGCAGGTTGCTCCCAGGAGGTGCTCTCCTACTACTGGGGTGTCTCTACTGAGCTAGATTAGCCTCAGGAGCTTCAGGGTGACTAGGTGTTGCTTCTAGTTCCCTGGCATACACTAACTCTCCCCTGTCTGGGCCTACCTATATATACTTAGGGCTCTCTAGCTCCCTCTAACGTCTAGGAGGCTAAACTACACCCTAACAGGCCTGACACCCAGATAACACAGGGAAATGCATATTAAACATCACATTAATGTAAAAGACATGTGAACATTTGTGTAGCGCCCACCTTTACCTAGTGGGACACTACATACCCCCATGCTACAACGTTGCCCGTCCTTGGCGCAACATGGAGGGGCCCTGCCCCACTGGATACTGCAGCCTGAAAGACAAAATAGAGAACAGGCATACACAGCAATCACCACTTTAGCAATTGAAATATAATAAACAGTTTCACTGAAAGTGCGGTGAAAAGGGGCGTCGTTCTCTTCTCTCAGGATAATGTAAGGGAACAGGGTCGCTGACCTGGTGCAGCGTATCAGTAATACCAGGATAGTCCATAATAATAGTCCGTAGAAAATATAAAACAATTAAAAGTTCTTGGAGGCTCAAAGAATAACATGAGTCCGTACCCAGGCTTGCAAAGGGTTAAACAGGGGTTTCCTGTGAGGGGCTACCTGGGCCCATAATGTAGTCTCCAAACCTCACAGGTGGGTGCCCCCTGGTAGACCGCGTGGACCTCCTTACTGGCAAAGGTTCTTCCTGCCTGGACTCAGGAAGGTCAGAGGAGCCCACCGCCTCTGGAGCTACTTCAGGAGCTCTCTGGGGCAAGGTGTCCTGAGGCTGAGGGCTAACAGGAACTGAAGCTGGGACCATCAAGTTCAACCAGGGTGTGAGAAACCAATGGAGCGGTTTTGTCATAGAGTAAGTTCTCCACAGCCTGCATAGGGTCCACAGGTGGAGCTGGCAATTCAGTTTCAGGAGACTCCGGCTCAATGTCCTCTGCCGCCGGTTCTCCTTCTATACAAGGCTTTAAACGATTTCTATGGACAATTTGAGAACCTTTACCTTCTCTGGAGACTTGGTAAATATGAGCTTCAGCATTAGGGATGGCAGAAATAATATAGGGAATCCTTTCCCATTTACTGTCCAACTTGCTGGTTCGGTGGTTGTTTTTCAACCATACCTTGTCTCCTAGAGCTAGGGGTTCCGCATGAGCAGCCTGGTCATGGTCTTTTTGTTGTCGTTCCCGAGCATTCTCCATGCGTTCCTGAACGATCTCCTTAGCATTAAGGAGACGTCTTTGGTGCTCCACTACCCAATCAGTCCTTGGCAGTGGGTTAATCACATCCGGCACTTGCACACCCAGGGAGTGATCCGCGGGCAACCTCCCTTGTCGGCCAAACATCAAATAGAACGGGGTGTAGCCGGTGGAACAATGAATGGTGTTGTTATAGGTGTACATGAGTTGTGGCAACAGAGTAGGCCAATCACCCCTCGTCTCAGGGGGTACTGCTCTCAGCATTTCAATGAGAGTTTTATTCATCTTTTCACAGAGTCCGTTACCTTGCGGATGATAGGCGGTGGTCCGGACTTTCTGGCAATTATGCAGCAGGCACATCTCTTGAAACAGCTGTGACTCAAACGCAGACCCTTGGTCAGTGAGGATTCTCTCTGGGCAGCCGTAGGGCAGAAGGAAATGCTTCCAGAACGCCTCTGCTGTAGTCTTAGCTGTCAGGTCTTTCACAGGCACTGCTAACGACAAACTTAGTGAAGTGATCAATAATAGTCATGGCATAAGTATACCCTGAGCGACTCGGCTCCAACTTCACATGATCAATAGCAACAAGTTCTAAAGGAGTTTTACTTACGATAGGATGGCGAGGCGCCCTCTGGTCATGGCGTTCAGTCCGCCCCACAGCACAGGCAGTGCATTCTCGGCACCATTTCTCAATATCTTCTCTCATCCCAATCCAATAGAATCTTCTGCGAATGGTGGCCTCAGTCTTCTGCACGCCGAAGTGTCCGGACTGGTTGTGGTACATTTCTAGCACCAGACTGGCATCTCAACGTGGGATGAGGATCTGATATATCCTATCACAGGACACTGGATCCAGACTCCTTCTGAGCAACAGGCCTCTTTGAAGGAATAGTTGGTGGCGATGTCTCCACAGTCTCGCTAGTTCTGGGTCTGCACTTTTCCTGCGGATTCTCTCAGGGGTTTTCCCACTGGTGAGGAAGTCGAGCAGTTCACCGAGGACTCTACTTTCGGACTGGAGCTTAATCCACCTTTCTTGGTCGCCTCTGGACTCAGGAACATCTGATGAGGGAGGATCAGCAGCAGGGAGGTTTTCAGTATGGATATTATCCTGCTGGGCAAATTTATTGTAGAACGCTGGCATTTTCACTTCTTCCCAGGCATCCTTTGGTTCATCTGGGGCTTCTGTAGTGGGAAGCCGCGACAGGGCATCAGCGTTATCGTTGGAGCGACCTGCCCGGTATTTCACAGTGAAGTCATAGTTGGCAAGGCGGGAGGCCCATCTTTGCTCCAGTGCCCCTAATTTGTTGTATTCAGATGTGCCAGGGGGTTATTGTCCGTGAAGGCAACAAACTGTGTGGCGGCGAGATAGTCTTTAAACTTTTCGGTCACAGCCCACACTAAGGCAAGAAACTCCAGCTTGAAGGAACTGTAGTTCTGGTCGTTCTTCTCAGCTCCCTTCAGGGATCTGCTGGCGTAGGCAATTACCCTCTCTTTGTTATCTTGCACTTGAGCCAACACGGCCCCCAGGCCTCTTTTACTGGCATCTGTGTAGAGGTGGAATGGCTTCTGATAATCTGGGTAACCCAGAACAGGGGGTTCAGTCAACTTCTTCTTTAGGAGCTGAAAGGCAATTTCCCGTTCTTCGTTCCATTCAACAGGAATTTGAGTTTTTGGGCTCTTCTTTGGATGCCCCCTCAGGAGTTCCTGGATTGGATCCGCAATTTGTGCGAAATGGGGAATGAAACGCCTGTAATACCCTGCAAAACTGAGAAAGCTTCTCACCTCTTTTACGGTAGTAGGAGTAGGCCAATTGCGGACAGCAGCAAGTTTATCAGGATCAGGCTGTACTCCTTCGGCGCTGACAACGTGCCCTAGGTATTTTACCGCTGGTTTCAGCAGGTGGCACTTTGATGGCTTGATTTTGAGGCCATATTTGGTAAGGACTTGGAACACTTCCGCCAGGTGTTCTAGGGGATCCTCATACGTCTTAGAGTATATAATGACGTCATCTAGATATAACAATACGGTTTCAAAGTTCCTATGGCCTAAACAACGTTCCATCAGCCGTTGAAATGTCCCTGGAGTGTTACACAGTCCAAACGGCATGTAGTTAAATTCAAACAGGCCCATAGGTGTAGTGAAAGCAGTCTTTTCTCGATCTTCTGGGGCCATAGGTACTTGCCAGTACCCACTAGTCAAGTCCAAGGTGGAGAAATAGGCTGATGACCCCAGGGCAGTCAAGGACTCCTCAATGCGTGGTAGTGGATAAGCATCTTTGTGAGTGATTTGATTTATCTTTCTGTAATCCACGCAGAACCTTATGCTGCCATCTTTTCTTCGCACAAGGACTAGGGGCGCAGCCCAGGGACTGTGACTGTCCCGGATTATGTTAGAGTCTTTCATCTCTTGTATCATCTCTTTCACAGACTGATAGGTAGTAGGTGGTATGGGTCTGTGCCTCTCCTTGATAGGAGGATGGGAGCCAGTGGGTATGGTGTGTTTGATTACACTGACCTCTCCATAGTCTGTGGAATGCTTGCTCTTTCGGTGTGGATTCGTTCCCCACGTGAAGCTCTTCCCACCAGGATGCTGTTGAGGTGTTGGGGGTGATGCTGCTGCTCTGTGTGGTCTGGAACGCCTCCGTGGCAGGCAGACGGATCACATCCTGGAAAGACACCTGGAAAAGCTGAGCAACGGGGCAGTGCTTAAAAAGAGTAACGGGGTGATCACCAAAGTTAATTAAACAGACAGGCACTTTACCTTGGGACACGGTCACCAGACTCTTGGCTGTCCGTACGAAGGGGTGATTCTCAATCTGTATGGGTTCCACTAGGGCTTGGTAGTCCTGACCCTGGATCCCTAACACCGCACGGCAGCAAAGGATGATTTGAGAATTTGGAGGCAGGGTTACTGGCCGGTTGTCCAGGATCCGAACAGTACAAATTTCCCCTTTTTTGTTGGCAAACCTTTGTTGAGCGCACAGCACGCTGATAGTCTTTTGGATAACCCTTCTGGAAGCAGGCGAGGCTGAGGATATAGTTTGGTTCAATGCCTCAAGCACTTCAGAGTAACAACTTTTAAGGACATTGGTCCCTAGGATCACAGGGTGTCCTTCTTTATCTCCTGCTTGTACCATAATTACACCTTGCTGTGGTAGGGTGGCCTCTCCCACCTTAAGAGTATGTGTTCCCAGTATCCGTGAACTTTCAATGGCTTCCCGTTGCTGGCAATGATATCTAGCCAGGACTCTGGTGGCAGGGTGAGGAGACTTGGATCCCAGAACTTGTCAAAGGCAGGTCTTTGGATGGTGGTGACCTGTGACCCCTTATCCAGAAGGGCTTCAAAGGGTACCCCGTTGATACATATTTTAATTTTTGGACGTGATCCCACGTATTTAGGCATCCAGCTTGGATCCTTTGGACCTACTGTTCTACCTCCCGAGGGGCGGTCCTCTGCCTCAGGGGTTGCCCGTTTAACTGCCAGCACATTGATTCAGTATGTCCATATTTCTTACAATGATGGCAGACAGGCTGCTTTCTACTTCTGGACCGGTAACTCGGTCGCCCATCAGGTTCTTTTGGATATACATCCCTATAGGCAGGTGGGAGTCTTGGAGGAAAAGGGCCTTCATCTTTCAGTAGTATTGGTTTTTCCCACTCCTCTATTTTCTTGCATACTTTCTCTAAGCTCAGAGTGAGATGGTTCACTTGCTCCATTAGTGCTGCCACTATATCTGTTACTGGAGCCTGGGTGGCTTGACTGACTCCAGTGGGCCCCACATTAACAGTCTTTGGCTGACAAGCATGAGGTTCAGGGAAGGCTGCTGGCCCTGCGGCAGGGTTCTGGCCTAGTATACTGATGGCCAATTCTTTAAAGTCCAAAAATGTACAGTGGGGGTGTTGAGCTGACAACATCCGCAGCTGGCCCTTTAAATGTTCAGTACTTATACGCGCAATGAACTGCTCCCTAAGAGTCCTGTCCTGGTCCTCAGCTTCTTTGGGATCCACTTGGACTACAGCTCTCAGTGTCTCTTGTAAGGACAGGGCAAATTAGCAGAGCGACTCCCCAGGCTGCTGCTTTCTGCTGAAGAATCGCATTTTAACTTCGGACACCGTTCTGGCCTCAAATGTGGTGCCGAGGCGATCAAAAATCTGCTCCAGGCTACTCTCTTCAGAACGGGGCCATGACATGACTTCCCTGCGGGCGGCCCCTTCTAACTGAGCTAGGAGGATTTCCATTTGTTGTTCGGCAGATATGGGATAGAGCCAGAACAAGGCCAGTATCTGGTCCCTGAAGTCCTTCAACTTATGGGCTTCCCCTGAATAACGTGGGAACCAGGGGGCCCCAAAATAATATGGCATGGTTAGCGGCATCAGGCTTGATAGTGCTGCGGCGGCAGGGGCCCTAGGGTCGGTTGCGGGTACTTCAGAAGGCACGACTGGGGCCACCTGCCCGTTTTCTTCAGGTGTGGACATGGCGTTACTAAGCGGGTATGGCCCTTTAACCACCTCAGCCCCCATAGCTTAAACACCATGAAAGACCAGGCCACTTTTTACACTTCTGACCTACCCTACTTTCACCGTTTATTGCTCGGCCATGCAACTTACCACCCAAATGAATTTTACCTCTTTTTCTTCTCACTAATAGAGCTTTCATTTGGTGGTATTTCATTGCTGCTGACATTTTTACTTTTTTTGTTATTAATCGAAATTTAACGATTTTTTTGCAAATAAAGGACATTTTTCACTTTCAGTTGTAAAATTTAGCAAAAAAAACGACATCCATATATAAATTTTGCTCAAAATTTATTGTTCTACATGTCTGATAAAAAAAAAATGTTTGGGTAAAAAAAAAAAATGGTTTGGGTAAAAGTTATAGCGTTTACAAACTATGGTACAAAAATGTGAATTTCCGCTTTTTGAAGCAGCTCTGACTTTCTGAGCACCTGTCATGTTTCCTGAGGTTCTACAATGGCCAGACAGTACAAACACCCCACAAATGACCCCATTTCGGAAAGTAGACACCCTAAGGTATTCGCTGATGGGCATAGTGAGTTCATAGAACTTTTTATTTTTTGTCACAAGTTAGCGGAAAATGATGATTTTTTCTTTTTTTTTCTTACAAAGTCTCATATTCCACTAACTTGTGACAAAAAATAAAAACTTCCATGAACTCACTATGCCCATCAGCGAATACCTTGGGGTGTCTTCTTTCCAAAATGGGGTCACTTGTGGGGTAGTTATACTGCCCTGGCATTCTAGGGGCCCAAATGTGTGGTAAGGAGTTTGAAATCAAATTCTGTAAAAAATGGCCGGTGAAATCCGAAAGGTGCTTTTTGGAATGTGGGCCCCTTTGCCCACCTATGCTGCAAAAAAGTGTCACACATCTGGTATCTCCGTATTCAGGAGAAGTTGGGGAATGTGTTTTGGGGTGTCATTTTACATATACCCATGCTGGGTGAGAGAAATATCTTGGCAAAAGACAACTTTGTATAAAAAAATGGGAAAAGTTGTCTTTTGCCAAGATATTTCTCTCACCCAGCATGGGTATATGTAAAATGACACCCCAAAACACATTCCCCAACTTCTCCTGAATACGGAGATACCAGATGTGTGACACTTTTTTGCAGCCTAGGTGGGCAAAGGGGCCCACATTCCAAAGAGCACCTTTCAGATTTCACCGGCCATTTTTTACAGAATTTGATTTCAAACTCCTTACCACACATTTGGGCCACTAGAATGCCAGGGCAGTATAACTACCCCACAAGTGACCCCATTTTGGAAAGAAGACACCCCAAGGTATTCGCTGATGGGCATAGTGAGTTCATGGAAGTTTTTATTTTTTGTCACAAGTTAGTGGAATATGAGACTTTGTAAGAAAAAAAAAAATATTAAAAATCATCATTTTCCACTAACTTGTGACAAAAAATAAAAAATTCTAGGAACTCGCCATGCCCCTCACGGAATACCTTGGGGTGTCTTCTTTCCAAAATGGGGTCACTTGTGGGGTAGTTATACTGCCCTGGCATTCTAGGGGCCCAAATGTGTGGTAAGGAGTTTGAAATCAAATTCTGTAAAAAATGGCCGGTGAAATCCGAAAAGTGCTCTTTGGAATGTGGGCCCCTTTGCCCACCTAGGCTGCAAAAAAGTGTCACACATGTGGTATCTCCGTATTCAGGAGAAGTTGGGGAATGTGTTTTGGGGTGTCATTTTACATATACCCATGCTGGGTGAGAGAAATATCTTGGCAAAAGAAAACTTTTCCCATTTTTTTATACAAAGTTGTCTTTTGCCAAGATATTTCTCTCACCCAGCATGGGTATATGTAAAATGACACCCCAAAACACATTCCCCAACTTCTCCTGAATACGGAGATACCACATGTGTGACACTTTTTTGCAGCCTAGGTGGGCAAAGGGGCCCAAATTCCTTTTAGGAGGGCATTTTTAGACATTTGGATACCAGACTTCTTCTCACGCTTTGGGGCCCCTAAAATGCCAGGGCAGTATAAATACCCCACATGTGACCCCATTTTGGAAAGAAGACACCCCAAGGTATTCAATGAGGGGCATGGCGAGTTCATATAAAAAAAAAAATTTTGGCACAAGTTAGCGGAAATTGATTTTTTTGATTTTTTTTCTCACAAAGTCTCCCTTTCCGCTAACTTGGGAAAAAAATTTCAATCTTTCATGGACTCAATATGCCCCTCAGCGAATACCTTGGGGTGTCTTCTTTCCAAAATGGTGTTATTTGTGGGGTGTTTGTACTGCCCTGGCATTTGAGGGTCTCCGCAATCATTATATGTATGCCCAGCATTAGGAGTTTCTGCTATTCTCCTTATATTGAGCATACGGGTAATGAGATTTTTTTCTTCCGTTCAGCGTCTGGGCTGAAAGAAAAAAATGAACGGCACAGATTTCTTCATTCGCATCGATCAATGTGGATGAAAAAATCTCTGCCAAAAAAAGAAAAAGGAGGGGAAAGGCGTCTGCCAGGACATAGGAGCTCCGCCCAACATCCATACCCACTGAGCTCGTATGCCCTGGCAAACCAGATTTCTCCATTCACATCAATCGATGTGGATGAATAAATCCTTGCAGGGATTTTTTTTTTTATATATATACAAAGTGTTTGCCAAAGTATATGAACACCGCCACCTCCTCAGCTCATATGCCTCGGCAAAAGTATCTTTTACTGCAGAGGAGAAATCTCGTCTTGCAGCGCCGCATACACCGACTTGCGTGTAATCTGACAGCAGCGCAATGCTTCTGTCAGAATGCACATCAGTGCTGCAGCTAGTAGATCGGTTGGTCCACCTGGAAGGTAAAAAAAAAAAAGAAAAAACCAGGCCGCAACGCAATAAATTTATTAACTTTTGAACAGAACATATAAACTTTTTTTAACTTTTTTAACTGAACGTTAACTTTTTTACTTACCGGTATTTTTTTTTTTGTTTATTTTTTTTTACCTTTATAGAACAAACCTCTCCTTCCCCATGGGACAATGTGCAAAGCGCAAATCGCCCAAAGATGTGGCGAAGTACGTTATGCACTTTATCCCAGGTGAAAGGAGACGTTTGCAGCAGCTGTGAGTAAAAGGGCCCTAATAGCCCTGTGTGCCTGTCCTGTGAGATGCAATCCCTATGCTAGGTGTACCTGTGTGTGGTACTTCCGGAAACACTCTCCAAAGCATAGGGCAGGGTGGTCAGGACAGTCAGGACAGAAATAGCGGGTGTCACGCCTTATTCCACTCCTGCTTACAGACACGACGCCTTTTTCGGGGTGACGGTTGGGTTGAGGTACCAGGAACGACACTGGGGAAATGTCGCTCGTGTAGACGGCTAACTACACTGGTGGATGGGGCCACGGAACCTTCTGGATACAGGAGGTTCTCGATGATCTCTTCCTGGAATTTGAGGAAGGATCGTGTTCTCCCAGCCTTACTGTAGAGAACAAAACTATTGTACAGAGCCAATTGAATTAAATATACAGACACCTTCTTATACCATCGTCTGGTGCGTCGGGAAACTAAATACGGAGACAACATCTGGTCATTGAAGTCCACCCCTCCCATGAGCAAATTATAGTCGTGGACTGAGAGGGGCTTTTCAATGACACGGGTTGCTCGCTCAATTTGTATTGTCGTGTCTGCGTGAATGGAGGAGAGCATGTAAACGTCACGCTTGTCTCTCCATTTCACCGCGAGCAGTTCTTCGTTACACAAGGCAGCCCTCTCCCGCCTTGCAAGACGGGTGGTAACGAGCCGTTGGGGGAAGCCCACGCGACTAGTTCGCGCGGTGCCACAGGCGCAAATCTGTTCTAGAAACAAATGCCTAAAGAGGGCCACACTTGTGTAGAAATTGTCCACATAAAGATGGTACCCCTTGCCAAATAAGGGTGACACCAAGTCCCAGACTGTCTTCCCACTGCTCCCCAGGTAGTCAGTGCAACCGACCGGCTCCAGGGTCTGATCTTTTCCCTCATAGATCCGAAATTTGTGGGTATAGCCTGTGGCCCTTTCACAGAGCTTATACAATTTGACCCCATACCGGGCACGCTTGCTTGGGATGTATTGTTTGAAGCCAAGGCGCCCGGTAATATTAGGGACTCGTCTACGCAGATGTTTTGCTCGGGGGTATACAAATCTGCAAATTTCTGGTTGAAGTGGTCTATGAGGGGCCGAATTTTGTGGAGCCGGTCAAAAGCTGGGTGGCCTCTGGGACGGGAGGTGGTGTTGTCGCTAAAACATGGGCATGTGATGAATCGGGTTCGTGGACCAATATGACCGCAATTCATGCTTTTTAGTTAGACCCATGTTGAGGAGAAGGCCCAGAAAAATTTTAATTTCGGAAACTTGGACTGGTTTCCACCGGAAAGGCTGGGCATAATAGCTTCCCGGGTTGGCGGATATAAATTGTGTGGCATACCGGTTTGTCTCTGTCACGACTAAGTCCAAGAGCTCCGCAGTCAAGAACAGCTCAAAAAATCCGAGGGCCGAACCGATATGAGCCGTCTCAACCCGAACTCCAGACTGGGCGGTGAAAGGGGGAACTAATGGTGCGGCTGAAGTTGGTGACTGCCAATCAGGGTTTCTCAGCACCTCAGGGATTCTAGGGGCTCTACGGGCCTGTCTTTGCGGTGGCTGCAACGGGGTAACTATTGCACGTGCCACCGTACCAGCTTCATCTGCCCTTCTGGTGCTCGCCACGTCACCATGTTGTACGGCAGTGCTGGTACTAGGTCCAGGGAGGGCTGCTGGTGTATGCCTCACCACGTGATCCGGCAGCGCCAGCCCCACTCTGCTGCTCTTGAAGCGGATCCTGCATAACCTGTGGTCTAGCGACACGGGGCCTGGTACGCCTGGTGCTATCAGGGACCTCCACCTCCTTGTCCGAACTTTGGGTCAGAGAGCCACTGCTTTCTACAGGTTCATATTCTGACCCGCTAGATTCGTCAGATGAGGGTTCCCACTCCTCATCCGACTGGGTCAGAATCCTGTAGGCCTCTTCAGAAGAATACCCCCTGTTTGACATTTTGGACTACTAAATTTAGGGGTATTCCCTGAGACTACCCAAGAAAAAAAGCAAGCTTGTCTTACAAAGGGGAGGCTAGCGAAGTACCGGAGGCCGCTGCAGTTGATAAAAAATATCAAAACTGATTTTTTTATCGCCGCAGTGCTTGTAAAGTGAATGTGCAGTGATCAAAAAATATATATTTTTTGTCACTGCGGTGGGGCGGGCGTGGGTGAACGCACGTGTGGGCGACCGATCAGGCCTGATCGGGCAAACACTGCGTTTTGGGTGGAGGGCGAACTAAAGTGACACTAATACTATTATAGATCTGACCGTGATCAGTTTTGATCACTTACAGATACTATAAAAGTACAAATGCTGATTAACGATACGCTAATCAGCGAATCAGTGACTGCGGTGCGGTGGGCTGGGCGCTAACCGATCGCTAACTACCTAACCAAGGGGCCTAAACTATCCTAAAACCTAACAGCCAATACTAGTGAAAAAAAAAAGTGACAGTTTACACTGATCACTTTTTGTCTTTCACTAAGTGATTGACAGGGGCGATCAAAGGGGTGATCAAAGGGTTAATTGGGGTGCAGGGGGTGATCTGGGGCTAAAGTGTGGTGTTGGTGCTACTCACTGTGAAGTCTGCTCCTCTGCTGGATCCAACCGACGAAAAGGACCAGCAGAGGAGCAGACAAGCCATATAACAGATCATATTTACTAATATGATCTGTTATATGGCTTGTGATTCGTTTTTTTGAAAATCGCCATGCGCGGGCCGGCTTTGAGCGAAATCTCGCGTCTCGCGAGATGACGCGTATATGCATGACTCTGCGTGACTCTGCGCACCTTTTTCCAGTCAGGGCGGCGTTCTTCCTCCTCGTTGGCTGGGCGGCGACTTCACCTTGTCCTTTTTCGCGCCAAACGGGTCCCACGAGGCGCACTTGTAATCCAGTCAGGTTAAGCGGCCATCTTTGGACGAATCGCTGTCTATTCACTGACAGCAAGCGGTGGCTTAAGCAAACGGCAAACAGTCCAGACAATATAATCTTCACACCGCAATTATGAGAGTTCTTTGGCCCAGCAATTTCAAATAAACAATAGGGCTTAGTCACTTTATAGGCAGATAATGGCACACAGTTTTTGTAATCCAACAATGGCGCGGATATGATCGTATCCTGTTCGTGACGCCAATTTATGCAGCACGCCAGACCTGCAGGGTATTGCGAAGTGAGGTCACGGTTATGGGCAATCGAGGGTTACTCACTTTTTGGAGGAGAACCCTGGGCATGCATGCGGCAGTGAATGAGAGGTAGACACAAGTTCCTCTGGGGCACACTCTGGATGTAGAGACCTGGCCTGATGTTGGGTGAGGTGCCCTGGATGTTGCAGGTGTTTTGAGTGCCTGAGGCAAGGTCCCTTTAAGATTCGTGACGCCAGTGCCTGTAACGGTGGCACACCGATTTGTAGGAGGATTAATAGAGTACACAGTTGGTAAACCAAATGTTGCTTTACTTGAGGAAACAGTCCAACTTTATACAAGTAATTGCAGTAGATGATAATGCAGTCCTTTATAGTACAAATGCACAGCAGGTTTACTTCACAATATGGCAGGAATAATCTTGCAAGATACTTGGAGGGTATACAGTTAATGCTTTGCAGTACAATGCTGCTCTATCCCCACAGCTATTCTAGCTGGCTGGATCCCAAGGCCCGGATGCCTAATTGCTGGCTTTAATCCTTGGTATATATAATCCTTCCTCCAGTATTGGCACTTGCTTTATATTAAACACTTCTGCCCTTCAGGTTACTTAGCTGTACTTGTGGTATTGTCCTTGCTGTGAGGGATACTGCAGGTTGCTCCCAGGAGGTGCTCTCCTACTACTGGGGTGTCTCTACTGAGCTAGATTAGCCTCAGGAGCTTCAGGGTGACTAGCTTCTAGTTCCCTGGCATACACTAACTCTCCCCTGTCTGGGCCTACCTATATATACTTAGGGCTCTCTAGCTCCCTCTAGCGTCTAGGAGGCTAAACTACACCCTAACAGGCCTGACACCCAGATAACACAGGGAAATGCATATTAAACATCACATTAATGTAAAAGACATGTGAACCTTTGTGTACCGCCCACCTTTACCTAGTGGGACACTACAGTTATGTATTCTTTTGCAGGCCAGAGAACACCTTCTTAGCTGTGGAGCACACGGAGGCAGAAGATGGCTTTGCTGCGGACAGGACTAATGCACTAGAAGGCATTATGAGGAAGGATAATTATGTGGAGATAAGTTAATACTTGAGCTCAAATGGATGTTCCAAATGGACAATGACCCCATCCTTCCTTCCATAGTTATGGCAAAATGGCTTACAGTTGTTTCTGGCCTACAGATTTCGATGACCTTTCCGCAGGGTAGGTCATCAATATCTGATCTGTGGGGGTCCAACATATGAATAGGAGTCGAGTATCAATATGTCAGCACCGACACTACACCGTGGACAGAGCCGTCTGCTTCTTATATGTACACTGATAGTTCCTGACAACCTGAGACAGCTGATTGGTGGGAATGCTTACTCTATATACACTGCACAGTAACACTTGTCCTGTACATACATATACACTGCACAGTAACACTTGTCCTGTACATACATATACACTGCACAGTAACACTTGTCCTGTACATACATATACACTGCACAGTAACACTTCTTCTGTACATACATATACACTGCACAGTAACACTTCTCCTGTACATACATATACACTGCACAGTAACACTTCTCCTGTATATACATATACACTGCACAGTAACACTTCTCCTGTATATACATATACACTGCACAGTAACACTTCTCCTGTATATGCAGTACGCAGCCCTGAAGGGTGAGAGAGTGTGAGGTCACGGTTAATAGGCAGAACGAGGGTTGCTCTTGGTACTCACAGTTTATAGAAGACCCTGGGCAGGCGTACAGCAGTGATGGAGAGGCTGGCACATGGATCCTCTGGGGCACTCTCTGTGTATAGGGACCAGGCCAGGTGGTAGGTGAGGTGCCCTGGGTGTTGCAGGTTTAATGTGCCAGTGGCAAGGTCCCTTTAAGTTCGTGATGCCAGTGCCGGTAATGGTGGCACACCGATTTCTTGTAGTAATAATTGAGGAACACACGTTGCAGTGAACCAAAACTTCCTTTTACTGAACAGTTTAACTATTTACAGTCTTTGGTCAGTTCCACATGAAAAAGGTTGTGACAGGCAGGCTTTACATCAAATGGCAGGCAATGTTCTTGCAAGATACTCAGAGGGTTTTAACACTTACAGATCAGGCTGCACTTTTCCTCAGAATCCTGTCTGTCTTTCTCCAAGGCCCGTATGCCCTATTGCTGGCTTTATCCTTGGTTAGGGAAAACTTCCTCTCGTATATGTCTCCTTGCTTTAAATATATCCTTCTGCCCTTCAGCTCTCTCTCTTTGGCTGGAATCAACTTGGCTCTGCACTGTACTTTTATAGGAACTTAGTTTATCAGGAGGCAGACTCTTCTCCTGGTGCAACTTCTGAGCTTCTCTTGCTCAGGAACCTCAGGCAGGCACGACTGTACTTACTAACCTCCTGGAATACACTGCACTAACTCTTTCCTGTCTGGGCCTAACTATACAGGGAGTGCAGAATTATTAGGCAAGTTGTATTTTTGAGGATTAATTTTATTATTGAACAACAACCATGTTCTCAATGAACCCAAAAAACTCATTAATATCAAAGCTGAATATTTTTGGAAGTAGTTTTTAGTTTGTTTTTAGTTTTAGCTATTTTAGGGGGATATCTGTGTGTGCAGGTGACTATTACTGTGCATAATTATTAGGCAACTTAACAAAAAACAAATATATACCCATTTCAATTATTTACTTTTACCAGTGAAACCAATATAACATCTCAACATTCACAAATATACATTTCTGACATTCAAAAACAAAACAAAAACAAATCAGTGACCAATATAGCCACCTTTCTTTGCAAGGACACTCAAAAGCCTGCCATCCATGGATTCTGTCAGTGGTTTGATCTGTTCACCATCAACATTGCGTGCAGCAGCAACCACAGCCTCCCAGACACTGTTCAGAGAGGTGTACTGTTTTCCCTCCTTGTAAATCTCACATTTGATGATGGACCACAGGTTCTCAATGGGGTTCAGATCAGGTGAACAAGGAGGCCATGTCATTAGATTTTCTTCTTTTATACCCTTTCTTGCCAGCCACGCTGTGGAGTACTTGGACGCGTGTGATGGAGCATTGTCCTGCATGAAAATCATGTTTTTCTTGAAGGATGCAGACTTCTTCCTGTACCACTGCTTGAAGAAGGTGTCTTCCAGAAACTGGCAGTAGGACTGGGAGTTGAGCTTGACTCCATCCTCAACCCGAAAAGGCCCCACAAGCTCATCTTTGATGATACCAGCCCAAACCAGTACTCCACCTCCACCTTGCTGGCGTCTGAGTCGGACTGGAGCTCTCTGCCCTTTACCAATCCAGCCACGGGCCCATCCATCTGGCCCATCAAGACTCACTCTCATTTCATCAGTCCATAAAACCTTAGAAAAATCAGTCTTGAGATATTTCTTGGCCCAGTCTTGACGTTTCAGCTTGTGTGTCTTGTTCAGTGGTGGTCGTCTTTCAGCCTTTCTTACCTTGGCCATGTCTCTGAGTATTGCACACCTTGTGCTTTTGGGCACTCCAGTGATGTTGCAGCTCTGAAATATGGCCAAACTGGTGGCAAGTGGCATCTTGGCAGCTGCACGCTTGACTTTTCTCAGTTCATGGGCAGTTATTTTGCGCCTTGGTTTTTCCACACGCTTCTTGCGACCCTGTTGACTATTTTGAATGAAACGCTTGATTGTTTAATGATCACGCTTCAGAAGCTTTGCAATTTTAAGAGTGCTGCATCCCTCTGCAAGATATCTCACTATTTTTGACTTTTCTGAGCCTGTTAAGTCCTTCTTTTGACCCATTTTGCCAAAGGAAAGGAAGTTGCCTAATAATTATGCACACCTAATATAGGGTGTTGATGTCATTAGACCACACCCCTTCTCATTACAGAGATGCACATCACCTAATATGCTTAATTGGTAGTAGGCTTTCGAGCCTATACAGCTTGGAGTAAGACAACATGCATAAAGAGGATGATGTGGTCAAAATACTCATTTGCCTAATAATTCTGCACGCAGTGTATATACTAGGGGGTGCCCTAGCTCCCTCTACAGCTTGGGAGGAGAAATTACACCCCTAACAGGCCTGGTACACAGGAATTAACATGGCATTACAATGCAATACAAAACACCATTCTCCCACAGGAGGTGGGAGCAACATAACCCTTAGTAGTTCCCACCTTTACGTAGTGGGACACTACATACCCCGTTGCTTTGAGGTTGCCCGTCCTCGGCGCAACACAAGGGGCTTCGCTCAGCTGGAAACTGTAACCTGAAAGACAAAAATGCAAAGCAGGCACATACATCTACATTTGCAATGAAAATATCAGGCAGCTCCGCTGGCAAAGGAACAAGTGCGGTGAAAAGGGGCGTAGTTCTCTTCACTCAGATAGTATAGGGAACAGGGGCGCTGACCTGGAACAGCGTATCAGGAATAACCAGGATAGTCCATAATGATAATGATAGAAAATGCAAATATAACATAAGTTCCTGGAGGCTCAAAAGAACAAAATGAGTCCGTACCCGGGTCTTGTGGACAGTTAAACAGGGGTTTCTCGGGAGGAGTTACTCTGGTCAACAATGTAGTCTCCGAATCTCACAGGTGGGTGCCCCTTAGTAGGCCGCGTGGACCTTCTTACTGGCAGAGGCTCTTCCTGCCTTGGTTCAGGGGGCCAGAGGAATCACAGGCTCTGGAGCCCTTTCAGGTATACCCTGGGACAGATCATCCTGGGGTTGAGGACTAACAGGAACTGGAGCCGGCAGCACCAAGTTCAACCAGGGTGTGAGGAACCAATGAAGTGGCTCTTTGTCATGTATCAGGTTCTCAACAGCCTGCATAGGATCAACATACATACATATACACTGCACAGTAACACTTGTCCTGTATATACATATACACTGCACAGTAACACTTCTGTATATACATATACACTGCACAGTAACACTTCTCCTGTATATACATATACACTGCACAGTAACACTTCTCCTGTACATACATATACACTGCACAGTAACACTTCTCCTGTATATACATATACACTGCACAGTAACACTTCTCCTGTACATACACTGCACAGTAATTATGGGGGACACTGAAGGCATCTACTGGGGCACTATATAGCGCAATTTTATACTTGTACATTATGGGGCACTATGAGAAAGGGGGACAGAAGTACTATGGGGGCATTTACTGGGGCACTATATAGAGGAATTTTAAACTGGCACATTTGGGGGGCTAAAAGGGGGTATTTTTTGCACTGGCACACATTATAAGGGGGCATTTTTTGTACTGGTGCTCATTTTAAGGAGAATTACTGTGGGGCATTATTACTTCTGGGGCACAGTGGGGACATGTTGGGGGCACTGTAGGAGTACTATTATTACCAAGTGTGCTCTAGCAGAGAATTATTACTATTGGTGGGAGATTGGGGACAACTATTACAGTGGGGGCACACTGGTACAGTATCAGCTTAGCACAGTTATTTTTGGGGGACATTATGCTTACATTATTAGTGTCAGGGGCCTTATTTGCTGGGGCGCAGTTAGTTTAGGACACTGCGTGCCAATAATTATTGAAGGGCACTATCTGCATTGTACTAGTATTTTCAGGGGCTTTGTCTGTTTCTGCAGTATAATATTTGGGAGCACAGGGGCACAGTATTGGGGTGGTAGGATGATTTGTCCAGAAGATGGGAGGATGATGGAAAAATAGGAAACTAAGATTTTTTTTTGTCAAACTGCAGAGACGAGAGATGGATGAAAAATCATCATGACGGTCTGGTCTGAAAGGAGAAGATGAGGAAAGAGAACGTCTGCATCAAAGGAGACATCACTGGATGTAAGAGGTATGTGGTGCTGTATTACCCTGTATGTTTTGTAGTGATATACGTTGTAGCTGGCCAGTCCTAGGTTGCTAATATAGCTTATATGTTTATACAGCTAAACCTGCCTAAAACCTTAATACAGTTCATATGCTTGTGTGTTGAAAGACAAAAGCAGAGTTATTTACAGTGACTCCATGTTTGGATGTCATAAAACTGTTAAATATTGTGTTCACAGAAAAGATAATATGCCTTTAAGATTCATTATATAATGTAAGGTAAGCTCAATGACACAGCAGAAACAACAGAAAGCATAGACTTAAACTTTTGTTGCTGGGCAGGAGTTTTGACCAATCACAGCCAGCCTCACACACAGCAAGAGTTTTGACCAATCACAGCCAGCCTCACACACAGCCTGTGTAGGAAATTCCCCTAGCAGGATCTGATAGAATCAATACACCAGAGGAGAGAAGGTGAACAGACATTCACTCCACTAAGAGCTGTGTTTTATGGAAGCAGAGAGGCCAAAATAGGTATTTAAAACAAAAATGGGATTTGAAAGAATCAAAAATAGGTTCCCCGGATGGGTGCTCTCGGCCAACAGATTCACCCAATCTATAAAACTAAATAAATATATCAAGAAAAGGCTGTACACTCTCTATATCTGGAGTTGGTGGTACTTTATTCAACCATAAAATCTTAAAATTTATATTTAATGTGTGACAAGTCTGGCCAGACTAAAAAGTGATATACAATAACTAATAAATACTTAAACAATAATATACAATAGAATACAATCGTGAATTAAGAACAAGGATTCTCCTTTAGAACCTATTAGTAGTTTTAGATCCAATGTCCAGAATTTCACATAAATAATCGTAGAAATAATCGCATAATTTGCAGCGACAATAAATGTTCGTAATTATTTCGAATTTGTCTATGCAGTTTTTAGTATATCGATGGACAAATCGAAAAAAATTATTCCAATTCTTAAGTATAAGAAATATTTGTTCCAATCAAACTGGTATGTCGATTATGCCCCCATCGCAAATACTTATTTCACCTCTAAATAGTGTGTCTACTCACGAGCCAGATTGATATGGGCGGAATCCGGTGGACAATCCGCGGCGTCCCGCGTGGTGGTTAAACCAGATCCCCCACTACTGCTTACTGACGTGAGTATCGATTTCACCAGAGGATGATAGTGTACAATTTTGCTGAAATATCGAGGGCGTCTCGACTAAAGTGTCCTTTATCGTCCGCTTTGGCAAATTGAATTTTCACTCACTGGCGCCAGTGGCTCCTTTACGTGTGTCCGGTTCTCCGAATGACACAGGCTTATACGATCTGATTACGATGTTTTCCTTTCAGAGTTTTCGTAGCTGTGAATGCCGGTGGTCTTTGTGTTGAGCAAGAGGGTCCAAAACCAAATGCGTTTTGAGGCTCTAAGTGGCCCCTTCCTCAGTGGTTAACCTCTCCTCCATAATCCATATCCTTATATAGGGGATTTGTAACATACAAAATGTAAAATGGATCTAGCTTTTCTCAAACAGTGTGATGGATTAGACCTGGATCGGACATTACTTATTTGTTTCATATCATTTCCATACTTCAATTTTTCTCCATAAATTTTTCATCAAGCATGTTCAACAGGTTCTCTAGATTGTATTGCACCAAAAAACGCAAAATATAAAAAAACCGCATATGCGATATTAGTGCGTTTTCATTGCGTTTTCCATAAAAACTTATAATGAAACATCACCAAAACATAAATTACATATATAAGTTACTAAGTATCTTAAGATGCAGTATAAAAATATAAAATATATATAAAAATAGTATAAAACTTGCCTTTATGTCGACAAAAAAGGGACTAGGTGTTGTGTACTTATATTATACAACAGTTAGGGAGATATCACTGTTGAAAAACCCTTAATATTCGATGGAGTATTTAAAAATTCTTTAAAAATTCTTTAAAAATTCTTTAAAAATTCATAAAAAATTATTAAAAAATATAAAATCAAAGCTTGAAAAATTAAAGCTTGACAAATTAACTGAAATGGCTTCTTTGTTGGCTTGGAGATTGACTCTTATTCCCCAAAAAAAGACACATCTATTGTGATATTAATTATATTTTCTATGTTTCTCGGGGAAAGAATGTCGTAAAATAGGGTATGTGCCATCGGCCAAGGGAGGACCGGCCACATTTAATTATGGTACGGTCCCACGTCGGCCGGTGGCACCAACCCCACCTCCTCTTTACAAGAAGCCAAACAGTTCAAATTCAGAGTACAACCCCATTGGCAGGAGTGTATCAAATTCGAAGATTTTCTGTGTCTCCGCTCTCGACATCCTGCCAATGTGGTCTCCTCCTCTCCAGTCCTTCTGTACTTTTTCAAGAGCAGCAAACTTGAGTCCTGAAGGATCCTGATTATGTGCAATTTTAAAATGACTCGAAAGAGAATGATTCTCAAAACCCTTTTTAATTTTAGATACATGTTCCGCTATTCTTTTTTTCAATAGCCTCTTGGTTCTTCCAATATATTGTCGTCTGTAAGGGCATTCAATGATGTAAATTACATCACTTGAGTCACAAGATAGAAATTCTTTAATCGTGTGTTTATACCCATTAGAAGTAGATGTAATTACCATGGTTTTTTTTGGGAAATGATGTGGACTTGCAATTATTGCACTGTCCACACCTAAAAAAAACTTTAATATCTGCCCATTTTTGTATGGTTTGTGATTTTTTTATTGGGGGTTTAATAGATGGGGCTACCTTAATGCCCAAATTTGGGGCCTTTGTGAAAGTAATTAATGGATTGTCTGGCATCATGGCCCCAATAATCTTATCCTTCTGTACCATGTGCCAATGCTTTCTAATAATGTTTTGGATTTTTTTATACTGTTCATTATATGGCAATATCATCCTGACTTTATCTTCTATATTACTTTTCTGAAGTAGGGTAATATCATCAAAAAAAGACTTCCTATCCATATTTCGGACCCTATCCAGGGTTTCATCCAACATTTTCAGGGGGTATTGTTTTTCTAAAAACAGTTTTTTCATATTTGTCGCTTCCAATTCAAATTGTTGGTCCACTGTACAGTTCCTTTTTATTCTTCTAAACTGTCCTTGAGGGATATTTAGAAGCCATTTTGGAAGGTGACAGCTGCTATCCAAAATATAACTGTTACGTGCTGTTGGTTTAATAAAAGTGCTGCACTTTAGCATATCTTCCTCAACTTTGATTTGTAAATCTAGAAACTCAAGTTTGGTTTGGCTAGTCATGGAGGTGAACTTTAGGTTAAAATTATTAATGTTAATATCACTTAAAAACCGATACAAATTAGATTGGCCTGATTGCAAATAAAAAATACATCATCGATGTATCTCTGCCATAGCACCAGGTCTGTCCCCAGTTTGGTAGTTATGGTGGTTTCCTCCCAATTGGCCATAAAAAGGTTTGCGTAACTGGGGGCAAACCTGGTGCCCATGGCAGTCCCCTGAGTTTGTAGATAAAACTGACCATTAAAATCAAAATAGTTGTGCGTGAGAATAAAATCTATCCCTTCTATAATAAAATCCACTTGTGAATTGGGGAGAGTATTGTCCTTTAAAAGTTCTTTCTTTACTGCATCTTTCCCTTGTTTATGATCAATTACTGTATATAATGACTGAACGTCCAAGGTGCCCATTATCCAATTGGATTTAAAATCTAAATTTTCTATTATTTTAATAATTTGGGTCGCGTCTTTTGTATATGACGGTATTAGTTTGACCTTGGGCTGGAGTAATACATCAATATATTGGGATAAATTTGCAGTTAATTATCCAATACCCGACACTATTGGCCTTCCTGGTGGATTTTCTTTATTTTTGTGGATTTTTGGCAGGCAATAAAAGACCGGTGTTCTTGCTTGGTTATTTAGAATAAAAGGATGTTCATCTGTTAAAATGCCTTTTTCTAAATCTCTTATTACATAGTAAAATCAGTTATTTTTGAAATATTTCAATTGGATTTCTTGTAATGGGTTTATATGTATTTATATCCAATAATTGGCATAAACATTCTGCATCATATTTCTCCTTATCTTGAATAACTATAGAGCCTCCTTTGTCGGCTGGACGGATAATAATTTTATTCTCCTCTTGTAACTCTTTTATTGCCTTAACTTCACAATTAGTTAGGTTTCTTCTTCTAAATCTTGGATTTTCTTTTAATCCTCTTATATCATTCTCAACACATTTTTTAAAAGTGGTCAATTCAGGACCCATCTCATTCCGTGGGTATTTTTTAGACTTTCTTTTCAAAGTGGTATGTACATATTCATCATTTAAAATTCCTTCTTCATTTCATATATTTCTAATCTGATATTTCTTAAGACATAAACGTCTTATATATTTTTGAACTCCTATGAATATTTCAAATTTATAGAGTTTTTTAGTGGGGGCAAATTTTAGGCCTTTATTAAGTAGATTTTTTTGAGTGTTTGTGAGCTCAAATGTGCTAAGATTCAAAATAGAATCACTATCTGAATCCATATTCCCTATCTGTGATAATTGCGTGCCCTTCCTTCCCCCTCTTCTAGTCTTCTTTCTCTTTCTCCGTTCCTCCTTATGGGTGATCGGTGTCTCTGTGTGTAGTGATTCTCATGATACGTGTCTATTTTCGGGGTTCTCTGTTGATACCGTGATTTGTGTTCTTGCTGTGAGGTGTAGTGTTTGTTTCTCAAATTGTATTGCTGATTCGGGGGGGAATTCATATTGTGCGTATGTGTCCTTAATTGGGGGGTCTTTTGTCGTGTCCGTGATCTGTGATGTGGTGGGGTTCGGTACAAAAAATGCTCCCGGTCAAATCAAATCTATTGTGGACAGGAATCTGAGAGATCATGTCTCTCTGAGTAGGAGTATCATTCAACTCCTCTCTATCATAATGGATATTCCTATTCGTTCTTGACTGGTCATTCCTGTCCATCTGACTTGATTGATTCTTATTTTTATTGTTATTATATCTCAATTTATTAGTTTTTTTTATCCATTATATCATATTCCACTTTGTCTAAGTTCTTACATAATCTCCCCTGCCACATATTATACTCATCATTTTTGGGTAATTTGACAATAATGTCTTTTACTTCATTAATTCTACTGGATACTTCTTCCAGTCTTTCCTTTCTTCTTTTGATAATTAATTTAATGAGAGCTATGGATTGTTGATGTAATAATAAATCCCATTCACTATTGAATGTGGGTTCCCATAGATCTTGTGCTGGTTTTTTTGTCAGTGTAAGACCTTTTGGAATTTTGTCCAAAATGATGTATTGTTCCAAAGTTTTGATTTCCCATCTTTGTTTGAGTTCCCTAATTAATAACAATTCCAACTCTTTAAATGAGTCCCTTATAGAAATATCTTCATTTGACTCCATACCAATTTCTCCAATGAACATGAAGGATTCAATTTTCTGTCTCTTATTTTCCACGTGACTCCAGATATCCATGGTTACCTACACGTAGTCTGCTAGCCTTAAGGGTGATGCAAAAATGGGATTTGAAAAAATCAAAAATAGGCAGCACTACTACGTCAGGTTCCCCGGATGGGTGCTCTCAGCCAACAGATTCACCCAATCTATAAAACTAAATAAATATATCGAGAAAAGACTGGGCACTCTCTATATCTGGAGTTGATATTTTGCGTTTTTTGGTCCAATACAATCTAGAGAACCTGTTGAACATGCTTGATGAAAAATTTATGGAGAAAAATTGAAGTATGGAAATGATATGAAACAAATAAGTAATGTCCGATCCAGGTCTAATCCATCACACTGTTTGAGAAAAGCTAGATCCATTTTACGTTTTGTATGTTACAAATCCCCTATATAAGGATATGGATTATGGAGGAGAGGTTAACGACTGAGGAAGGGGCCACTTAGAGCCCCGAAACGCGTTTGGTTTTGGACCCTCTTGCTCAACACAAAGACCACCGGCATTCACAGCTACGAAAACTCTGAAAGGAAAA
The DNA here is from genome assembly GCF_905171765.1 of Bufo bufo. Classification (NCBI taxonomy): domain Eukaryota; kingdom Metazoa; phylum Chordata; class Amphibia; order Anura; family Bufonidae; genus Bufo; species Bufo bufo. The sequence continues at coordinate 110,053,806 of NC_053396.1, forward strand.
CATCGTAATCAGATCGTATAAGCCTGTGTCATTCGGAGAACCGGAAACACGTAAAGGAGCCACTGGCGCCAGTGAGTGAAAATTCTATTTGCCAAAGTGGACGATAAAGGACACTTTAGTCGAGACGCCCTCGATATTTCAGCAAAATTGTACACTATCATCCTCTGGTGAAATCGATACTCACGTGAGTAAGCAGTAGTGGGGGATCTGGTTTAACCACCACGTGGAACGCCGCGGATTGTCCCAGGGAGGGCGGGACACGTTCTTCTCTCCTTTTCTTCAGCCGATGACAGCGCTCCAAAGGGTGAGTGGCCACTATAAATACTCAAAATTCCCGCCGAAACTTGCCTTTATCCAATCCACAGTTCAGTTAAAAATAGCCCTTTGCCCAGCAACTGGCCAGCAACACCTTAAGCCAATCACCTCTCGGTCAAAAAAGGAAGGGGGGGGGGAGAGAAAGGAGCCATCAACACAATACCGTGTCTGAACGACACTATCAGGGACAAATGCCAAATTATTGGCTCTGCCCCTGTCATGGTGCCATACTCGACAACTTCAAACCTTATAATTATGAATAAATAAAGACAAACTACCAATATGGATTAAAATGGCTGCTGTCTTTATTAAAATGGGGAGGGGGGGTGACCATAAATATTAACAATTCCGGTCTGAAATCCTGGCAATTCTCATGCATCCCTTTTAATATTACCGGCCACTGCCAGCCAAAGTGGTTTTAACACACTTCGGAGCCCAGCAGCTTCAGTGGATCCACTATGACGCGCCACACTAAGAAGGGAGGCGAGGGAAAGAGTGGGACTGCAGCGCGCGGTAAGCAAGAAGGCGCGGGAATATGGGCTGCTGAGGTGGCAGCGCGGCTTGAACAATATGCCCAAGTAGATCCTGTACGCCCTCCATCCACCGCTACAGATGAGACTTCTCATCGGGGAGACAACGCTGCGCAATGGGTCTACTCCCCATTAGCAGACAAATCTTTACATGTGGAGGGGAGAGAGCGCACTAACATGGCTACGGAGCTTCAAAATCACACTGAAGAAGCAACATCTGCCATGCCTGCACAGGCACCTGCTGAGCCAACGATGTCTGATGTATTTAAAGCAATAAATAACTGCAGTGCAACTTTAATCTCTCTGACCACTGAGGTGGGCAGCCTGAGTGAAAATGTATAGTTTCTCAGGCATGACATGAAAAAGGTGTCTGAAAGAATCAAAGCAGTAGAAGACCGCGTTTCTCCATTGAAGAAAGCTATGGGGACAATTACCTGAGATGTTTCATACCTGCTTGATAAGGTGGACGACATGGAAAATAGACTCAGGAGGAAAAATTTGCGGTTCATAGGTGTTCCGGAAAAGTCTGAAGGCGCAAATGCTGTGCTGTTCTTAGAAAAATGGCTAACCGAAAAGTTTGGGACTGATACTTTATCCCCCATGTTTGCCATAGAGCGTGCTAACTGGGTGCCATTCAGGGCTCCTCCACCAGGGGGCCCTCCGAGACCACTTCTTCTTAAACTACTACACTTTCAGGACAGAGATGCCATCCTGCGGAAAGCAAGAACCCATGAGGATCTCCTGATAGATGGCAACAGAGTACTTATCTTCCCAGATTTTTCGGCCGAGGTGCAGAAAAGGAGGGCAAAATATTTTGAGGTGAAACGTCGGCTGAGAGAGAAGCAGCTACTGTAGTCCATGTTATACCCGGCCAAGCTGAGAGTTGTATCCGGCGGCAAAGTACATATCTTTGATACTCCCACTGCGGCGGCTCAATGGCTGGAGTCTACACATCTGACGGCGAATCCTGAACCATCTACCGTCTGACTCTGTAATGCAATAATCCGGGAGGATAGGTATATCATGGACTTAATGTTTTTAGCCTGAAGTGTAGGGTAGAGACGTTTAAGACTTTGCAATTGGTCTTTTCCAGTTCAGATTATTGCATAATTAGGGGCTAACTGGGATATGTTTTCTAAATGGCTATTGCATTCTGTAAGGCTCCATTCACACGTGCGCAAATGGGTCCGCATTCGTTCCGCAATTTTGCTGTATACTGTAGGGGATACGTGCTACTTATTGATTTTTTATTAGGCTGGGAGGGAGACAAGCTGAAGTTAGAATTACTGAATTTAGCATATACTTGCCGATAGCGTCACCGTTTTCTCTACTCATGTTGCCCACGATAGCTGGGTATTGTTTTGACTTACTTGTTCTAATCCCCATGTTATCAAGGGGTATGTGTTTATGCTGTGATGTTATTTCAGTTAGTTTGGGGGAACCGCACCAGCACTTGTATACTACTACATTCAATGCCAGATGGGATGCTTTGGATATCCGTTACTTAGCTCTTTTGCACCTTTTTAATGGGGGTTAATGTAATAGCGTGGAACATGAGGGGTCTGGGTGATGCCTCGAAAAGATACGCAGTGTTTAATTCAATGAGACAGTTTCAGCCTGCCATTTGTTGTCTTTCAGAAACTCACTTGACCAAAGACACATTAGCTATGCTGAAACGGGCGTGGGTAGGCCAAGCGTACCTTTCTGTATATTCCAGCCACGCCAGAGGGGTTAGTGTGCTAATACATAAGCAGATCCCATTTCGTTGCATTGAATCTTGTATTGATGTAACATGGTAGGTTTATATGCCTGAAGTGTGTGATCTATCAAGTCTCGATGCTGCTGATAGCAGTGTACATTCCCCCTCCATATACGGATGAGGTCTTGAGGAAAATATTGTCGTTCTTGGGGGCATCGCCGAATACTCCTGCACTTGTTTTGGGAGACTTCAATATGATTTTAGACTATACCCTCGATAGGCATAGGGGGAACTGTGATCCTAGAAGACCAAAGCCTTCTAATATGGCCAAATTACTTGCAGAAGCAGGGTTAAGTGATATCTGGAGGATACGTAATCCTGATACCAGGCATTTTTCTTGTTACTAAAGTTCACATAACTCGCTGTCTCGCATAGACTTAGCGCTGGGTACACAATCTCTGTTGGAGCGTGTGCATAGGGTGGAGTATTTGCCTAGAAGCGTTTCCGATCACTCTCCTATCAGAGTGGAGTTGAGCCTAGATCCTCATACTGTCAAAACCAGAGTTTTATGGAGGCTTAACCCTTTTTGGATCACTCTGCTGGGGGATGATGGGGGATTGCTGGTGGAAATGCAGGAATTTATGTAGGTGAAAATCGGCTCAGCGTCCGCGACTGTAGTCTGGGACACTTTTAAAGCTTTTCTTAGGGGAATATATATCGGGCGAATTCAGCGACATAAATCGAAAAGTAGAGACCTGTTACAAGCAGTACAATCTAGAGTTGCCACCACTGAATGCGCATATGTAGAGAATCCTACGTTAGAGAATCGATCTGCATGGATTGAAGCGCAACAAACGTATAAAGATCATCAACTTGAATGTGCAGATCGTAAACGTTTTTTTTGGAAGCAAAAATATTTTGAAGAGGGAGAGAGCGTGGGCCATATGCTGGCGACAGTTATTAGGGCCCAGGAGGGAACCCCTTATGTGGGTTGCCTGCAAACTGCTGCAGGAACTACTGTCTCTGATAGCCAGGACATCCTAGGAGTGTTCAGTGACTACTATAAAACATTATATTCCTCCAGGTTACAGCATAGTGACAGCGAGATTGGAAATTTCCTTGCTTCCCTAGGTTTGCCAGTTTTGACAGCGGAGCAGAGAGAAAGTCTGGAGGCTCCTATAAGTGTGGAGGAAGTTGCGGAGGCGGTGCAAGGGCTCCCAAACGAGAAAGCGCCTGGGATAGATGGGATTCCGGGGGAATTTATGAAAAAATATGCTGACTTCGTCCTGCCACATCTTCTTATGGTATTTGAGCAGGCCACCATTTTAGGCACTTTGCCAGATACTATGGGTGAGGCTAGTATAATCGTTCTGCCCAAACCGGGTAAAGGTCCCACGGACCCAGACTCATATAGGCCCATCTCACTCCTGTGCACGGATGTTAAAATCCTGGCCAAAGTGCTAGCCAAAAGGATGAGCACTGTTATTCTTAGTTTAATTCATCAAGATCAGACTGGCTTCATGCCGGGAAAGTCAACAGCCATCAACATCAGACGACTGCAGCTTAATTTACAGATGTCAGGGAGTGTGACAGGGCGACGGGCGATTCTTTCACTCGATGCTGCAAAAGTTTTCAACAGCGTAGAGTGGAAGTTCTTCTGGGGGGTAATGGAAACAATGGGCTTTGGACCTAAGTTCTTGTCTTGGGTTAGACTATTGTACGACCGACCTCGAGCACGAGTGCGCGTTAATGGGCAGTTGTCAGAGCCGTTCGCCTTAGAGAGGGGTACGAGGCAGGGCTGTCCCCTGTCGCCATTGCTCTTCGCGTTAGCCATTGAACCCCTAGCTCAATTGATACGTGATCAGGTGACCGGTCTCCGTTATGGCACCATAGAGGAAAAAATAGCACTTTATGCCGACGATATGTTACTCTTCTTAGATAATATTTCCCACTCGATACCATACGTGATGAAGCTGATAGAAACATTTGGCTCCTATTCAGGCCTTGCTATAAACTGGGATAAGTCGGTCGTGCTCCCCATTGACCCCATATCAAAGACAGTACGAGATAGGATAACTCCCTTACATGTAGATACTTCCTTCAAATACCTAGAGATAATAGTCTTCTATAGAGTGCAGGAATATATTAAATTGAATCTACTCCCGTTAATAGATAAAAGTATACAGAAAGTGAACAGCTGGTGCAAGCTACCGCTTTCACTTATTGGTAGAGCCAACTTGGTAAAAATGGTACTCATGCCCCAGTTCTTATATGTACTACACAATAGCCCGATTTGGATTCCAATGAAATATTTTTACAAAATTCAAGGCTTATTCAGATCTCTGATCTGGAATAAAAAATCCCCTAGAATTAGACTGGAAACTCTACAGAGAAATAAAGATAATGGGGGGTTAGTGTAACGGATCTCCTGGCACCCCGACTGGGTACCTCCGTTGATGGATGCTCCTAGTGCTTCCAGAGGGCTCCGAGCACTTAACTTGACACCATAACCACCACAGACCCCACGAACCGCCGCAGCTTGGTTGGGGTCTCACTGTCCTCCACCCACCCTGGACCCAAGACCGGGCTTCCAGTGGGTGAACCTCTCCTAAATCCAGAGAGCAGGGACCATGAACAAGCTCTAACAAGAGCTTATACTCAAGGGAGTATTGTGATATAGCAATCCCCAGTGTAGTTATCCCCAATGTAGTTATCCCATCCCCCAAACATGATACAAAACTTAATGAAGGGGTAAAGCAGGTCTCCTTATTGAACACACAAGCATTGACTTATATACACATTTTCCAACAAGGGTACCACCTCCGTGGACCTGGTTGGGAACTGAGGACATAACATAGCAGCCAATCCTTTACAGTTTTACAGTTTAAACACAAAAACTATACATTCAACAAACACAATGGCATTGTCTGTGACGCAATTAACAAACACAATGGCATTGCCTGTGACGCACTCAATAACCGAATAGGCATTGTCTTTGACGCAATCAACAAAATACAATTACCAAAATACAATGGGCTCTGCCTGTGATACAATTACCAAACATAATGGGCTAACTTAATCACTCACAGGTAGAAAACACACAGAAAACACCTCAAAACCCCACATATCCCCATAATTTATACATCCATAGATAGCTCTGATCTGGGTGAACAACATATCCAGAAATCACTCAGATCCGAGCAGGGGTTCCCGAATTCCATGGAAGTCACATTTTGCCGACCGCAAGCATGGCTTTCCTGCCCAAAACAGTTCCACAGATTTAGGCTGTGCGGCTGGACTGTCTTCTCCTTCAAAGTTAGTATATGGACCATAATCCTGAGGCAAGAGGCTGGCAAACAGGCCCCTCTAAAACCCAGTGGCGAGGTTATTTCGCCACAGTTAGCAGTACCTAACCCTTGGCTGTATTTCCTAGCTTCACAAGCTCAACAATTTCAATCCTGGGGGGTATTAACCCTGTTGGAACCTTGGTGTCTTGTCTCTTAGGAGGTAAACCACCGACCTGTATCTTGGAACTTAGCTCTGACACACGTCCGCCAGATATTATTCCTAGCCTCACGCTATTCCGCAAAGTGTGGCAGAAAGTGAAAGAAATTACAGGAGCATTGGGTTGTACCGCAGTCACTCCTCTCTGGGATCATAATGATCTGCCTGAGGTAAAGAAGCTGGTGGGTCTTGGGAGTTGGAAGGATAAGGGGATACTCTGGCTATCACAATTGTATGTTAATGGGATCTTTAAGAGTTACGATCAATTGAAAACAGAATTTTACCTAGCTAACTCTAACTTCTATCAGTACCTACAGTTGTGCCACGCTTTAGTAGCGCAAGGACAAGTGAAAGACCTCACGATAAAGAGATCATTGATAGCCGATCAGGTTAGAAAAGATGGAGATACTAAAGGGGTGATATCGGCATTCTATAAGATTCTGCTCTCATTTTATCAAGATTATTTCCCATTGCAGGTAAAAGATAAATGGAGTGCAGATCTGGGGCCACTGTCTGACTCCCAGTGGTCAGAGGTGTTAGAGAAGGGTCCTATGTACCTAATACACAGAGTGTATAGAACGCCCATGTTGCTTCATAACTTGGGCCTGCAAGCTACTTCTCAGTGCCCGAAATGTAATATTCCAGATGCACACATCATGCATATGTTTTGGGAGTGCACGGCGCTGGGCACCTTCTGGAGGGATGTTTTAGACGTTATTTGTGAGGTCTATAAGGTTAGACTTTCAGCAGATCCTTTTATATGCGGATTGGGTCTTTTACAGGATGATTCTATAGAGGGCACAACTATAGGCATTAGCAGAATATTGTATAATGCCAGAAAACTGATAGGCAAGTATTGGATAAGCACTGATGTACCTACCAAGCGGGAATTTATGGCTCGCATGAACGTAATCATTGAAAATGGAAAGGGGAGTGTATATCAAAAGGGGTACTCTTAAAAAATTTGATTCTATCTGGGGATCGTGGATACAAACACCAGGTATACCATCCGGACGACTTCTGCTTACCAACATGAGGAGGAATATCCTGGGATAGGAAACAAAGAAAATATAGCCATCATTGGTGCTGGTATATTGATTTATGCATTGGCATTGAATGTTGGAGAAGGAAGAGGATAGTGGAATATACTTGATTTGGTGCGGTTTGGGGGGGGGGGGGGGGGGGGACTGGAATGCTTTTTATCTATGTGCATGTGGCATTTTTCATTTCTGTCCCGCTTAATCCTTAAGCATGTACATTGACAATGTTGTATTTCGGTTATATTGTCACGGATGGTGTACAGGAAACAAGATGATACAAATACAAACGATGACACACTGGATCCACAACTAAGGAACAAAAGGGAGACCCCTGCAATCGACCTGCCGCTCTCCCTTATTGCTCAGCCTATGCGACCACTCCAAAGGTGAATGGGCGCATATCCACGTACCTCGGCTATCTTAACCTGAAGGCCCTACAATAGTGAGGGGACACGACCACCGGCTCCCTACACAGACACGGAGGGAGTCAGGGTCACCTGAATCCAGACAACAGAAAATCATAAATACTTAAACAGAACTTATCTGCAGACGACTGTGGAGTGGGAACTGGTAGCTGGGAGCTGAGGACAGCATGCACACACATTCCAGGAAGTTGTATCAGCCGCACCCTACTACCTTATGGGGAAGAATTTAAAGGAAGGTAATGAGTCTGACTGCATGACAGCTGAGATAGCCTAACGAGGTGAGGAACAGAAACCAAAACAAAGAAACTCAAGGGGGAGGATCTGAACGGCTCCTGTCAGAGCTTCTCAACTGTCTGGTTGTGACAGTACCCCTCCCTCTAGGAGTGGACTCCGGACACTCAGGGCCCACCTTCTCAGGATGGGACCTATGGAAAGCCCTGATTAGGCGAGAGGCCTTAATGTCCGTCACTGGGACCCACATCCTCTCCTCAGGACCATAACCCTCCCAATGAACGAGGTACTGGAGGGAACCGCGGACAAGACGAGAATCCACAATCCTAGAGACCTGAAATTCAAGATTTCCATCAACAATAATCGGAGGAGGAGGCAAAGGCGAGGGTACAATAGGTTGAACATAAGGTTTCAATAAGGACTTATGAAAAACATTATGGATCTTCCAAGTCTGAGGAAGATCAAGACGGTAGGCAACAGGATTGATGACAGAGAGGATCTTGTAAGGCCCAATAAACCTAGGACCCAACTTCCAGGAGGGAACCTTCAATTTGATATTCTTGGTAGACAGCCACACCAAATCATCAACATTCAGGTCCGGACCAGGCACACGTCTCTTATCCGCCACACGCTTATATCTCTCACTCATGTTCTTTAGATTATCCTGAATCTTTTGCCAAATAGATGACAAAGACGAGGAGAATCTGTCCTCATCAGGCAAACCAGAAGAGCCCTCTCCAGAGAAAGTCCCAAACTGCGGATGAAACCCATATGCACCAAAAAATGGTGACTTATCAGAGGACTCCTGACGACGGTTATTTAAAGCAAACTCAGCAAGGGACAAAAAAGAACACCAATCCTCCTGATTCTCCGCCACAAAACAGCGCAGATATGTCTCCAGATTCTGATTGACACGCTCTGTCTGGCCATTCGACTGCGGATGGAAAGCAGAAGAGAATGACAAGCGAACCCCCAAGCGAGAACAGAAAGCCTTCCAGAATCTGGAAACAAACTGCGTGCCCCTATCAGAGACTATGTCTGAAGGAATCCCATGCAATTTGACAATGTGGTCAACAAATGCCTGCGCCAGCGTCTTAGCATTGGGCAAACCAGGAAAAGGGATAAAATGCACCATTTTGCTAAAACGGTCCACCACCACCAGAATCACAGACTTCCCCGAGGAACGAGGCAAGTCCGTTATGAAGTCCATGGACAGATGTGTCCAAGGACGGGAAGGAATGGGCAAAGGAAGGAGAGGACCTGATGGCCGTGAATGAGGGACCTTGGCACGAGCGCAAGTCTCGCAAGCTGCCACAAAACCCTCAACCGACTTACGAAGCGCAGGCCACCAGAATCTCCGAGCAATGAGATCCAGTGTGGCTCTTGTCCCCGGGTGCCCAGCAAGGACCGTATCGTGGTGTTCTTTAAAAATCTTGTGTCTCAAAGCGAGAGGCACAAACAACCTCCCAGGAGGACAAAGATCAGGAGCTTCTGACTGGGCTGCCTGCACCTCTGCCTCCAATTCAGGAAAAAGAGCAGAGACCACCACACCTTCAGCTAAAATGGGACCCGGGTCTTCAAAATTCCCACCTCCCGGGAAACAACGTGACAGGGCATCTGCCTTCACATTCTTAACCCCAGGGCGGAACGTAACAACAAAATTAAACCTTGAAAAGAACAAAGACCATCTGGCCTGTCTCGGGTTCAGACGCTTGGCTGACTCCAAGTAGGCCAGATTTTTATGGTCAGTAAACACGGTAATAGGGTGTCTGGCTCCCTCTAGCCAATGGCGCCATTTGGCAGGAGAGGAACCCTGAGACAAGACCGCACCCACCCCTACCTCAGAAGCATCAACCTCAACTATGAAGGGTAACGAAACATCAGGTTGTACTAGGATGGGAGCGGAAGCAAAACTCTCCTTGATATTAGAAAAGGCCTTACGCGCCTCTACCGACCAGGAAGAAAAATCTACCCCCTTTCTGGTCATATCCGTGAGTGGTTTAACAACAGAGGAATAATTCAAAATAAATTTCCTGTAATAATTAGCAAAGCCCAAAAAACGCATCAGCGCCTTCTGATTCTCAGGAAGCTCCCACTCAAGCACAGCGCGAACCTTCTCGGGGTCCATGCGAAAACCAGAAGCGGAGACAAGAAACCCCAGAAATTGGATCTCTGGAACCGCAAACACACATTTTTCCAGTTTTGCGTATAATTTATTCTCCCGCAGGATGAGTAAGACCTGACATAAGTGTTCCTTATGAGTCTTGAAATCAGGAGAAAAAATCAAAATGTCATCCAAATACACTAATACAAATTTTCCCATTAAATGATAAAAAATGCTGTTGACGAAATGCTGAAAAACGGCTGGAGCATTCATCAAACCAAAAGGCATAACTAAATTCTCAAAATGGCCCTCAGGGGTATTGAAAGCCGTCTTCCATTCGTCTCCTTCTCTGACCCTAACCAGGTTGTATGCCCCTCTTAGGTCCAATTTGGAAAAGACTTTCGCCCCAACAACCTGGTTAAACAAATCCGGGATTAGAGGAAGCGGATACGGATCACGAATAGTGATACTGTTCAGCTCCCTGAAATCCAGACAAGGTCTTAAAGAACCATCTTTTTTCTTAACAAAGAAAAAACCAGCGGCAACAGGTGACTTTGAGGGTCGTATGTGTCCTTTTCTCAGACTCTCAGAGATATAAGCACGCATCGCGACCCTCTCAGGTTGGGAAAGATTGTATAAACGAGATTTAGGCAGCTTGGCACCTGGGATGAGATCAATAGGGCAATCATACTCCCTGTGCGGAGGTAAACCCTGAACTCCACTCTCAGAGAAAACATCCAAAAATTCAGAGAGGAAAGGTGGTACAGTTTTAGTAGAAACCTCAGAAATAGATGTTATGAGGCAATTCTCTCTGCAAAAGTTACTCCAACCATTTATTTGCCTCGCTTGCCAATCAATGGTGGGGTTATGTTTAGTGAGCCAGGGTAGCCCCAACACTAGAGGAGTAGGCAAACCGCTAAGGACGAAACATGACACATCCTCAACATGAGCATCATTCACAATTAAACGGATATTGTGAACTATGCCCTTTAATGATTTCTGAGAAAGTGGAGCTGAATCAATAGAAAAAACAGGAATATCTTTTCCCAAAGTGCATACCTGGAAACCATGAGTTATTGCAAATTGGTTATCAATGAGGTTGACAGCTGCTCCACTATCCACAAAAATCTCACAAAAAATGCTCTTGCTCTCTAGCGCCACCCTAGCAGGCAGGACAAAACGGGAACTACAAGCAAAAGAAAAATCTTCAATTTCCGCCTCAACCCTGCCAATAGTAACAGACGGAATATTCTTAAAAGATTTCTTCCTTTTTGTCTCTTTATTACTCCCAGAAAACTGCCTGAATCTCCTAGAGGGACAAACATTTGCCAGATGATTTATACCTCCACAACAAAAGCAAACCCTCCCCTGCGGGCTGAATCTTCTATTGTCAGAGGCAATCAACCCCAGCTGCATGGGCTCCTGCTCAGAAGGGGCTGACAGCGACTGAGACCCCTGTGCACAGAATGACACCGCTGCACTGTCCCGGGACTGAGTATGACAAGAAGGAGAGATCTCTCCTCTTTCTCTAAGACGCCTGTCAATACGAACAGCCTGAGACATAGCAGAATTCAAGGAGGTAGGTCTTTCATGAAAGGCAAATGCATCTCTCAATCCCTCAGAAAGACCATAGCAAAATTGACTTCGGAGTGCAGCATCATTCCAACCCGTATCTGCTGCCCATCTCCGAAATTCTGAGCAGTATATCTCTGCGGATTGTTTACCCTGGCATAACAGACGTAGTCTAGACTCAGCCAGAGCAATACGATCCGGATCATCATATATCTGACCCAGAGCTAAAAAGAATTCATCCACTGAACGGAGGGGCCGTGCCCCTTCCGGCAGCGAAAAGGCCCAGGACTGAGCATTACCTCTGAGCAGCGATATAATGATGCCCACCCTTCGTTCTTCATCACCGGAAGAATGGGGAAGAAGGCGAAAATGGAGTTTGCAAGCCTCTCTAAAACGTACAAAATTCTCACTACCCCCGGAAAACGTATCCGGGAGCGAAATCTTAGGCTCAGCACAAACTCCATGAACGCAAGCTGAACCGGTCACTTGAAACTGAGAAAAAGTCTTACGGAGATCAGCTACCTCCAAAGAAAGACCCTGAAAGCGTTCAGCCAAAAGTGTAACCGGATCCATGCTTGAGACGGTTTAGGCGGCTGATAATGTCACGGATGGTGTACAGGAAACAAGATGATACAAATACAAACGATGACACACTGGATCCACAACTAAGGAACAAAAGGGAGACCCCTGCAATCGACCTGCCGCTCTCCCTTATTGCTCAGCCTATGCGACCACTCCAAAGGTGAATGGGCGCATATCCACGTACCTCGGCTATCTTAACCTGAAGGCCCTACAATAGTGAGGGGACACGACCACCGGCTCCCTACACAGACACGGAGGGAGTCAGGGTCACCTGAATCCAGACAACAGAAAATCATAAATACTTAAACAGAACTTATCTGCAGACGACTGTGGAGTGGGAACTGGTAGCTGGGAGCTGAGGACAGCATGCACACACATTCCAGGAAGTTGTATCAGCCGCACCCTACTACCTTATGGGGAAGAATTTAAAGGAAGGTAATGAGTCTGACTGCATGACAGCTGAGATAGCCTAACGAGGTGAGGAACAGAAACCAAAACAAAGAAACTCAAGGGGGAGGATCTGAACGGCTCCTGTCAGAGCTTCTCAACTGTCTGGTTGTGACATATATACAGTCACCTAAAGAATTATTAGGAACACCATACTAATACGGTGTTAGACCCCCTTTTGCCTTCAGAACTGCATTAATTCTACGTGGCATTGATTCAACAAGGTGCTGATAGCATTCTTTAGAAATGTTGGCCCATATTGATAGGATAGCATCTTGCAGTTGATGGAGATTTGAGGGATGCACATCCAGGGCACGAAGCTCCCGTTCCACCACATCCCAAAGATGCTCTATTGGGTTGAGATCTGGTGACTGTGGGGGCCATTTTAGTACAGTGAACTCATTGTCATGTTCAAGAAACCAATTTGAAATGATTCAAACTTTGTGACATGGTGCATTATCCTGCTGGAAGTAGCCATCAGAGGATGGATACATGTTCTCATTCTGGTTACGCCAAATTAGGACTCTACCATTTGAATGTCTCAACAGAAATCGAGACTCATCAGACCAGGCAACATTTTTCCAGTCTTCAACAGTCAAATTTTGGTGAGCTCATGCAAATTGTAGCCTCTTTCCCATTTGTAGTGGAGATGAGTGGTACGGCATTAGACACACTTGCCCCCCCCCCAACAAAACCGTGGCCCTTTCAATCATTGAATGCAGTCCCACATTAAAAATATCTAAACCAATGTCAGATAAATGGACAAAATCATTACAATAAAGTCCCACCACTGAGCTATCTAATTCGAAATGTCGAAACGACCAGCCGTTCAAGTGCGGTCAAAAATTTTCCAAACCCCTATTGATCCTTTTCCGGATCCTCTCTAAAAAACAAAGCTGGAGATTGTTCCACACAAAACGCGGAATGATTTCGGAAAAGACCAGTAAAATTCCTGGCAACAATTGACTAATACATGCCAGGTCCTTTTTCATTTTCGCTAATAGTTTTCTTTTTTCCCAAATCATTACCTCCAGCATGAAAAATAATCACCTGAGGTGGAGGCTGAGCATGCAACTCACCTTTAATGATCGGAACCACTTGGTTCCACCGCAAACCCCTAAATCCTAGCCAATAAATAGTAACGGATAGAATATCAAAAAACTATTGATGAGCATAGTTACGGACTGAAGCCCTCTTCTCTGCCCAAAAAACCAAGGAATGTCCGCAAATCCAAACATTGATCTGCTCAGAACCTGAAAGAAAGTTAAATTACAGTAAAACCAAATTAGGCCTAATATAAGACTTGTATCTGTCAGAATGCCATCTTCCAATTTTCTTAATTATCCAAACCCATTCTAGACGCTTCAGTAGCTGCGCCAATATGAAAGGAATGAGATGAATAAGGCTCACCCTCCAAACCCAACAATGATAAACATTTTTTTAAAACAGCATTAAACTAAATATTTAGAAAGCGAAGAGCCATTACGATGAATTAAAAAGGAACCGGGTCCTCTAGGCCTTATCTCTAAAAACTCTTTTACTGCAAAAAAATGGACAAATCGGAGAGCCCAACAGCTGACTCAATGTAATAACTGTCCCTTTCCTTAACTGATCAGCTTTAGACTTTCTAATAGATACCATAACACAATGAGACGATAACTGAATATCCGACAATAACAATGCAGAACAAAACAAACATTGGGAGCAACCAGCTCACTAACTCTCAAAGCACCAAAAAACGCTACCACAAATGCAGCTCTAAACAGGTTAAACTCATAAAGTGAAAAGGAACACTGCTCCAAAACAGATATTAACTTTACTAATAATTCCAATGTATCAGGCCTATGGACATCAGGAACCACACTAGCTCTTGAAAAACCCTTCAAACATTGTTTAACCGCAAAAGAGCTATTAATAGGGGAAAGACCGGCTAACTTAAAAAAGAAAGACACCCCAGCAAGAGTTTTTTGCACCGCAGAACACCCCAAACCTGCCTTAATTAAACTACAAACAAATTCCAAAAACAAACCGTTACCCTCAAAAACATAAATTTTATTAACTTTGCAAAATAAATGACCATTTATTCCAAGATAAAGCATACCCATTCCAAGTATTAGGCGCCTTCTGTATCTGGTCACACATCAATGCCAAATTAGACTCCACAGGTAAGGTGGACACGGGATGCTTTCCTTCTCCGCATTTGGTACCAAGGCGTAAAACTTCTCCCACTGTGCGCGAGAAAGGGCATCTGCTATTACATTAGTTTTACTAAGAATATAAGTGGCTTTAAGCTATATATTCCTAAGCAAACAGCACCGAATAACTTTACTACCTCTTCATTATTTGACGATAAGCAGCTAACAGCAAATAACACACCTTTATTGTTTGTATATACTAAAACTCTCTTGTCTGCCAACTCCTGACCCCATACCACTAAAGACACCACTAACGGAAATAGCTCTAGTAAAACTAAATTTTTAGTGACACCACCTAGCTTCCAAGACTCATGCCACGGCTCGGCTGACCACTGACCTTGGAAAAATGCTCCAAAGCCCCACGAACCCGATGCATCAGTCACAAGGCCTAATGCCTCTGACTCAACAAACTCACATTGCTAAATACTAGCCCCATTAAAATGAATCAAAAATTCTTCCCAAACCCTTAAATCATCCTTTAATGATTTAGCTAATCTGATATGTGCAAACGGGGACTTAACACCTTTGGTCGCCATATAAAGCCTCCTGGAAAATACTCTGCCAATAGGGATTACTTTGGAAGCAAAAACAAACAGACCTAATAAACTCTGTAATTCACGCAACGTAGTTGCTTAATCAGCTCCAACATCTTCTGCACTTTCTCTGTTGGTAACCTGAATTCCATTGATACAGTATCAATCGTTATACCCAAGAATTCAATTTTACAACAGGGTAAAACTGTTTTCTCATCAGCTAAGGGGATACCAAAAAACGTAGAAACCTCGAAAAAACGATTCAACAAGGATAAACAAATGTCTGAATTAGGAGTACCTATAAACAAAAAATTGTCCAACTGTAACAAACCGCCAACTTTAACCAAAATCATAGTAACCCAATGAACAAATGAAGAAAGAGACTCAAAATACCAATATGATAATGAAAAACCCATTGGCAAGCACTTATCAAAATAATACATCCCGTCAAATTGAAAACCCAATGAACTAAAACAGTCAGTACATACTGACAACAAACGAAAAGCCGACTTTATATCAGCCTTAGCCACTAAGCAACCTTGTCCAAATTTGTTCAACAAACTGACAGTTTCATCAAATGAACTGTAAGAAACCGAACATAATTCTCTATTTAATTCATCATTCAACGATAGCTTCTCATGAATTAACCTAAATTCATTAAATGCCTTTTTAGGAACCAAACCCAAAGACGAAAATCCTGAAATGGCGGATGAATAAAGGGGCCAGCAACCCTGCCAGCCAAAACCTCCTTCTCTATCTTTGCGCGAACCACTTCCTCATTCAACTTAATTGAACTTAAATTCTCTATCCACGTACACCCCGAACCTTTAAATTTAGGAACAGAAAAAACGTTCCCAAAACCATTACGAATTAGATCCGCCTTCTCCTGATTTGGGTACATGTCTAACCATGAGACCATGTTTTCCAGCTTCACTGGCGTCAAGGCTTTTTTGAAACTCACGATTGGTAACAACCTGCTGGAGTCCAGAAACTCTTTTGAAGCAACGAAACATAGGGTGCGGACCCAAGCAAACTGAACACTCGTGCTTATATTTACAAGAATTTAACCACTTACAAGCCGACTCATTGAAGGCAAAACATAGTCCCTTCTTCATAACATTCTGAGACGGATTAACCTGCTGCTAGAGTTGAGCGAACACCTGGATGTTCGGGTTCGAGAAGTTCGGCCGAACTTCCCGGAAATGTTCGGGTTTGGGACCCGAACTTTTCGGCACTAAAAAGGCTGTAAAACAGCCCAGGAAAGAGCTAGAGGGCTGCAAAAGGCAGCAACATGTAGGTAAATCCCCTGCAAATAAATGTGGATAGGGAAATGAATTTAAAAAAAAAAAAAAAAAAAAAAAATTAACCAATATCAATTGGACAGAGGTCCCATAGCAGAGAATCTGGCTTCACGTCAGCAGAGAATCAGTCTCTTCATGCCATAGCAGAGAATCTGGCTTCATGTCAGCAGAGAATCAGTCTCTTCATGCCATAGCAGAGAATCTGGCTTCATGTCAGCAGAGAATCAGTCTTCATGTCATAGCAGAGAATCAGGCTTCACGTCACCCACCACTGGAACAGGCCACTGTCACATATTTAGGCCCCGGCACCCAGACAGAGGAGAGAGGTCCCGTAACAGAGATTCAGGCTTCATGTCAGCAGAGACCATCTAAAACAGTACTGATTTAGAGGAATATAAATGTCAGGGCTATTTTTTAGGCGCTGGGTGACAGGTATACCTTTAATCACAGAATTAGACTTGTATCTGCACTGTAGCGTGTGTGTTAAGTTTTTCAGAATGACACTATCAGCACCTTGAATCTAATATACCCTTTTTGGGATAGATTTAAAGTAGGCCTGATATAGCAGAAACTACTAATTTTGAGAATGCCAAATTTGGGAATAGTTTTTCAACCCAGAACAAAAACTGTGCTTTTACGGTCACTACAAATAACTTGACCAACAAAAACAGTACTGATTTGGAGGAATATAAATGTCAGGGCTATTTTTTAGGCGCTGGGTGACAGGCTCAACTTGCCCCTGATGTAGTATATGGCCAAAAAATAACCACACTGTTGATGGTTAAATGCACTTGGGTGACACAGGCTCAGCCTGCACCTGATGTAGTATATGGCCAAAAAATAACCACACTGTTGATGGTTAAATGCACTTGGGTGACACAGGCTCAGCCTGCACCTGATGTAGTATATGGCCAAAAAATAACCACACTGTTGATGGTTAAATGCACTTGGGTGACACAGGCTCAGCCTGCACCTGATGTAGTATATGGCCAAAAAATAACCACACTGTTGATGGTTAAATGCACTTGGGTGACACAGGCTCAGCCTGCAGCTGATGTAGGATATAGCAAAAAATAACCACACTATTGATGGTTAAATGCACTTGGTGGTAGCTTGTGCTGGCGCACCACAAGCCACAAAATGGCCGCCGATCACCCCAGAAAAAAGTGATATAAAAACGCTCTGGGCAGCCTAAAAAAAAAGAGCAATTCAATATCAGCACTTCAATGATCCACAGCTGGAGATCGATCACTGAATTAAGTCTTTTGGAGGAGTTAATCTGCCTAATCTCGCCCTAACGTCGCAGCAGCAACCTCTCCCTATGCTTGAATCAGCAGAGTGACGTGCAGCGCTACGTGACCCAAGCTTATATAGAGGCTGGGTCACATGCTGCACTGGCCAATCACAGCCATGCCAATAGTAGGCAAGGCTGTGATGGCCTCTTGGGGCAAGTAGTATGACGCTTGTTGATTGGCTGCTTTGCAGCCTCTCAAAAAGCGCCAAGAAAGCGCCGAACCCCGAACCCGGACTTTTACGAAAATGTTCGGGTCCGTGTCACGGACACCCCAAAATTCGGTACGAACCCGAACTATACAGTTCGGGTTCGCTCATCCCTACCTGCTGCCTAATCACTCCACCAGATTTCTGAGGAAGCATTAAACTTACATCCTGAGTGCCCCATTTTAAAGAAGGATGCACAGCTAATTTCTGCCTAAATGTTTCGTCATCCTGAAACCAATACAAACCTCCAAAATTATGGTAGGCCTCAAGTATGGTATCAATATGTTGAAACAAGCCTGAACCTAACTGAGGATACTTAGCCCCCAAAATAGATGCATAAATACAGAACGACTGAAGCCAATTACTAAACGATCTAGGAACAGTCCTTTTTCTATCCTCCTCTGATTTTTCATCAGCACTTTTATCTATTTTAAATACTTCTTTTGACGATGGGAGCAATGAAAGAATGTCGATATACTCCCTACGCCAAATTCTTTCCTTAACCGAATTGGGCAGATAAAACCCCAGAGGAGAGATCTCGCATGACATTGCTTCCTTTAAAGGGAACCTGTCACCAGGATTTTGTGTATAGAGCTGAGGACATGGGTTGCTAGATGGCCGCTAGCACATCCGCAATACCCAGTCCCCATAGCTCTGTGTGCTTTTATTGTGTAAAAAAAACAATTTGATACATATGCAAATTAACCTGAGATGAGTCCTGTATGTGAGATGAGTCAGGGACAGGACTCATCTCAGGGTAATGCATATGTATCAAATCGTTTTTTTTACACAATAAAAGATCACAGAGCTATGAGGACTGGGTATTGAGGATGTGCTAGCTGGCGATGTAGCAACCCATGTCCTCAGCTCTATACACAAAATCCCAGTGACAGGTTCCCTTTAAACAAGATTCTGACACCTCCACCGCATTGGCCAAAACTGGCCCACCTCCATCAGGGGCGACAACTGTCGCCAATGAGGGATGGTCAGTCCAGATCGTAGCCGGTGAAGGTGACACTGCATTCACACTACAAGCTGCTCCTTTGGCCAAGTCAGAAAAACCCTTGGCCAAACCCTGCCAAAAAGAAGCACCAGTATTTTCATTAAATACAGTGTTGGTAGGCAGCAATGCTTGCCCACATGAGTTCTCACCCAGATTCTGCTCTGTCAGGTCTTTAGCAGGCAGCCTAACTATCCCCTCAACACCAGGCTGCGAGACCGCCTGCCTGGGAGGGGACTGCTTTTGCCCACCTAATCCACTGCCTTGCTCCCTTGAAGGCAAAACATAGTCCCGGAGAATAAGCGATCCTCCGCCTCTTCTGTCTTCTGGAAGAGCGGACCGTCACCTCTTGATGACACGGTCTAAGTTGCTGCCTTACTTCCGGGTTCTCGCCGACTGCGCATGCTCTGCTGTGCTCCGGCCTCAAATGACGTCCACTGTGTCGCTCCTCCCCTTGAGTCACACCGCTTGCCTCTTCTGCTGCCGCTTGAGAAGGTCCCCCCTCCAGAGACTCCGGCGCTGCTTCAGCCAGGCATCTGCGCAGCAACTCCTCACCACCACAGGTTTTAGCTCTTTCAAGAAGCTGGCTAAGCAGATCCTCCATGGCTCTCTGCTTCCTCCGGGCACTGAAGACTTGCTGGCTATCCTTCGGATGGCGCCCCCGCTTCACTGATTCTCACTCGCCGCCGACTCCACGCCGCTTCTTCCGCTGCCGTTGCCGCTGCTTGACCCGCAGAAGATGACATGTTCTTCTCTCTTCTTTCTTCAGCTGATGACAGCGCTCCAAAGGGTGAGTGGTCACTATAAATACTCAAAATTCCCGCCGAAACTTGCCCTTGGCCAATCGACAGTTCAATTAAAAATAGCCCTTTGCCCAGCAACTGGCCAGCAACACCTTAGGCCAATCACCTCTTGGTCCTGTTGCCGGCTAACATTCAGAATTACCTGAGGAGAAATAAAAAGGAGGGGGGGGGGGGTGAAAGGAGCCACCAACACAATACCGTGTCTCAATGACACCATGAGGGGCAAATGCCAAATTATTGCCCCTGTCATTACCTACCATTAGCCCTCAACAGCCTTATATAAGCCTTCATTGCCTCTCACCAGCCCCCAGCAGCATTATATCAGCCCCCATTGCATGTCACAAGCCCCCTGCAGCGTTATAAGAGCCCTATTGCCTGTCACCAGCCCCCCCCCGCAGCGTTATAAGAGCCCCATTGCCTGTCACCAGCCCCCAGCAGCGTTATATAAGCCCTCATTGCCGCTCACCAGCCCCCAGAAGCTTTATATAAGCCCCCATTGCCTGTCACCAGCCCCCAGCAGCATTATATAAGCCCCATAGCCTCTCACCAGCCCCCAGACATGTTATATTAGCCCCCATCAGCCTCATATTGAATAAAATAAAAAAGCACTTACCTCTCCTGCTCCCGGACGCCCGCCGCTCCTCTCCTCCAGTGTGATCCTCTTCCTCTTGCAGCCGGCTGTGCTGTGAACCGGCGCGCACAGCGTGAGGTTATAGAGCGCCCTCACGCTGTGCGTAGCCACTGCATAGCCGACAGCCGAGGACCAGGAAGCGGTGAGTACAGAGCCTTCACCGCTTCCTGGCTCTCCTCCATAATGGAAGCGCTTATTAGTATTCACCCCATAAGACGCAGGGGCATTTCCCCCCCACTTTTGGGGGAGAAAAATGCGTCTTATGGGGCGAAAAATATCCTTATACTATCCTCAAAGCCTGAAAGTTGTCAGCTGAAGATGTGTAAATCCGCATGGTGCTCCTTCACTCCTGAGCCCTGTTGTACGGCGAAGCAAAAGTTTAGGGACACATTTGGGGTGTTTGTAAAACCAGGAAACAGAGCATAATAAAAGGACTTGCTTTTCACACTGGCACATGATTGTCAAAACATATTGGGCACTGAAATCTGTGTAAAAATGCTATTTTCACTTGGCACCATCTGCTGTGAATTAATTTTTGCTAAATACCTGATGTGTAAAAATGCTTACTAAACCCCCTGGAAAATATTGTAAGGGTTATAGTTTCTAAAATGGGGTCACTTCTTGGGAGATTATTTTTCTATTTCACCCCTGCCTCTGCAGTTGTCGTCCAGTGCTGTATAAATCACCAAACAAGGCCTCAATTGAGCAGGGGCTCTTTCTCGTCTGAGCCCTGCATTGTACCCCATGTTGATGTATTCAGGAATATATGGGTAACAAATTGTGGTCCTTTTTCTCCTGTTACCCTTTGTGAAAATGAAAAATCTGAGGCTGAAGCAACATTTTATTGGAATAAAAAAAATATCATTTTCTATAAAACTTTTCCAAAATAGGGTGACTTTTTAGGGGTTTCCACTCTAGGGGTACCTCAGGGTCTCTTCAAATGTGACATGCCCCTCAATCTAAGGTGAGAGAGACATGTTTCAAGCAATGGAGGCAGTGGCGTGCCCGAGAAGGGGGGGGCAGTCTTCCCCGGATGCCGGCTCTCACGGGGGTGCCCGTCCCAGAAGCAATGAGCGCTTCCATCAATACAGATGGAAGTGCTCATTGCTGGAGCGCTGATGCCCACATACTGCGGCGGGGCACAGGAGCGCATAGTTCCCTGCCTGTCCCGCCGTCGATCACCGCCGTAGGCCTGAGGCCTATGTGGTAGTGAAATCCCTAGTAGGCCTGAGGCCTATGTGGTAATGAAATCATTGTGCGCGCCTGTGCCGGCACGCAGCAGTACAGTGAAGTGTGCGCGCCTTCCTCTGCGAGCAAGCGCCTGGACATAGGTGAGTATTTAGCTTCTTTTTTTTTTTGTGCCAACTTTGGGGGACACAGGAGGACATGTGGGGGGAAAATATTATGGTGGGATACTGTGTGGGGGCAAATTATTATGGGAGGGATTACTATGTGGGGGAAATAATTATGGGAGGGATTACTATGTGGGGGGAAAATTACTATATGGGGCAATGTGGGAGAAACTACTGTGGGGCAAATTACTATATGGGGGTAGTGGGGAGCAGTGCAGGGGAAACTACTGTATGGGGGCAGTTTGGGGGAAATTACTGTGTGGGCCCAGGGGCAGTGTGGGGGCAATTACTATATGGGGGCAGTTTGGGGGAAATTACTATATGAGGCAGTTTGGGGGAAATTACTATATGGGGGCAGTTTGGGGGAAATTACTATATGGGGCAGTTCGGGGAAAATTATGGTATGGGGGCAGCGTGGGGGGCGTTGCTATTGGGGAGGCACTGTAGGGGCAATTCTATTATTTCTGGGGACACTATACAGGGATTATTACCTGGAGCACAATATAGGGTGTTAATGTTATTGGGGGCACTCTAGGGGACATTATAGCTGCTGTGGACACTATAGGGACATTTGGGGTAAGTTATCAAACTGGTGTAAAGTAGAACTGGCTTAGTTGCCCATAGCAGCCAATCAGATTCCACATTTCATTTTTGACAGCTCTTTTGGAAATCCAGTTCTACGTTACACCAGTTTGATAAATTACCCCAATTATGTCTACTGGGGTCACTTTTTTCAGCAGTATAGTACCTGGGGCATTGTGGGGCACAACGGCCACAGTATTGGGGGTGGCAGCAGGATGACACTGTGGGGACACCAGGATGGGGAGGTTGATGGAAAAATTTAAAAATCTAACGTGTCTGTGTTACAAACTCTGTAGAGACGAGATGCAGCTGAAAGAATTTGTCATGGCTGTCTAACGGAGGAGAAGAGGAAAGAGAAGGTCTACATGACAGGAGATGTCCCTGGATGTAAGAGGTATGTGGTCAAGTATTGGGGGGTGCCAGAGAAAGGATCCGCCCCGGGTGCCAAACACCCTAGGCATGCAACTGAATGGAGGCATTTGTATTAAGCACCAGGGGCATCGATGGAGCAGTGCTCAAACCACATAAGCTGCCTCTTGGTGTTCCAATGGCTTATTGGCATAAAAATAAAAGTGTAAATTTGTTCACAGCACCGGCACCTACAAAAAAATAAAAATACAGGTATCGTTTTACTCAGCTACATCAACCCTACCAGGCTATATACCTGGTTTAACAGGGTTAATCCTGGTGACGGAGCCTCTTTTAAAAAGTGGGTTTTAGAAAGTTTCTGGAAAATTTTAAAATTTTCTTCTAAAATTCTAAGCCTTCTAATAACATTTACAGAATGATGCCAACATAAAGTAGACACATGGTGAATAGTAATTAATAACTATTTTATGAGGTATCATTATTCGTCTTTCTGACTCAGCGTTTTTGCATTTTCGTTTTTTGCTCCCTGTCTTTCCGGACCCATAACTTTTATTATTCCGTTCACATAGACGTATGAGGACTTGTTTTTTTCAGAACAAGTTGTACCTTCTAATGGCACCATTTAATATTGCATAGAATGTAGTGAGAAGCTGGAAAATGGGGTGGAATAAAAATAAATACACAATTCCACTACAGTTTTATGGGTTTTCTTTTTACGGCGTTCACTATATGGTAAAACTGACTTGTGCTCTTCATTCTCAGGGTCAGTACGGTAAATAAATTTTTTCTTTTCATCGCCATATTCTGACCCCAATAACTATTTTATAGTTATGTCTACTGAGATATGTGAGGGCTCATTTTATGAGGGACAATCTGTAGTTTTTGTTAATACCATTTTTGCGTGTGTATGACTTTTTGATCACTTTATATTCCATTTTCTTGCTAAAGTGATGAAAAAATGGTGAATCGGCCATTTCTATTATACCATTCACCATATGGGATTTTTTAAATGTTTTAGTAGTACTGGCGTTTTTGCACGTGAAGATGCCCATGATGTTGATTTTTTTATTGTTTAAGTATTTTGATTTTGGGGAAAGGTGAATGATTTTAATTTTTATATTTTTTTTTTACCTTTTAACATTTATTTATTTTTACTTTTTTTTAGGTCTCCAAGTGGACCCCAACTTGTCAGATTGCAATGTGTATAGAGTAATGGAATTTTCTCTATTATCCTATACAGAAATCGCTATATTATAATTGAGTGCTGCCTCCTGCTGGCCTGAATTGTAATAGACAATTGATGAGCCTGGAAGACTAGATCAGGTTCATTACTTACATGGAACACCTTCCCCAATCTCCGCCCGGGGGAAGCGTTCCTGCCTACAAAGCACTTGCTTCCGGCCTCTCAGATGCCCTGGTCACAGGCATCTGAGGGGTTAAATGTCTGCGATTGGCATTACCGCCGATCGGGGACACTAGCCTCAGGTATCTGCTGTATGAAACAGCAAATACCTGACATCCGCCATACATGTACAGCGTCTGGGGTTAAAAGTAGAGAAATTTTAATTTAGAAAATAGCTAATTTTTTCAAATTTTCTATAAAAAATAAATAAAGGTAAAACATATCGACTCAAATTCATCACTAACATGAAGTACAATGTGTTATGAGAAAGCATTCTCAGACTCGGTTGGATAAGTAATAGCATTATAAAGTTATTATCACATAAAGTGACATATAAATCCATAAAGAGAAACAGTCGACACTCCTCCTATTCATACGCGGTGCACGTGTCCAGGGTCAGCGTCCCACAATCAAATGAAGAAAAAGATCGGCTGGATAAGATGAAAAGCTTCTTTTTTCATTGCCATATGGAGGACACAAGTGACGCGTTTCGACTCTACAAATCGAGTCTTTGTCAAACAAGTAAGTATAAGACAAACTTGTTTGTCTTATACTTGTTTGTCTTATACTTACTTGTCTGACAAAGACTCGATTTGTAGAGTCGAAACGCGTCACTTGTGTCCTCCATGTGGCAATAAAAAAAGAAGCTTTTCATCTTATCCATCGAGTGCCGGTCTTTTTCTTCATTTGATTGTGGGACGGCGACCCTGGACACGTGCACCGCGTATGAATAGGAGGCGTGCCGGCTGTTTCTCTTTGTGGATTTAGGCCTCTTTCACACTTGCGTTGTTGGGATCCGGCATGCACTTCCGTTGCCGGAGGTGCCCGCCGGATCCGGAAAAACGCAAGTGTACTGAAAGCATTTGAAGACGGAACCGTCTTCCAAATGCTTTCAGTGTTACTATGGCAACCAGGACGCTATTAAAGTCCTGGTTGCCATAGTAGGAGCGGGGAGCGGTATACTTACAGTCCGTGCGGCTCCCCGGGCGCTCCAGAATGACGTCAGAGCGCCCCATGCGCATGGATGACGTGATCCATGCGATCACGTGATCCATGCGCTTGGGGCGCCCTGACGTCACTCTGGAGCGCCCCGGGAGCCGCACGGACGGTAAGTACACTGCTCCCCCGCTCCCCACTACACTTACCATGGCTGCCAGGACTTTAGCGTCCCGGCAGCCATGGTAACCATTCAGAAAAAGCTAAATGTCGGCTCCGGCAATGCGCCGAAACGACGTTTAGCTTAAGGCCGGATCCGGATCAATGCCTTCCAATGGGCATTAATTCCGGATCCGGCCTTGCGGCAAGTGTTCCGGATTTTTGGCCGGAGCAAAAAGCGCAGCATGCTGCGGTATTTTCTCCGGCCAAAAAACGTTCCGTTCCGGAACTGAAGACATCCTGATGCATCCTGAACGTATTTCTCTCCATTCAGAATGCATTAGGATAATCCTGATCAGGATTCTTCCGGCATAGAGCCCCGACGACGGAACTCTATGCCGGAAGACAATAACGCAAGTGTGAAAGAGCCCTTACTTGGCTTTCCAGCGCGAGCACCCAATTACATACGAACCGCCGATGACTTCGTTTGCCTATAGTGAGGACAGGGCACGAGAAATTGTGTCCCAAGTTACTACCAGCGCTGCATTCCTGAAGACCCCTCCCGCAGAGCTGCGGAGTCGTGAACTGGAGAGGGAATCCAGAAAGCTGGTATCGTGGGAATTACATGAGGCCACTCTGGAGGAGTACTGTCGAACCAGCAGGATACCACGTGGACTGCGGGTAAATCTTAGACCTACTTTTTTTTGTGACAATATTAATTACTGTACTCAGTTTGCAAGCATTTTAAATAAGTGTTCATATGATTTAACCGCCTCACGTCCGCCCATAGGATATAAACGTCCTATGGGTGGACGTCTATTTCTGACAGCACGTTTTAGAACGTCCTGTCAGAAACTGCAGCTGCACGCTAATCGTGCAGCTGCTGATCGGGTTGCCCGCTGTCAGTGACAGCAGGGCAACCCAGAGAGGAGGCAGGGACAGTGCCCAGGTGTCCCTGCCTTCACGATCGCTGCAGACACAGCGCTCACCGAGCGCTGTGTCTGCAGAGAAGGAAGCGCTGTGTGCTTCCTGTTCCGGCCCGGCGGTCATGTGACCGCCGTGACCGGAGAGTGCAGGAGCTGTGTGAGGTCTCTCAGAGACCTCGATCAGCCCTGCTGTGAGGCTGTACAGCGCAGGATTGCTGCTGTACAGCCTCTATAGGGGTGCATTTGTCCTGTAACTGGGGCTACTATGTCAGCCCCAGTTACAGGAGAAATCAACTGTGAAAAAAAAAAGAAAAAGTGAAGCAAATGTCCCCCAGAGGTCTTGTATGACCTTATGGGGGACGAAAAGTGTAAAAAAAAATAAAAAAAATAAAGGGTTGAAAAAATAAAATAAAATATAGTTTCACATGTAAAAAAAAAAAGTTCCCAAGTAAGGAATAAAAAAAAAAAAATTAAAAATAGAAAAAATAAAATAAAATAGACATATTAGGTATTGCCGCGTCCGTAAAAACCAGCTCTATAAAAGTATCACATGACCTAACCCCTCGGGTGAACACCGTAAAAAAAAAAAAAAAAAAAAAGTGTCAAAACAAGCAATTTTTGTCACCTTGCATCACAAAAGGTGCAACACCAAGTGATCAAAAATGCGTATGTCCCACAAAATAGTACCAATAAAACCGTCACCTCATCCCGCAAAAAATGAGCCCCTACATAAGAAAATCTCTCAAAAAATAAAAAAACTATAGCTCTCAGAACATGGACACATTAAAACATAATTTTTTGGTTTCAAAAATGCTATTATTGTGTAAAACTTTAATAAATGAGAAAAAGTATACATATTAGGTATCGCCACGTCCGTAACAATCTGCTCTATAAAAATGTCACTTGACTGAACCCCTCAGGTGAACGCTGTAAAAATAAATAAATAGAAACTGTGCTAAAACAACCAATTTTTTGGTCACCTTGCCCCATAAAGTGTTATAATGAATGATCAAAAAATCATATGTACCCAAAAATAGTACTAATAAAACTGGCACCTTATCCCCTAGTTTCCAAAATGGGGTCACTTCTTGGGAGTTTCTACTGTAAGGGTGCATCAGGGGGCTTCAAATGGGACATGGCATCTAAAAACCATGTGGAGTTCCTTTTCTTCTGCGCCCTGCCGTGTGCCCATACAGCAGTTTATGACCACATGTGGGGTGTTTCTGTAAACCGCAGAATCTGGGTAATAAATATTGAGTTTTGTTTGGCTGTTAACCATCGATGTGTTAAAGAAAAAAATTGATTAAAATGGAAAATCTGCCAAAAAAGTGAAATTTTAAAATTTGATCTCCATTTTCTTTTAATTCTTGTGGAACGCCTAAAGGGTTAACAAAGTTTGTAAAATCGGTTTTGAATACCTTGAGGGGTGTAGTTTCTACAATGGGGTCATTTATGGGGGTATCCACTATGTAGGCCCCACAAATTGACTTCAGACCTGAACAGGTCCTTACAAAGTGGATTTTGGCAATTTTCTTAAAAATTTGAAGAATTCCTTCTAAACTTCTAAGCCTTCTAACGTCCTAAAAAAATAAAATGACATTTCCAAAATGATGCCAACATAAAGTAGACATATGGGGAATGTTAAATAATAAATATTTTATGAGGTATCACTTTCTGTTTTAAAAGCAGAGAAATTGAAATTTAGAAAATTGCGAATTTTTCAAATTTTTGGGTAAATTTGGGATTTTTTCATAAATAAAGGTGAAATATTTTGACTCAAATTTATGACTATCATGAAGTACAATGTGTCACGAGAAAACAATCTCTGAATGACTTGGATAAATAAAGGCGTTCCAAAGTTATTACCACATAAAGTGAGATATGTCCGTTTTGCAAAATTTGGCCTGGTCAGGAAGGGGGCAAAGGGCCCAGATGGGAAGTGGTTAATGATCCTCACAATTGAATACCTTGCAAATACTATCACTAAAACTAAGGTGAACATTGCGTCCATTGAACAGCAGTTACAGGACTTGTTAACACTAGACGACCTTTCTGCCCTAAAGATCAAAGTGGAAAAAACTGATCGCTGATCTCCAAAAAGATATAGAAAATACTAAGCGCCATAAATTTGCCAGAGATTAAGAGGACTATCAGACCAAAAAGATTTATAGATGGCAAGATTCTGTGGGAACTGCAATCCCTCTATCAAGACATCCTATGCGACGAATGGACTCTCAGTCTTCTGGCTCTGGGAGCGACACGTCATTCAGTGCCTTTTTTAGGGAAAAAACTGCGTTACACCAAAAGAATACCCGAAGGGCAGGCCGCCATTATAGGAGGGGTAAATGCCCCAAGGACAACTCTGTCTCAGGTATAGAAGAGATTTTGATTTTCAATATTTCATCTAAAAATATAAGTCCCATTCAGCTGCGAGTTTTACAAAAAGGACTATCCCTTAGTCCAACAGGACATTTTGATAGTTTTGAATTGGAAATGGATTGTCAGCGATTTTTTCGCAATGTACGGTTGAAGGCAGGGCTGTGGAGTCGGAGTCGAGGAGTCGGAGTCGGAGGCAATTTGGGGTACCTGGAGTCGGAGTCGGCAAAAAATGAACCGACTCAGACTCCTACTAGATTTAAATTGGAATAAAATAAAAAAAAAAGCAAGTTTAAATGTCCCAATTCACAAAAAGTTATAATTAATTACCGTATTTTTCACCCTATAAGACGCACCTGCCCATAAGACGCACCTAGGTTTTTGAGGAGGAAAATAAGACAAAAAATATTTTGAACCAAAAGGTGTGCTTTTGGTGGGTTTTGAACTAATGGTGGTCTGTGGATGACAGTATTATGGGGGCATCTGTGGGTGGCACTGTTATGGGGGCATATGTGGGTGGCACTGTTATGGGGGCATATGTGGATGGCACTGTTATGGGGGATCATTGTGGGGGCATCTGTGGATGAATGGGGGCCAGCATCTGTTTCTGTAATGGCAGCGGGGCCCGTTGCCTGCTTCATTCATAAAGTGGGCGGAGCAGGCGCGTGACGTAGTGAGCTACGCTACGAGCGCCCACCCGGCCTCCTGACTGCCAAGAAGTTAGTAGTAAGTAGTACAGCACTAGATTTAAGATGATTGGAATACTTTAACAATACCCACAAGTTAGATATGATTACCGTATACTACAGTGAGCGGGGCCCAGTGTAGTAGAATACAGTGACTGTACCGGGCCCTGCTGCCATTACAGAAACAGATGCTGGCCCCCAGCCCCTCCTCCCTCTCAGCCTATTCAACGGACGGTCGCAGCATTCGCCCCCATAAAACGCACTGCTATTTTTCCTCCACTTTTGCGAAAAATACAGTACTTCTCTACTGTAAGAGTAAAGGCCAATGCATGCAGTGCGTCACGTTACCGCAAAACTAACACGTTAAGTGACCATGAAGAAGCATGCTTTTCATATGCTTCCCTATATGGCACGCAACGCACAGTTAATGAGCGGCAATACTTATACTTTCCATTGTGTGTGTTCCGCTGTTACAGGGAACGCAACGCCCATGGTTAACCTAGCCTCTTACTGATAACTGATCAAGTAATATGTTTTTTGCAGGACTAGACACTTGTATAAGTGAAGGGAATGGATAGTCAATAGCTCAAGACTGAAGCTGTAAACCATTTGAAAAACTGCTGTCATTCAGCTAAGGCTATAAAAACTTGTAAACTCAGATTGTTAGCTTAAACTTTAAACATGACTATGGGATTCTACTAGGGAAATCATGTTTTACAATAAATGCCCCTTCCTGGATCCCCCCACTGCCCTATCTTCAGCAGAAGGTCAGCACACAAAGGAGAAGGCAGCAGCTTCCTAGCCAGTAGTTCTGTGGTAATGACATGTATGTTGCCTTTCTTTCCTTCAAGGAATGTATAAAATACATTTGCATATTAAATACAGAGGAGTCGGAGTCGGGGAGTCTGAGTCGGAAGTACCAAAAACTGAGGAGTCGGAGTTGGAGTCTGAGCATTTATCTACCGACTCCATAGCCCTGGTTGAAGGCACACTTTGTGTCACGAGGGTATCAAGAGCCACGTCTGACTCCGTTATACCCGGGGTCAGGAAGTCGCAGCGGGTGGCTGCGCGCTCTATATCTAAAGATCACGTTGTTTCTTAGTGATTGTTTTCTGTGTTTGCCTTGCTATCCTTTTTGTCTCACTCAGGGATCCGTAGCTTCTCCTCCTCAGCTGTTTCCTGTCTGCCACTCCCAACCTCCTTATATTCTCCCCTCACACTTCTCTAGTTGCCAGTTATAGAGCTTCCTGCCTGGACATCTATACTGACCCACTGGAGTTGTGAATCCTGGTTGTCGTTCCAGAGTGCTACCCTCCGGATCCCTGTTGGGCTTATTGTTGTCTCCTGTTGTCGCCCACCTGGGATTATATGTTGAGTCTGTGTTGTCTGTCCTCCCCTTGGTGTTTTCCCTTAGAGCTAGTGGTGCGGACTAGTGTTCCCACCGCCCTGTTCACTATCTAGGGCTCAGCTCAGGGAAAGCCAGGGCTTTAGGCACGTGATCGGCGTACGGGTGAGGAACCCGTCTAGGGACGTCAGGGCAGCCAGGTGCCAGCCGCAAGGTGAGTCAGGGGTCACCACCTTCCCTCTCACTTGGGCAGGGCCTTCCTCGTTCCCTCCCTCTGTGTCACGTATGTGATAGCCACGCCGTCCGTGATATTATAACTGGCCCTTACTTTTTTGAGGGGGGAAAAAAAAAAAAAAAAAAATTTTTTATTTGTTGTTTTTTTTTTCTCTACTTAGAATCCAATATGGATCCTATTGATGCCTTTGCAGAACAGCTTCAAAGCCTGTCTTTGGAGGTGGCAGGATTGAAGGCGTCTGTTCTCCAACAACAGCAGCAAATGCAGCAGACCGCACCCCCAGCGGTTGCTATGGGTAACCAGGTTGTTACAGAACCCAAGGTTGCTCTTCCTGACAGATTTTCTGGGGGAAGGGACAAATTTGCGACGTTCCGTGAGGCCTGCAAATTATATTTTAAGTTGCGCCCTTACTCCTCAGGTCATGAAGAACAGCGGGTAGGGATTGTCATTTCTCTGCTTCAGGGGGATCCGCAATCCTGGGCGTTCTCGTTACCCCCTGGTTCTCAGGCTCTTCGGTCAGTGGAGGGATTTTTTGGGGCTTTGGGTCTCATATATGATGACCCTGACTGAGTCGCCCTGGCTGAGTCGAAGTTACGGAGACTCCTACAGGGAGATCGGTCAGCAGAGGAATATTGCTCAGAGTTCCGTAGGTGGGCTACGGATACTCAGTGGAACGACCCGGCTCTCAGGAGTCAGTTCTGCTCTGGGTTATCTGAAAGGGTTAAGGATGCACTGGCGCTGTATGAGACCCCCCTTTCTCTTGATGCTGTTATGTCCCTCTCTATCAGAATAGATAGACGTCTTAGGGAGAGATCGAAAATTCCTGAGCAATTGGTTACCTCTCCCAAGCAACAGTCAGCCTGTACTGACTTAGATGAGCCTATGCAGCTAGGCGGAACTTCTCGTCAGGTCCGTCCTCCCGAGGTTCGCCGTAGGGGGGGGCTTGTTTTTTCTGTGGGGGGAAGGGTCATTTCATTAATGTCTTTCCCTCCTTTCTCAAAAACAAAAGACCGTCGGAAAACTACTAACCCCGGGCTGTGCGGAGGATGTCAGCCGGGGGGTATACGTTTCCTCCATACGAACATCTCAATTTGTGTTACCAGCGGTCATTGTTTTTGGTGTTAAGACGGAGTCTATTTCTTTTTTTCTAGACAGTGGAGCAGGGGTAAACTTGATTGATGCCCATTTTGCCCGCACTATGGGTTTGTCTCTCTGTACGCTGCAGAGACCTATTCCCGTATTCGCTATAGATTCTGCTCCTCTGTCTCAGAGAAACCTCACCCACATTGTTCATAATTTACACCTTCGGGTAGGGGACCACCATAATGAGTGTCTTTCATGTTACGTTCTGGAGGGCCTTCCCTCTCCGGTGGTATTGGGTCTTCCCTGGTTGGTAGCGCACAATCCAGTGGTGGATTGGCAGGCCAGGGAGATATTGGAGTGGAGTGAGCATTGCAGAGAGAATTGCTTAAATAACAATTGCTTAATCGCCTCCATAGCTTCCCTACCTACATTTATTTTGGACTTTGAGGACGTTTTTTCTGAAAAGGGTTGTCAGAAGCTACCACCTCATCGTCCTTATGATTGCCCGGTTAACCTGATTCCCGGGGCAAAATTACCCAAGTCCAGGTTGTATAATCTTTCGGGTCTCGAGAGACAAGCCATGAAAGATTATATCTCCGAGAGTCTGGCTAAGGGACACATCAGACCCTCTTCTTCACCCGTGGCTGCAGGGTTTTTCTTTGTTAAAAAGAAAGATGGGGGGCCTGCGTCCTTGCTTAGATTTCCGTGAGTTAAACCAGATAACCATCCGTGACCCATACCCTCTTCCTCTCATTCCTGACCTTTTTAATCAGATTGCGGGTGCTAAGTGGTTCTCCAAACTTGATCTTAGGGGCGCCTACAATCTGATTCGTATCAAGGAAGGGGATGAGTGGAAGACAGCTTTTAACACCCCTGAGGGGCATTATGAAAATCTAGTTATGCCTTTCGGTCTGACCAATGCCCCTGCTGTCTTCCAACATTTCGTTAATGATATTTTTAGTCATCTCATCGGCAGGTTTGTAGTCATATACCTAGATGATATCTTAATTTATTCGGCTGATCTGAAAACACATGAGGTGCATGTCAGGCAAGTACTGCAGGTCCTACGGACGAATAAATTATATGCGAAAATTGAAAAATGTGTCTTCGCCGTTCAGGAATTACAGTTCCTGGGATATCTATTATCTGCTTCAGGTTTCCGCATGGATCCTGGGAAGGTCCAGGCAATTTTAGATTGGGATCTTCCTGAGAACCTTAAAGCCCTACAACGGTTTTTGGGTTTCGCTAATTTCTATAGAAAGTTCATTAAAAATTATTCAGTGATCGTTAAACCCCTTACCGACATGACTAGGAAGGGGACGGATTTTTCCAAATGGTCTGACGCCGCTAAAGATGCATTTTCCTCTCTAAAGGAGAGGTTTACCTCGGCACCTGTTCTAATTCAACCTGATGTCTCTCAGCCTTTTATTGTCGAGGTAGATGCGTCAGAGGTGGGAGTGGGGGCTGTATTGTCTCAGGGTCCGTCTCCTGGCAAATGGCGTCCTTGCGCTTTCTTTTCCAAAAAATTATCTTCTGCAGAGAAGAATTATGATATTGGAAATAGGGAACTGTTGGCGATTAAACTGGCGCTTGAAGAGTGGCGTCACTTCTTAGAGGGAGCAATCCACCCCGTCACGGTGATTACGGATCACAAAAACCTTCTGTACCTAGAATCGGCTAAGCGTCTCACCCCTAGACAAGCTAGGTGGTCGCTATTCTTTACCAGATTTAACTTTGTAATCACCTATCGTCCTGGGGCAAAAAATACCAAGGCAGACGCATTATCTCGTAGTTTCCCTGGAGGGGGTAATGTTTGTGATCTGGTACCTATTTTACAAAGAGGAGTGGTTGTCTCTGCTGTACACTCTGTTCTAGAGGGAAAGGTGTTAGAGGCTCAGGGGGACGCCCCGGCCTCTTGCCCCTCAGAGAAATTGTTTGTACCGTTAAACCTGCGTCTTGAATTATTAAAAGAACATCATAATTCGGCACTTGCTGGACACCCGGGTAGTAAAGCAACCTTGGAGCTATTATCTCGTCGTTTTTGGTGGCCAAGGTTGCGTCAGGATGTAATGGATTTCGTGTCTACTTGTTCTACTTGTGCACGCGCGAAAGTCTCTCATACACGTCCAGCAGGGTCTTTATTGCCACTTTTCATCCCCAATAGGCCATGGACACATCTGTCAATGGATTTCATCACTGACTTACCGTTGTCGGCGGGTAAAACAGTTATCTTGGTAGTAGTAGACAGGTTTAGCAAAATGGTACACTTTATTGCGCTACCCGCACTTCCTAATGCTAAAACTCTTGCTCAGGTGTTTATCAGTGAAATCGTGAAGCTTCACGGGGTCCCTTCCGATGTGGTTTCGGATCGGGGAACCCAGTTTATTTCTAAGTTTTGGAAAGCTTTTTGTTCCCGTTCGGGGGTTCACTTGTCCTTTTCCTCAGCTTTCCATCCTCAGTCGAATGGACAGACTGAGCGTACCAACCAAAACCTAGAAACATATTTAAGGTGTTTTGTGTCTGAAAACCAAGAGTTGTGGTCATCATATTTACCGTTAGCTGAGTTTGCCATAAATAATCATTATCAGGAGTCCACTGGCAAGTCACCATTCCTTGGTGCATACGGTTTTCATCCCCAATTTTGTACTTTCAAAGAGGGGGGGTCTTCTGGGGTTCCCGAAGAGGAAAGGTTTTCTTCGTCTCTTTCATCAGTATGGCAGAAGGTGCAAGTTAACTTGAAAAAGATGAGTGGTAAATATAAATGCATGGCCGATAAGAAACGGTCGCCAGGTCCGGACCTAGGAGTGAATGACTATGTGTGGTTGTCGACTAGGAATATTAAGTTGAAGGTTCCTTCCTGGAAACTGGGTCCTAGGTTCATTGGTCCCTATAAAATAGTAGCCGTCATTAACCCTGTGGCTTTTCGCCTGGAGCTACCTCAGACTTTTAAGATCCATAACGTCTTCCATAAATCGTTACTCAAGAAGTATGTTCCACCTCTAGAACCTTCGCCGCTGCCACCTCCTCCTGTTATTGTGGCTGGTAATCTGGAGTTTCAAATAGCCAGAATTGTTGATTCTCGTCGGGTCCGCCGCTCTCTTCAGTATCTGGTGCATTGGAGGGGTTACGGTCCCGAGGAAAGAATGTGGGTTCCAGCGTCAGAGGTTAACGCCAACAGGTTAATTCAGACTTTCCATGCCTCTCATCCGAAGAGACCTGGTCCTGAGTGTCCGGAGGCCCCTCGTGAAAGGGGGGGTACTGTCACGAGGGTATCAAGAGCCACGTCTGACTCCGTTATACCCGGGGTCAGGAAGTCGCAGCGGGTGGCTGCGCGCTCTATATCTAAAGATCACGTTGTTTCTTAGTGATTGTTTTCTGTGTTTGCCTTGCTATCCTTTTTGTCTCACTCAGGGATCCGTAGCTTCTCCTCCTCAGCTGTTTCTTGTCTGCCACTCCCAACCTCCTTATATTCTTCCCTCACACTTCTCTAGTTGCCAGTTATAGAGCTTCCTGCCTGGACATCTATACTGACCCACTGGAGTTGTGAATCCTGGTTGTCGTTCCAGAGTGCTACCCTCCGGATCCCTGTTGGGCTTATTGTTGTCTCCTGTTGTCGCCCACCTGGGATTATATGTTGAGTCTGTGTTGTCTGTCCTCCCCTTGGTGTTTTCCCTTAGAGCTAGTGGTGCGGACTAGTGTTCCCACCGCCCTGTTCACTATCTAGGGCTCAGCTCAGGGAAAGCCAGGGCTTTAGGCACGTGATCGGCGTACGGGTGAGGAACCCGTCTAGGGACGTCAGGGCAGCCAGGTGCCAGCCGCAAGGTGAGTCAGGGGTCACCACCTTCCCTCTCACTTGGGCAGGGCCTTCCTCGTTCCCTCCCTCTGTGTCACGTATGTGATAGCCACGCCGTCCGTGATACTTTGGTACCAGTGATGTAATATCTCCCCAGGAGGTGTTGGTTGATACAAAAAACTGACATTACAACAATTTAACCAAGGGTAATTTTTTACTACCAAAAACACACCACCCTGTGGAGATGTTTATATCACTGGTCCAGAGGGATAGAACACAATTATTACATGATTGCAAACAAGGTAATCTATATGTGTCACATAATTTTACACAGCTTTAAAAAATGCACTATGTTCCATGTTGAATGATGACTCACTTATCTTTAAAGCGGCAGACAAGGGGGGTGCCCTTGTCCTAATGGATAAGGATTATTATGTCACAGAAATACTGGGTCAACTAGCAGATAGAGATACTTACCAGCCTTTAACACAAGATCCTGTTTTCAACATTAAACCAAAACTGGTTGATCTCATATTGGAATTTAAAGACAGAAATGTGGTGGATGATAAATTACGTAACTTCTTAATCAATCAACACCCAATTACACAGTTTTTTTTATAGTCTTTGACACATCCTCCAGGACGTCCTATAGTGGCGTCCACTGATTCTATTCTGTCCCCTCCTGCTATCGTTCTAGAAAAGGTTCTTACACCTCTAATTAAAACAACACCTCCTTTCTTGTTAGATACCAGTCATTTTCTCAGGGAAATACAGAATGCTATAGTGTGGTGATCTGTTGGTTGTCTGTACACCTCAATAGAGCACACAAAAGTTCTTGTGGCAGTGGAATGGCTCCTGGAGTCTTCAGCTTACACAAGCCAGGAAAAGGAATTTTTAATGCGCCTTTTGGAGATTGTGTTAAAATTACTTTCTGTTTCAGGATACGTTTTATCAATAACAGCGGGGAACCGTGATGGGCTCGAATGCCACACCGCCATACGTAAATTGTTATATGGCCTGGTTTGAACACACACATATCTATGATAATAGGTTATACAAAGAGCATTGAATTTTGTGGCGTCGATTTATCGACAACACTTTTTGCGTATGGCGGGGCGGCATTCAGTTCCTTCTTGATTTTTCTAGTTTTCTGAATTTAATATGGAAAGAACTCCAATTCACCATGCATTGGCATGGTGAGAGGATACATACCTGGATTATATATAATGGAGATGGGTGTCAGATACAGACTGATTTATATGTCAAGGACACCGACAGAATTAGTCTTCTGCATTATACAAGCAATCATCCACCTGCAGTAAAAAAATCCCTACCATATTCACAATTCAGACGGGTAGACAGAATAGTCTCGGACGCTGTTGTAAAAGAAACTAGACTTGAGGACATGACAAAAAAATTCATAGCTAGAGGATACCCAGAGACATTGTTAAAACAAGAACGTGATAGATTGAATGCAGCACCTGGATCAATACATCAAAAGAATAAGACACGTATACCATTCATAGTAAAATACCATCCTTGGGTTAATAAATTTAGAAGTGTCATCAATAAACATTGGGCTATTGTGAGAAAATCATACCCATGGTATGTTATAGAAGGTCTAAAAACATCAGAGATACCATAATTAGAGCTGATATAGGGAGTGTGAGACAGTGACAGGTCTCACTCAGGTTAGAGGCATGGAAGGGGTGGATAGTGTGGTCCACACCCCTGTTCCACCTCAGGTGAGACAAGCTGGAGGTAATCAGCCTGGCATAAGGCACCTCCCAGAGTGTCAGAAAGGGGGTAGTGTGTTACCTGTGGACAGAGGCCTGGAGGCTCTGTCTGTGTGGTCTCAGCTGGGCAAGGCTGAGGGACCACAAGGCTGGGAGATAGCCTGGAGTTGGGGGACGCAGCGACGCCTGGGAGGGTCGCAGGGCCATAGTCAGGCAGACTACTGAGCCCCAATCCCCCACAAGAAATACTGAACTGGAGACAGTGGGCGTACTGTGCTCTGTACAGCCAGGAGGCTGTGGGACATTGGCTGAC
Source organism: Bufo bufo (assembly GCF_905171765.1). Classification (NCBI taxonomy): domain Eukaryota; kingdom Metazoa; phylum Chordata; class Amphibia; order Anura; family Bufonidae; genus Bufo; species Bufo bufo. The sequence continues at coordinate 110,091,511 of NC_053396.1, forward strand.
AAAGCCGCATGTGTTCACAGGGTGTGAACTGTGACTTTAGGTGAGTCAGGATATTATATGTTTAGTTAGAGCCCAGCCGGGCAGGTGTTTATTTTGTACCATTTATGTTTGGATTGCTGAGGAGCCAAATAAAGTGATGTTTGGACCAGAAACTTGGTGTTTGGCGACGATATTTGTGTGAATCACCCCCGGAGAAGAGCTAACCCCCCACAGGAGCTGCAAAAGTCTATCATGACAGATGACTATATCTCCACCCAAGAGGGGTACATTCCCCTGCCTGCAATGTATTCATTGTTCTAGTGTCATAAGGGAGAATATCTCACTCACCCACACACAGGAGAAAGAATTCCTATGAAAGTTTTTTTTTACATGTAACAGCAATTTTGTGATATATATTTTGAAATGCCCATGTGGGCTAGTATATCTTGGCAAAACATCAACTCGCATTAAAGACCGGTTCTGCAAACACAAGTCAACCATACGTAAAAAGAATTTATTCCTGCCGGTTCCCTTTCATTTCAACCAATGTCGCCACAATATATCTCAACTGCGCTTTCAAATTATAGAACAAATACTACCACCTAGTAGGGTGGAGATAGAATTCAGATGCTAAAAAGACGTGAAGCCTTTTGGATCCATAGGTTGCAGACCCTGGATCCAAAAGGCTTGAATCGTGAATATGAGCTTAATTGCTTATTGTAAATGGGATTTTCTCCTGCTGTTGTCATCGTATAGTGAGTTACCATTCATAATGGTGAGGTGCATTAATTAAGGAATATAATTTCTTATTTTTCTACTTTTCTTCTTTTTTTTTCTATAGAAGACGTGATGATTGCCGAATAATTATCCATGCAGGTTTTCTATTTTATTATTACATCATGTTATATTAACTCTTTAACAATTAATTGTATGTCGTAAATTGTTACTGACATCTTCAGAAATAACCTTTGTTTATACTAATGTTGTCACTGTCAGTCTGTTACCTCATGTATTCCTGTCTGTATCGTAGCCCGCATGATGGTTTCCTTTTGTATATTTGTTGCTATGACGACTGGACGTCACATCCTGTGACGTCAGATCTGCATTGTCAGTAGACATGACCATTGTATATGCGTTGCCTTGACTACCTGACGTCACATCCTGCGACGCCAGAACCAGCGGGCTATTTAAATCCTTGTTTGTCTTATACTTACTTGTTTGACAAAGACATGACCATTGTATATGCGTTGCCTTGACATGTCCTCCATGTGGCAATAAAAAAAGAAGCTTTTCATCTTATCCAGCGAGTGCCGGTCTTTTTCTTCATTTTATAAAGTGACATATGTCATATGCAAAATTTGGCTATATCGGGAAGGTGAAAAATGTCTGGGTCTGGAAGGGGTCAAAGGGGTTGGCAGAGACAATGAAAAATTCTGGACAAGCACTTTAATAGCTTAAGGGTGCCTTCACACGCGGCAGATTTTGTGGCAGAAAATTCTGCAACTGAAAATCAGTTCCATTCATTTGAATGAGGCAAGCACATGGATTTCTGAAGGCACCATTAAGGTGAATGGAACAGATTTTCAGTCGCAGAATTTTATGCCACAAAATCTGCCACATGTGAAGGCGCCCTAAGTTTGCCTATACATGATGTGGTCTGGCAGCAGGATTCAAATGCAGATTGCTGCTAATAGCCGAGCTGTACCTGTACTTGCCAGGTGCAGCCCAGACAGTACAGGTACAGCCCCGCAAATAGTGATGATCTATATGTGGATCCCCCCTCTAGAACACATGACGGGAGAATAATCAAGACAGGTGCTTTCTGCGCTGGTCTTGATATCCCCTGCACTGCTGGAGGATGCACCACATTCTTGATAAAGCGCAGGTGTTCTGTCTTCATACACTTTCACACAGTGTGCAGTCTGACATTCAGTATAAACCATTCCTGTCTTCCAAATAAGAGGACTGTTTTCTGTAGTCTAACTTGTTTATTGGCAAAACAGGAGTACTGATGTGTGATCAATTGTTTGGTAAAACTATAAGAATTCTGTGGTAAGGTGAACAGAAAAGTGTATGGTAGAGTCCTGGAAGGGGTGTATATCCAACCCAGCTTCCTCAACTGAGTGAGGTAAATAAAATCCAGAAGGTTAAAATGGTCTCAGCAATGTGTAGGTTGCTGAGACAGTTTTGTTAAGTTTATGGGCTGGATTTTATTGGACTGGAAGAAGGTAGGATTGGTAGAGGGACCTCCCCAGTCCACCCCATTCCGGGACAGGTTTTCCCCTAGCCTGAGGGATCCCCAGCTGAAGCCAGCTGGGATCATCAAGGGGAAATAAAGCACAGTCCATGCTGTCAGTCTGGGGAGAGGAATGCCTGGAGAAAGTCTGGGAAGATGGCTGCCCTGCTGGCTAGAGAAGCCGATTTCTCTGTGTGACCTGTGTTCAATAGGTGAGCTAGGATCTTCACTGTATTAGCCAGGGCCCAGACGGGCAGGTGTTTATTTTGGTTTATGTTTTGTGGTGCTGGACCTTCACCTTACCCAGTGAATTATAACTGGGGTTTGCCTGTATTGCCCGAGTGTTATAAATAAAGCAACAATAGGACTTTAACCCTGTGGTCTGCAAGAGAATCTGTCATCGCCGCCCAGCCTGAGAGTGTAACCCCTTACAATACAAATAGCTTATATGTATAAAGCATACAAGATAGCATGTACAGCAGAAAGCACAGAACAACATGTACTACAACATTACATTAATTTTGAGTATATGTCCCAAAATGTCTATACATAGGATTACATATCTAATATCTAACAGCTACAACATGTTCCCTGAGTAACACTATGTAAGGGTCAGCCCCTAGAGTAACAGATATCTACAATATGGTGCTACATAGACTGTAATGACTTATTTCAGCCACTAGAGGCCACTGTGGCTCTGAGAAAGAGGAAGCTGAACTTTTTTTGAGATACACAAGAGCTAGGAGGAGCCAGAAGTTTTGAGTCCTGGCTAGAGGTGGGAGTGCCCTGAGAGTTGTGAGAGGATGGCTGCCATGTTAGGAGCCAAGTAAAGGCTAGTGATGGGACATGGAGCCTGACTGATGGAGTCCTGAGAAGCTGGCTATGCTGGAGACAGGCCAAGATAGACTCTGAACTGAAGTGCTGCAGCTGTGACCCAGAGAAAGAGACTGCAAAGTGTGTTACAGAGGAGTGGGACCGTGTGTCAGAGACCAGTACAAGCCGGATCCTTCCTGCCAGAGCTGAAGAAGATCTGCATCTGCTGTAACCAGAGGGAGAAAGACAGACAAGCCAGCAACCGGACCTGGAGTCAGACTGCATCTTATGGGATCCAGAAGAATCTGCAGAACTGTGAGTGGCACCGGTGCTTATCTGTGATAGGTTGTAGAGTCAGGGACTTAGTTAGTGCGCTGCAGAAGCGTCCCCTGGGTAGCAGGGCTAGATAGGAGTATACTAGCTGAGTGTAGCCTGGACTCTGATGTGTATACTGTGGAACGCATTCATTCTAACTCGTGTTCATGTAATCTGTGTAAACCTGTTTATACTGTTAATCCGATTTTCCGGCAGTTACATCTGGTTCTTTAATAAAGCCGGTTTTTGCTTCAGTCTCCTTGTCCGCTGTACTGTACTTGAATCCTGCTTTGCGGTCTCTCCCTCCTCTGACCACTACAACTACAGCTAGCAAAACATCACTGCATAACATAATATCCCCAAGACAAGGTAGATCTTACTCACTAGATATACAGGGTGGGCCATTTATATGGATACACCTTAATAAAATGGGAATGGTTGGTGATATTAACTTCCTGTTTGTGGCACATTAGTATATGTGAGGGGGGAAACTTTTCAAGATGGGTGGTGACCATGGCGGCCATTTTGAAGTCGGCCATTTTGAATCCAACTTTTGTTTTTTCAATAGGAAGAGGGTCATGTGACACATCAAACTTATTGGGAATTTCACATGAAAAACAATGGTGTGCTTGGTTTTAACGTAACTTTATTCTTTCATGAGTTATTTACAAGTTTCTGACCACTTATAAAATGTGTTCAATGTGCTGCTCATTGTGTTGGATTGTCAATGCAACCCTCTTCTCCCACTCTTCACACACTGATAGCAACACCGCAGGAGAAATGCTAGCACAGGCTTCCAGTATCCTTAGTTTCAGGTGCTGCACATCTCGTATCTTCACAGCATAGACAATTGCCTTCAGATGACCCCAAAGATAAAAGTCTAAGGGGGTCAGATCTTGGGGGCCATTCAACTGGCCCATGATGACCAATCCACTTTCCAGGAAACTGTTCATCTAGGAATGCTCGGACCTGACACCCATAATGTGGTGGTGCACCATCTTGCTGGAAAAACTCAGGGAATGCGCCAGCTTCAGTGCATAAAGAGGGAAACACATCATCATGTAGCAATTTCGCATATCCAGTGGCCTTGAGGTTTCCATTGATGAAGAATGGCCCCACTATCTTTGTACCCCATATACCACACCATACCATCAATTTTTTTGTTCCAACAGTCTTGGAGGGATCTATCCAATGTGGGTTAGTGTCAGACCAATAGCAGTGGTTTTGTTTGTTAAAGAGGACCTTTCACCTGTATAAACGATGTTAACTGAGTATGCTGCCATATAGAGCGGCGCCCGGGGATCTCACTGCACTTACTATTATCCCCGGGCGCCGCTCCGTTCTCCTGTTATAGGCTCCGGTACCTTTGCTTCTTAAGTTATAGTAGGCGGGTCTTCTCTTGTCCTGTGGGCGTCTCCTTCTCCTAGGCTGCTGCGCTGGCCAATCGCAGCGCACAGCTCACAGCCTGGGAGGTTTTTTTCTCCCAGGCTGTGAGCTGTGTGCTGCGATTGGCCAGCGCTGCAGCCTAGGAGAAGGAGACGCCCACAGGACAAGAGAAGACCCGCCTACTATAACTTAAGAAGCAAAGGTACCAGAGCCTATAACGGGAGAACGGAGCGGCGCCCGGGGATAATAGTAAGTGCAGTGAGATCCCCGGGCGCCGCTCTATATGGCAGCATACTCAGTTAACATAGTTTATACAGGTGAAAGGTCCTCTTTAACTTCACCATTCACATAAAAGTTTGCCTCATCACTGAACAAAATCTTCTGCGTAAACTGAGGGTCCTGTTCCAATTTTTGTTTTGCCCATTCTGCAAATTCAGTGCGCCGATCTGGGTCATCCTCGTTGAGATGCTGCAGTAGCTGGAGTTTGTAAGGGTGCCATTTGTGAGTAGCTAATATCCGCCAAAGGGATGTTCGACTAATGCCACTCTCCAGTGACATGCGGCGAGTGCTACGCTGTGGGCTCTTGCTGAATGAAGCTAGGACAGCCACTGATGTTTCTTCATTAGAGACAGATTTCATGCGTCCACATTTTGGCAAATCCAACACTGAACCAGTTTCACGAAACTTAGCAAGCAGTTTGCTAACTGTAGCATGGGAGATGGGTGGTCTCGTAGGGTGTCTTGCATTGAAATCTGCTGCAATGACCCGGTTACTGCGTTCACCAGACATCAACCCAATTTCTATCCGCTCCTCACGTGTTAACCTCGGCGACATGTCAATGGCCGTAAACAAAGAGAAACTTGTAAATAACTCATGAAATAATAAAGTTAAGTTAAAACCAAGCACACCATTGTTTTTTGTGTTAAATTCCCAATAAGTTTGATGTGTCACATGACCCTCTTCCTATTGAAAAAACAAAAGTTGGATTCAAAATGGCCGACTTCAAAATGGCCACCATGGTTACCACCCATCTTGAAAAGTTTCCCCCCTCACATATACTAATGTGCCACAAACAGGAAGTTAATATCACCAACCATTCCCATTTTATTAAGGTGTATCCATATAAATGGCCCACCCTGTACTTTCACAAAGATGGTGGAGTTTAAGAAGAACTGCATGGACCAGCTCTGCTGATGTCCTGTAAAATGGAGACTGGGATTCTCTTTCCCAGAATGCCTTGCACTACCCACAATGCTTAGCACCTCCCAACAATACAATAATCTTTATTAACAAGAAACACAAGTGTCATACATTTTTACCACCACTAGATGGTGCTGTTACCTAACTAATAACAGGAATAAGCAAACTGAATGCAGAATTGATCTGTAATCATACTGAAATGAATCTCCCAGTGCTGGGACAGAACACTCCCCGTCTGGCGTCAACAGACGCCACCACTGGGTCCTTCTCTCTTAGCAACCCATTTTTGTCAATGGTGGGATCAAGCTTTTCCAAAGTGTTGTCTTTGGAGACTGTTTGGCTTTTGCTGAGGTAGTCTATTTCCTTAGCATGACATTCATGTTGTATCATGCAAATTATTATGCTCTTCGACCTTTTCAGATTAGGAGCGGTAAAGGCATGTTCGCAGTGATACCAACCTTTGCAGGGCTTCTGGCTTACAGGTAATGTCTGAGCTGTATGAACTACACAGGCTATAGCACAAAAGAGCAACATCCAGGTGGAGAACCTGTTGAAACGATAGGATTTGCATTGGTGGTTCGAAGCCACTGTGTGTAGAACAGACACTTCAGGTAGGATTTCTTCATCTGTATCTGGGTCTACCAATTCAAATGTGTCTGATCTGATGTTGCAAGACGTTGAACGGTACAGGAATGCAGGGCCCGTAAACCATGTTGTATCCTTAAGGTGGCTTGGTGCGACGGATCTAGTTGCATGGTCTGCAGGATTATGCCGTGTGGGTACGTATTGCCACTGTTTAGGACAAGTGGATCTCCTGATCCTTAGCACCCGATTGCAGACATAGACGTAAAAATGTCTGGTTTTGTTGCAGATATATGCTAGGACTACCTTGCTGTCCGTATAAAACTCGACTTCTTCGATTTCTGGGTTAATTCTAGAAGTTATAAGTTCAGCCAACTCCACTGCAAGCACAGCAGCACAGAGCTCCAGTCTGGGAATCGTGTGTTCGCGAAGTGATGCCAGTTTGGTCCGGCTCATGACAAATCCTATATGGCATTGTTCTATGACATCAATGGTCTGTAGGTATTGTACGGCAGCAATTGCCTTGACTGAAGCATCACAGAAGATATATAGATATATAGTCATTGCATCTTGACTTCAGTAGATGGCACTGAAGCATATGGTCGTGCCACATGAAGGCTGGTCAAAGCTTCGAGACTTCCTCCAACCTATGCACAGGTCCTTTTTTTCCATGGGAAGCGGATCATCCCAATCAGACGTCTCTGTCGTGAAGTCTCTTAGCATTATTTTGCCTTGTATGGTAACAGGCGCTACGAATCCCAGAGGATCATACAAGCTGCTTATGGTGGACAGAACTCCTCCACATGTGAAGGGCTTTTCTTCCTTGCTGATTTGGAAGGTGAATGTGTCTGCCTTTAAGTCCCAGAGCAAACTGAGACTCCGCTGCATAGGTAGGGAGTCGGTGCTAAGATCCAAGTCTTTAGATCACATGAATGGTCTTGGGATGAGAAGGCTTCCATTAACTCACTGTTTGAGGCGATTTTGTGCAACCTCAAATTAGATAGCGAAAGCATTTCTCAAGTCCTTTTCAGGAGACTGATCGTGGTCTCGTTCGTGGGTGTGGATTTCAAGCAGTCGTCTACGTAGAAATCTTTTCTACAAAGGATCTGAGATCTGACCCATACTTTTCTTCACCCTCTTGGGCTGAATGTCCGAGACTGTAGATAGCGACTGCAGGGGAGGGACCTTTTCCGAAGATATGCACTCTCATTCGGTACTCTACAATGTCTTCATTGGGGTCGTTGTTGCGGTACCAGAAGAACCTCAAGTAGTTTCTGTGTTCTTCCTTGACGAGGAAGCAGTGGAACATTTGTTGTATGTCGGCCTTAAATGCTACAGAATCTCTGCGGAAGCGTAGAAGTACCTCTAGAAGTCTGTTGTTGAGGTCTGGACCAGACAGTAAGACACCATTTAGCGAGACGCCTTTGCACCTGGAGCTTGAATCTAATACTACTCGTATCTGCCCTGGTTTTTTAGGATGATACACGCCGAATATTGGTAAGTACCAACACTCCTCTGAGTTTTGGAGCGCAGGTGCCATTTCTGCATGGTTGTTTTGGAATATTCTTACCATGAAGGTAAAGAAATGTTCTCTCGTCTCTGGTGTCCTCTGAAGTTTGTGTCTGAGGGAGATAAATCGGTCGTAGACAAGTTCTTTGTTGTTAGGAAAGCATTGTCTCCGGGGTTTAAACGGTAAAGGTGCGACCCAGCTTTTTGACTTGTCCTTTACTATTACTTGATCCATGATATCCAAGAACAGCTTGTCTTCTATGGACACTGCGACCCTGTTGTCTTCTCTTGTCCTGTGGAAAACTGTGCACCCCAAGTGATCTTGCTCACCATCGCAGGCGTGGCCTTCACAGAAAATCCAGGATCCACGAAAGGACAAGGCACAGGAGCATTGTATAGCAATTCTTTTATTCGGCAACTGCTGTGACATGGCTGGAATAGGGAAGGACATCCATTTTCCAGTGTGTTGATGAGCATACTGTTGACTGAGGTCGGCTTGTGTGCTCCTCCTAGACAGATGTCTCCTATAATGACCCATCCTAGGTCAAGTCTTTGGGCGTATGGAGCGTTTTGGGAACCGTTAATCTGTCCTCTAACCTTGTGAACTCGTAGTATGTCTCTTCCAAGGAGTAAGACTATCGGGGCTTCTGGGTCCAGTTCCGGTATCAGGTGAGCTATATGCTTCAGGTGGGGGTGGTATGCTGCTACCTCTGGTGTAGGTATCTCAGAACGGTTGTCAGGAATGTGATTACACTCCAGTATGGTTGGCAGGGACAAGCAGGTCTGACCATCTATGGACTCTACCTTGTACCCAGTTGCATTCCTCCCTGCCGTCTTAACGGTACCTGCACATGTTCTTAAGGAGTAGGGAGAACTGGGCCCTACGATGTTGAAGGTGTCGAAGAAGGTGGATTTAGCTAAAGACCTATTGCTTTGATCATTTAAGATTGCATATACCTTGATCTCCTTATTTCGGTGACCGAACGGATAAACTCTGACAAGGCAGATTTTTGAGCAGGATTTCCCTCCTGCGAGTCCTTTACATATCTCAGTAAAGTGAGAAGTGACTACCGCGGCATCTACGTCAGTGTCTATCTGTTTCCCATCATGCTCCTCTGCGTAAGGTGATACCTGAGAGGGTGGTCCAGGGTGTAAAGCCGTGTTGTGTTCTGTGCTACCGCATTCTGTGCATGTCACACTGACCTTATAGTTCCTGGCGAAGTGCGATTTTGTAGCGCAGCACCTGAAGCAGATGTTGTTTTCTTTCAGGAAATCCTTGTGGTCCTCTAAAGACTTCTCACTGAAGGCTCTTCATTTTAGTAGAGAATATGGTTTCTTGTGCAGGGGGCATTCTTTGGTAAGATCTTTGAGTTTGTTCTATTCTTGAGAAGACTTAAATGGCCTGTAAGGAGAACCTGTGGAGGCAACGTTAGTTTTGTGGACTGCCACTGGTGTTTTATGAGGTTTGACACCACGGGTAGTGGTACATGACAATGTAAAGTCAAAACTGGGATCATTCCTAATCCTTGCCTGTTCAGCGACAAAGTCTACAAACACCACAAAGGGGGGGAATGGTACATTATGAAACCGTTTATAATGGTAACCATGCGTGCTCCACTTCTCTTGTAGATAAGGCAGTTTTTGGACAATCGGGTTGACACCTCTGGAGGTGTCCAGGAATGCTAGCCCTGGCATATCTCCTTCTGCCTGAGCAACCTGTACCTCTATTAACAAGTCGCTAAGTTCCCTGAGCTTCAGGTGACCAGTACCAACTATTCTGGGAAAATTATAAATTCTCTTAAATAAAGAATTTTCTATAGATTTTATTGAGCCATAGCACTCATCAAGTCTTTCCCACACCATCTTTAGGCCTTTGCCAGGATAGTTTATGTTAATGTCTCTGATTCTTTTGGCGTGTTCAGCAGACTCGCTTCCAAGCCACTTTACCATGAGATCTAACTCCTCACTATAGGAAAGATCTAAGTCTCTTATGTCGTTTTGGAAGAAGGCTCGCCATGCCCTGTAGTTCTCGGGGCAATTGGTGAACTTTATAAGTCCTTTGGTAACCAGCTGCTGTTTAGCAAAGTTAAGTCCATGGCGGCCTGGTTGGCGCCAATACTACCTGGTGTGTTGTTGTTATGCTGCATGTGTGGTGTATCACCATACCTTTTAGGGGTTTCTGGCTTAGGGAAGTCTGTATAATACAGTTCTGAAGCGAAGGGTGTCCCTTTAAGTTGAAGCGAAGGTTGTAGCTTTTGTTCTGTAAGGCGGTAGTTGTGGTCAGCATTGCTTTGTCGCATACCATCCTGCTTGAGGTACTGTGGTTCAAGGTAGAATCTTTGACACTCTGTATAGGCTGGCTGATATTCTGGATCATAGTCGTCATCTGTCTTGGGATGCTGATGGACGTATTCTGAGACACTCTGTGTTGGATCTTGTTCATCCAGGTCAGGCCCAAGTACTTCAATGTAACAGGCGGTGTTTCTCTATGAAAAACACAAAAGGCGCACCATAGGGTAGTAAAGTCCAGTTAAATAAATGAACATAAAGTACTCCAGATTGGAGGCTCACCAATGGGTTGTGCAATCAATAGGCACAACACTACTGAAGGCTTGAAGAGGGTCGTAATAGGCCCCCCAAGGCAGATGGTCATGCAGCCAGGGATGTACGCACTTCCACGTGGGGATGCCTGGAGTCCCCAAGAAGGCGGATAAATCCAAATTAAAAGAAGAAACTCCCACGGCGCAAATACCAATCTTTGATGACGATATAAACTTGATTTAATAAATTAGCAGGTGGTACAACGCGTTTCGGGGCAGAAAACACCCCTTCATCAGGTACAGACTGTTCATACAATAAACACAACTTCAAGACACACTTAAATACATAAAAAAACGCCAAAATGGCATAGGAAGAGGAGTGGAGGGGGAGGTCCTGACCCCTCCACATGTCAAGTGCTGAACCTGCAATATAGCTTGCAAATCAGTACTATCTTTAAATGGGGCTCACTGTTAAATAAAACATTGGTGGTCAGCGTGGTGTATTCAAAAAACAATAAAAATCATAAAGACAAACTTGCTTTGGGACGTTGGAGCAGTGTCCGGCTGAAAGATAAAGCCGGAACACATCGCTCTGCTGGGTGCGGTCATGTGACTGCAGCGGCGGTCACATGACCGCTCCATCACCTAGCAACAGGACACTACTCCTCCTGCCCTGTTAGAATGTATGGGCGGGAGGAGGAGCGCATCGGAGGAAGCAAGCTGTGTTGGTAACACCAATACCGCTCATGGATGGAAGGGAGAGTGGGGGAAACTGAATGAGAGGAGAAGGGGAAATAAAGGAACCGCTCCTGTACAATAATAGGGGGTGGAGGGGGAGAGACAAGGGGCAGGGCTGCCAAGGGAAGATAAGGCGTTTGGGGATAAAAAAACGGCAGCCATAATATAACACATATAAAGAAATAAATGTAAATATGAATATTAATGTAAATAAATAAAAATATATAAATATAATGATAATAAATAGGCAAAAAATATACAATTAAATCGCAAAATGTTAATTGATATTAAATGAAAATGGATATTAAATGACCTCAACACTTAAATCGCAACTAAAATCATCTATATAATAAAATTGATTTCCCGGATTAACAATATAATCATAATCACAGGACAGAATAAGCTAGTCCATAGAGGTAACATACGCATTGAACGTGATGTACTGTGACAGTATCAGTTTGGTAGTGACTGCAAGGAGCGAACTAGAATATATAATGAAGTGATGTGTAAAATGAGTAGGATATCTCAATGCAGGGCTACAATAGGGGCACTATAGGGGTAGGGTGACGAGGCATTAGGAGAGAAAAAAAAAACTTTCAGAAATTAATCTCAAATGCTTCATTGAGACCACGTGGATTCAGATTATTGAGCTTATAGATCCAAAACATTTCTCGTCTCGCAAGGTTTTGATAATGTTGCAGCCATTAGATTTGATCTGCTCTATCAGGGTAATGGTGAATCCAAGGAATGAGCCTTGATGGTGTTCAGTGGCGTGCCTAGAGACACTGTGTTGAAGAAATCTTTTTTTGACATTGGATCTATGTTTATTCAGTCTACTGCGGAGAGTCTGGATAGTCCGCCCCACGTACTGCAGGCCACAAGGGCACTCGAGTACATAAATTATGTTGGAAGAGCCACAGTTCAAGTGTCCTATAATCGGAAAGGTATTGCCAGTGGAGTTGTGAACCGTTGTTGTAGTGCGTATACTTTTGCAGCACAGGCACTTGGGCTGATTATACTTAAAGCTTCCAACTGGACCAGTGCCGCCCGAGCATAAATCAAGCCTCGGTTTTGGTTTAATTTGGCTGGGTGCCAATAGGTTCTTTAGAGACTGGGCCCTCCTAAATGTCAGACGGGGTCTCTCTGGTAGAATCTTGTTCAGAATGGGGTCTCGTTTGAGGATGAACCAGTGTTTGGAAAGGATCTTTTTAATCGTGGTATGATTGCTATTAAAAGTGGTTAAAAAGTTGGTACTATAACCTCCCACGGAGTGATCCTTCTTGGTGGTCAAGCTTTTTTTTATCCGGTAGGCAATCTTCCTGTGTAAGTGCACGGGCTCTATTAAAGGCCGCTTCTATTATCCCAGGGGGGAAGCCTTTCTGTGCAAATCTGGTGCGAATAATCTCACTCTGAGCAATGAAGTCATTGTCTTCTGAACAGTTCCGTCTGACACGTTTGAATTGACTAAACGGAATATTAGTCTTCCACTTCTTATAGTGGTTACTGGCAAAATCGAGGTAGCTGTTACAGTCTACTTTCTTAAAATATGTGCGAGTAGTTATTTTTCCACCGATGCAGTTAAGCTCTAAATCCAAATATTCGGCAGTTGACTGACTGTGGGTCCCTGAAAGTGTGATGCCCCAACTGTTGTTATTAACATGTCTGATGAAACCCTCCACTGACGTGCTGTCACCTTCCCATATAAAGATCAAGTCGTCAATATAACGACAATAAAAGATGATATTGTTGATCCAATATTCTAAATTGTAGATAAGGGTCTCCTCAAACGCCCCCATGAATAAATCGGCGAAACTGGGCGAGAAGCGCGTACCCATTGCGGTCCCTTTGGTCTGAATGTATAGAGTGTCTTCAAATCTCAAGACATTGTGAGTACGGATGAAACGAATACATCTCAAAAGGAAGGATTTTTGTTCTTCAGGCATAAAATCATCATCATCATCAAGGAAGCGTTTGGTACAGCTTATCCCCAATTCATGTTCAATATTTGAATAAAGGGCTGTTACATCCAGAGTAAGCCATCGGTACGTGTCCTTCCAGGTGATTCCTTTTAGTGCTTGTATCAGAGAGGTTGTATCCTTCAGATGTGACGCCAACTTGACTACATGTTTTTGCAGGAATATATCCACATAGTGTGACAAATTACACGTGAGGGATGATATCCCTGAGAGAATAGGTCGACCTGGTGGTTTAGAGACATCTTTATGAATCTTAGGTAGATGATAAAACAGAGCAATGGCCGGATCCGTAATTAGGATTGTACAGGAGCGGTTCCCTTATTTCCCCTTCTCCTCTCATTCAGTTTCCCCCACTCTCCCTTCCATCCACGAGCGGTATCAGTGTTACCAACACCGCTTGCTCCCTCCGATGCCCTCCTCCTCCCGCCCATACATTCTAATAGGGCAGGAGGAGTAGCGTCCTGTTGCTAGGTGATGGAGCGGTCATGTGACCGCCGCTGCAGTCACATGACCGCACCCAGCAGAGCGATGTGTTCCGGCTTTATCTTTCAGCCGGACACCGCTCCAACGTCCCAAAGCAAGTTTGTCTTTATGATTTTTATTGTTTTTTGAATACACCATGCTGACCACTAATGTTTTATTTAACAGTGAGCCCCATTTAAAGATGGTACTGATTTTCAAGCTATATTGTCGGTTAAGCACTTGACATGTGGAGGGGTCAGGACCTCCCCCTCCACTCCCCTTTTTATGCCATTTTGGTGTTTTTAAGTGTGTCTTGAAGTTGTGTTTATTGTATGAGCAGTCTGTGCCTGATGAAGGGGTGTTTTCTGCCTGAAACGCGTTGTACCACCTGCTAATTTATAAAATCAAGTTTATATCGTTATCAAAGATTGGTATTTGCGCCGTGGGAGTTTCTTCTTTTAATTAGGCCCAAGTACTTGGCTGTGTTTCTCGGATTCGGGGAACTCCAAGGCTTCTAGGAACTCTGCTTTGGCTACTGTGGCTGCCGCTTCTTTATCAGCGGAGAGTTTTTCCAGTGACGCTTGCAGGCATGCTGTCTCTTCTTTCAGTGCCGCTTGCCGGCGTGCTCTCTTCTTTCAGTGCCGCTTGCCGGCGTGCTCTCTTCTTTCAGTGCCGCTTGCCGGCGTGCTCTCTTCTTCCAGTGCTGCTTGCCGGCGTGCTCTCTTCTTCCAGTGCCGCTTGCCGGCGTGCTCTCTTCTTCCAGTGCTGCTTGCCGGCGTGCTCTCTCTTTAGTTGCATCTCTTGTGCAGCAAAGGTAGACCTTACTTTTGCAGCTTCTGCACGGGCAAGAGCAGCCTTTTCTTTTATTGAGGACTTGCTAGAGCGGCTTGCTCATGACCTGGTCCTGTATGATGATGCCTGGCTAGCGGACATTGTGTGCCTTTTGCTGGCTGCTTAATGTCTCTGTGCAGACTCAGTCTATGTAGAAACGGACTTCAGCGTGGTCTGGATCGTGCTGCACTTGGTGGGGGCTGCACTCTCACTTCTTGTGACTATATGGCAGCCGTTGCAATCTTATACGCAGGACCGCGTGTGTGATGGCGGCTCCGTGTAGTCAGATCCACTATCGCTGGAGACTAGCATCTGTTTTACTGTTCTGTCTTCATACACGTTCACACAGTGTGCAGTCTGACATTCAGTATAAACAATTCCTGTCTTCCAAATAAGAGGACTGTTTTCTGTAGTCTAACTTGTTTATTTGCAAAACAGGAGTATTGATGTGTGATCAATTGTTTTGGTAAAACTATAAGAATACAAATAGCTTGTACAAGTATAAAGCATACAAGATAGCATGTACAGCAGAAAGCATAGAACAACATGTACTACAATATTACATTAACTCTGAGCATATGTACCAAAATGGCAGTCTATACATAGGATTACATATCTAATATCTAACAGATACAACATGTTCCCTGAGTAACACTACAGCTAGCTAAACATCACTGCATAACATAATATCCCTGAGACAAGGTAGATCTCACTCACCAGATATACTTGCACAAAGATGGTGGAGTTTAAGAAGGAGAACTGCATGGACCAGCTCTGCTGATGTCCTGTAAAATGGAGACTGGGATTCTCTTTCCCAGAATGCCTTGCACTACCCACAATGCTTAGCACCTCCCAACAATACAATAATCTTTATTAACAAGAAACACAAGTGTCATACATTTTTACCACCACTAGATGGTGCTGTTACCTAACTAATAACAGGAATAAGCAAACTGAAAGCAGAATTGATCTGTAATGATACTGAAATGAATCTCCCAGTGCTGGGACAGATCAGCAGGCCTCATCATAAATTAGGCACATCCTCTGGTAGCCAATGCATCTAAACAACATTTTTTATTTTGGACAACCCCTTTAAAGTGGTTGTCCGAGTGTTTAATATTGACCTATGCTCAGGATAGGTCATCAATATCAGATCATCAGGGGTCTAACTCCAAGGACCCCCAATGGTCAGCTCTTTTAGGAGGCCGTGGCGTGCTTGGTATTGCAGCTTAGCCACATTCACTTGAACAGGACTGAGCTGCTCGTAGGCTACATGACTGATGAATATGATGTCACTGGCCTAGGAAGATGCCGCAGCGCTGAGTGGACTGCTGCAGCTTCTCCAAACAGCTGATCGGTGGGGTGCCAGAAGGCAGACTCCCACTGAACAGACTGGGCTGACCGATGCTGAGGATAGGCCATCAATATCAAAATCTCAGCAAACTAAGATTTGCCATTCAATGGTCATGGTAAACTCAGTGATGAGCTTTGTGAGGAGAATGATGTCAAATAAGGCTACTTACACATGGATGTGCAAAAACGCTTCCGTTACAATAATACAACTGCATGCATCCGTCATGATTGGATCCGGTTGTATTATGTATTCTATAGCCAAGACGGATCCGTCATCAACTCCATTGAAAGTCAATGGGGGACGGATCCGTTTTCTATTGTGTCATGCGTTTTGGTGTCCGCCTCCAGAGCGGAATGGAGACTGATCGGAGGCAAACTGATCTATTCTGAGCGAATCCTTTTCCATTCAGAATGCATTAGGGAAAAACTGATCCGTTTTGGACCACTTGTGAGAGCCCTGATCGGATCTCAGAAACAGAAAGCCAAAACGCTAGTGTGAAAGTAGCCTTAGTTGTAACCTGTTTTTTTATGAACTGATAGAACAAAGAAACAGCCTGAGGGAGGGACTATTCAGGGAGCTATATATACTGGAGACATGCTCACCTTTACACTGCTGGTAAAAGTATGCATTATATCACCTGAATGTACTGCATATCTGAGCGCCCATCTAGATCATACCAGTCTTGTATGTATGTACTGCATATCTGAGCGCACATCTAGATTATACCAGTCTGGTATGTATGTACTGCATATCTGAGCACACATCTACACTGCATGCAGAATTATTAGGCAAATGAGTATTTTGACCACATCATCCTCTTTATGCATGTTGTCTTACTCCAAGCTGTATAGGCTCGAAAGCCTACTACCAATTAAGCATATTAGGTGATGTGCATCTCTGTAATGAGAAGGGGTGTGGTCTAATGACATCAACACCCTATATTAGGTGTGCATAATTATTAGGCAACTTCCTTTCCTTTGGCAAAATGGGTCAAAAGAAGGACTTGACAGGCTCAGAAAAGTCAAAAATAGTGAGATATCTTGCAGAGGGATGCAGCACTCTTAAAATTGCAAAGCTTCTGAAGCGTGATCATCGAACAATCAAGCGTTTCATTCAAAATAGTCAACAGGGTCGCAAGAAGCGTGTGGAAAAACCAAGGCGCAAAATAACTGCCCATGAACTGAGAAAAGTCAAGCGTGCAGCTGCCAAGATGTCACTTGCCACCAGTTTGGCCATATTTCAGAGCTGCAACATCACTGGAGTGCCCAAAAGCACAAGGTGTGCAATACTCAGAGACATGGCCAAGGTAAGAAAGGCTGAAAGACGACCACCACTGAACAAGACACACAAGCTGAAACGTCAAGACTGATTTTTCTAAGGTTTTATAGACTGATGAAATGAGAGTGAGTCTTGATGGGCCAGATGGATGGGCCCGTGGCTGGATTGGTAAAGGGCAGAGAGCTCCAGTCCGACTCAGATGCCAGCAAGGTGGAGGTGGAGTACTGGTTTGGGCTGGTATCATCAAAGATGAGCTTGTGGGGCCTTTTCGGGTTGAGGATGGAGTCAAGCTCAACTCCCAGTCCTACTGCCAGTTTCTGGAAGACACCTTCTTCAAGCAGTGGTACAGGAAGAAGTCTGCATCCTTCAAGAAAAACATGATTTTCATGCAGGACAATGCTCCATCACAGGCGTCCAAGTACTCCACAGCATGGCTGGCAAGAAAGGGTATAAAAGAAGAAAATCTAATGACATGGCCTCCTTGTTCACCTGATCTGAACCCCATTGAGAACCTGTGGTCCATCATCAAATGTGAGATTTACAAGGAGGGAAAACAGTACACCTCTCTGAACAGTGTCTGGGAAGCTGTGGTTGCTGCTGCACGCAATGTTGATGGTGAACAGATCAAAACACTGACAGAATCCATGGATGGCAGGCTTTTGAGTGTCCTTGCAAAGAAAGGTGGCTATATTGGTCACTGATTTGTTTTTGTTTTGTTTTTGAATGTCAGAAATGTATATTTGTGAATGTTGAGATGTTATATTGGTTTCACTGGTAAAAAATAAATAAATGAAATGGGTATATATTTATTTTTTGTTAAGTTGCCTAATAATTATGCACAGTAATAGTCACCTGCACACACAGATATCCCCCTAAAATAGCTAAAACTAAAAACAAACTAAAAACTACTTCCAAAAATATTCAGCTTTGATATTAATGAGTTTTTTGGGTTCATTGAGAACATGGTTGTTGTTCAATAATAAAATTAATCCTCAAAAATACAACTTGCCTAATAATTCTGCACTCCCTGTAGATTATACCAGTCTGGTATGTATGTACTGCATATCTGAGCGCCCATCTAGATCATACCAGTCTAGTATGTATGTACTGCATATCTGAGCACCCATCTAGATCATACCAGTCTAGTATGTATGTACTGCATATCTGAGCGCCCATCTAGATCATACTAGTCTTGTATGTATGTACTGCATATCTGAGCACACATCTAGATCATACCAGTCTAGTATGTATGTACTGCATATCTGAGCGCACATCTAGATTATACCAGTCTGGTATGTATGTACTGCATATCTGAGCACCCATCTAGATTATACCAGTCTGGTATGTATGTACTGCATATCTGAGCAGACATCTAGATCATACCAGTCTTGTATGTATGTACTGCATATCTGAGCGCCCATCTAGATCATACTAGTCTTGTATGTATGTACTGCATATCTGAGCACACATCTAGATCATACCAGTCTAGTATGTATGTACTGCATATCTGAGCGCACATCTAGATCATACCAGTCTGGTATGTATGTACTGCATATCTGAGCGCACATCTAGTGCATACTAGTCTGGTAGCTAGGTGCTGCTTAATAACGGCCCATGCACATGACTGTATGGCTTTTTCAGTGTTTTGCAGGCTGTTTTTAACGGATCCGTTTTTCCGTTTTTTGTTTTAGTAGTGTTTCCGGTTCCGTTCGGTTTTTCCGTATGGCATGTACAGTATACAGTAATTACATAGAAAAAATTAGACTGGGCATAAAATTTCCAATAGATGGTTCCGCAAAAATGGAATGGATATGGAAGACATACAGAGTACATTCCGTATGTGTTCCTTTTTTTTTGCGGACCCATTGACTTGAATGGAGCCCAGGAACGTGATTTGTGGGCAATAATAGGACATGTTCTATCTTTGAACGGAGCCGAAAAACGGAAATACGTAAACGGAATGCACACAGAAACACTTCAGTTTTTTTTGCTGACCCATTGAAATGATTGGTTCAACACATACTGAACTCAAAAAACGGCCAGAATACTGAACGCAAAAAACGTTCGTGTGCATGAGCCCTAAGAGTGTAAAAGAAAGTGAAAAAAAAATAATGTAAAAGTTCCTAAACTTAAATTCTGATGACTTATCCTCTGGATAGGTCATCAGTATCTCATCAGTGGGGGTCCAACACCCAGGACCCCGCCGATCATCTGTTCCAGAAGGCAGTGGTGCTCATAAAAGCGGGCTACTCTCTGATTTCCTAAGCCAGTGACATCATTTTCATCGGTCACATGGCCCAGGCGCAGCTCAGCCCCATAGAAGTGAATGGGGCTGGGTGCAATACCAAGCACAGCCACCATACAGTGTATGGCAGTGTGCTGGGCGAGCACGGAGAGGGCCGCGGCACTCACAGGAGCACTGATGCCTTCTCAAACAGCTGATCGGACACTCACCGATCAGATACTGATGACCTAACCAGAGGTCATCAGTATTTAAATCTTGGAAAACCCTTTTAAAATAACCCCCTTTCCCCAAAATAAAAGTAAACAAAAAAAAAGGTAAAGAACATTTGCACTGCTACGTCCCAAAATGCCCAAACTATTAAAATATAAATGTGTTTATCCCGTATGGTAAACACTGTAACAGAAAAAAAAAATCAAAGTAGCCGATTTACTGTTTCTTTCATCGCTCCACCTCCCAAAAAATTTAATACAAAGTAATAAAAAAGGCACATGCACTCCAAAATATCAGTGGTATCAAGTATCAATATCATCAATAAAAAGTACAGATCATCCAGCAAAAAATGAGCCCCCACACAGCTCTGGAGACATAAATGTAAAAAAGTTATGGAGATCAGACTATGGCGATTTTGAAAATAAAAAATAAATTTTTTCCAAAGGTTTTTATTTTTTCAGTATTTAAAACACAAGAAAAACTATATAAATGAGGTATTGTTGTGAATGCACTGACCTGGAGAGTGTAGGGAACGTCATGGAGGTAAAACCCATAAAACTGTGGAGGAATCGTGTTTTTTTCCCAATCCCACCCCATTTGTAATTTTTTTCCCCCTAGTTCCCCACTACATTGTGTGCAACATTAAATGAAGCCATTAGAAAGTACAAACAGAACAAGCCCTCATATGGCTTTGTGAACTGAAAAATAAAAAAGTTATGGCTCCAGGAAGGCAGGGAGTAAAAAACGCAAACGCAAAAAAAAAGATAATCGTAAGGTTCCAAAGGGGTTAAAGCTGAGATCTGATTGGTTGATAATGGGGCCCAATACACACATCAGGCAGTGGGCTAAATATACAGAGGGGCAGATATATGAACCGACTTCAGTTCCTATGTTTTTACAGTAAAAATTGAATTCCCGAAGTTATTATACGAAGTCTCGCAAGACTTGGCTAAGAAATAACTTCGTCTCATCGGAGCCAATACATTGTAATACTGTACAGAGAAGGATCTCCGTACAGTATTAGGGCTCATGCACATGGCTGTTGGCCCGCCTATGGCGAGCCCGCATACAAGGGGCACCGGCCGTGTGCACCCCGCATCACAGATGTAGACATATTCACTTGAATGGGTCCGCAAATCCAGAGATGCGGTGCAGAAGCACGGATCAGAACCTTTCCGTGGTGTTTCTGGCCGTGCCTCCGCACCACAAAAAAGTACTGCATGCTCTACTTTGTTGCAGTGCGGACCGGCGGATGCGGATCCCATTCAAGTGAATGGGTCCGAAATCCGCATGCGGCTGCCCCACGGTCGGTGCCTGTGCAATTTGCGGTCCCCAGCACACCGTCGTTTCATGAGCCCTTAGAACGAATTCTTAAGCGAGGTGACTTTGGATTAGGGATCGACCGATTATCGGTTTTACCGATATTCAGGATTTTTGACCGTTATCGGTATCTATTTTGCCGATATTCCGATAACGTATTGGGAACACAGAACGCGCTGCTCTCAGCGCTCTCCGTGTTCCCTCAGCAGCACAGAGGAGAAGGAAGCAGTGTCTCCCTCCCCCTGTGCTGCGCTGCTGCTGCCGCCAATGAGAGGAGAGAGGACAAGAGGAGGGGAGGGGCTGTGGCCGCTGCGCCACCAATGAAGATGAGTCTTTCATTAATTCATATACAGGAGGCGGGAGCTGGCTGCAGAATCACATAGCCGGCTCCCGACCTCTATGAGCGGTAGCTGTGATCCCCGGTAGTTAACCCCTCAGGTGCCACGGATCGCAGCTACCGCTCATAGAGGTCGGGAGCCGGCTATGTGATTCTGCAGCCAGCTCCCGCCTCCTGTATATGAATGAATGAGAGATTTCTCTTCATTGGTGGCGCAGTGCGCCCCCCCAACCCCCCAGTATTAATCATTGGTGGTGCAGTGCACCCCCCATCCCAGTATTAAAAACATTGGTGGCGCAGTGCGCCCCCCCAGTATTAATCATTGGTGGCAGTGGCCACAGGGTCCCCTCCTCCTCCGATCGGAGCCCCAGCAGTGTAAGCCTGGGGCTCTGATCGGTTACCATGGCAGCCAGGACCCTACTGAAGCCCTGGCTGCCATGGTAATCTATCAGGGTGAATAGGACAAGGGCTCTAGTCCGCAAGGGGGCTAAAAGTTTGTAAAAAAAAAAACAAACACCAAAATATTAAGTATAAATGAAAAAGAAAGATAAAAAAAAAACTACACGTTAACAATAAACATATTCACTTTCAGCAGATTTGTGTAGGAATTTTTTTTTTCAAAAATGAGAATTCACAGAATATCGGTATAAATTATCAGCTATCAGCCTGAAAGTTCACAAATTATCGGTATCGGCCCTAAAAAATCTATATCGGTCGATCCCTACTTTGGATGTGGCATCCGATTCGCTCACAGGGAGGAATATCCTATGCAGATTTTTGCTGCCTTTCCCCAGCAATCAGCAACCTCTGAAACTACAGCTCCCAGAATGCTCTGCTCACTTCTACAGGAGTTACAAGGACAGCCAAACAGATGTGCATGCTGGGAGTTGTAGTTTCACACAAGCTGAAGTGCTAAAAGTTGCTGACCGCTGGGGTATGTTCACACAGCGAATTTTTCTCCACAAATTCTAGTTCAAATTGCGTGGGGTTCGACACCCCGGGAAACCTGGACGGGAGTCTGCGGATCCCAAGCATTAAAACTGAGGCAGCTTCTGCCACGGAATATGCGGTGGATTTTGACAATATGAACAGAGCTGTATGCGTATATGCGATAAATGACACCCTCCCAAATAGGAGGTAGGTAGTGCAGGGATCTCAAGTCTCCCGGAGGTTCAGGGAGTCTCCCGCTAATAGCGGCTCCCTGACAATGTGAGACAATATCTCCCGGAAAGGTTTATCTCAGTCAGATAGCAGAGCAGAGAGATAAGAGAAGTGACAGGACAGAGTTTAGTACACAGGTTGAATTAACCCTTCAGGGTCAAATTGGCTTCTCAAGGAGATATATATGTTAAAGGCATCCCTCCTTCTGTCTCATTCAGTAGCTATATAACTATTGAGAGAGATGCATTTTTTTTAAAGAGAACCTGTCACCATGATTTTGCGCATAGAGCTGGGGACATGGGCTGCTAGATGGCCACTAGCACATCTGCAGTACCCAGGTCCCATAGCTCTGTGTGCTTTTATTGTGTTAAAAAAACGTTTTGAGTGATATGCAAATTAGGCTACTTTCACACTAGCGTTCGGAGCGGATCCGTCTGATGTTTCATCAGACGGATCCGCTCCGATAATGCAGACGTTCGCATCCGTTCAGAACGGATCCGTCTGCATTAAAACTTAGAAAATTTTCTAAGTATGAAAGTAGCCTGAGCGGATCCGTTCAGACTTTACATTGTAAGTCAATGGGGAACAGATCCGCTTGAAGATTGAGCCATTTGGTGTCATCTTCAAGCGGATCCGTCCCCATTGACTTACATTGTAAGTGTGGATGGATCCGCTCGCCTCCGCACGGCCAGGCGGACACCCGAACGCTGCAAGCAGCGTTCAGGTGTCCGCTCACTGAGCGGAGCGGAGGCTGAGCGCTGGCAGGCGGATGCATTCTCAGTGGATCCGCCTCCATTGAGAATGCATTGCGGCCGGGCGGCTGCGTTCAGGACCGCTCGTGAGCCCCTTCAAACTGAGCGCACGAGCGGACACCTGAACGCAGGTGTGAAAGTAGCCTTACCTGATATTAGTCCTGTAGCCGGAGATGAGTCAAGCGTCAAGGAGCCCAGCACCGCCCCGCGTCCTCCGATTCTCCTCCTTGCCGGCTGACGTCACAGAGCTGGAGTGCCGAAATCTCGCGATGCGCGAGCTAGCACATGCGCAGTGTCGGCATCATGTTCATTCCCTGTGCTGGCATCAGCACAGGGAACGAACTACGCATGCGCTAGCTCGCGCATCGCGAGATTTCGGCGCTCCAGCTCTGTGACGTCAGCCAGCAAGGAGGAGAATCGGAGGACGCGGGGCGGTGCTGGGCTCCTTGACGCTTGACTCATCTCCGGCTACAGGACTCATATCAGGTAATTTGCATATCACTCAAAACTGTTTTTTAACACAATAAAAGCGCGGAGAGCTATGGGACCTGGGTACTGCAGATGAGCTAGTGGCCATCTAGCAGCCCATGTCCCCAGCTCTATGCGCAAAATCATGGTGACAGGTTCCCTTTAAATACATTTACACATTTAACCCTCCATTTTAATTATATTATTTACCCCAGTGTTAAATTCACCCCCCTGGATGCTTGTTTTTTACCTACAGTGGGGTAGATAATTACACACAGGGTTTTAAAGAATAACCTTCCTGACTCAGACCAAGAGCCGACTCAGCGAGTCAGCAAGTGAATCGAAGCATCCGCGCATGCGCATTGCGCAACCTAAGCTTCGGTTCACTTGCTTCTTGTCAGCTCAGCGAGTGAACCGAAGATTCGATTCATGAATCGGTTCATTTGAAAGATCCGAACTTCCCATCTCTAGTTTACTCGCAGTAAACCTTTCCGGCACCCTGTAGCAGTGTCCCCTTCACAGCGCGTGCGCACAGTGCAAGAAGAAGCCGATGCCAGCAGTCCGCAACGGCGCATCAGGCTGAGCCTGTGTGCAGGCGCGGGATCTCAAAGCGGGAGGAGGGGGAGGGAGGGAGAGGCGGCACTGAGGAGTAGAAGGCGGCGCTGGGCATGAACGGCGATGCGTGCGGCCGGGCACCATGCATCCACAGACCTCCCCTGCTTGGGCACCTTAATTCAATGATTGACAGGTTAGTAAAACCTGTTTTTCCGCAGAATAAAGCCACAAATATCTTTTATAAGGCCACCTTAGAAATCAGAATGCTACCCTGGACATGAGCATATGTTTAGCTCACAGGGCTTATAGGTGGTGACAGAATCCCTTTAATCATATACATAAATATGATAATTTGGGGCAGGGTGATGAGCCCAGTCCTCCACACCATAGAGCAAAGTGTGCAGATTCTGCATATGTTTGGAAAATGTAATAAAAAGTTCGTGAGAAAAAAAAAAAACTCCCTGAAATGAGTTTTTGCAGGTTGGGATGTCTAGGTAGTGGATGACATGTAGTACACCTCTCTGTTAGCACAGACGAGACCTGAACGATGAAGGACAGATGAGATACTGGAGCTCTATACATGTTTATTGTGTATTATGGAATGTTTCACATAAGCCACGTGACACATTCTGCGTCTTTCCGAGAAAGCCGCAGCCAGTGTGCACTCGCCGGCTGACAGGAGAAGCTTTGCAGCACGCTGATGATCTCACGTCACGTGGCTCCACCAATGTGACGTCATCAGCCACGGCCCCGCCCCTTCCCCCGTTCGCTAGTGTCCCTGCTCTCTCCCTCCCAGTTCTCCAACTCCCCGCCTGGACCAATCAGATCGGCAGCTCGGCGAGGGCCAGGCGACGGATGAGGCCCGCACGGTCGGGCATTATGAAAGACCTCGCCGCCAGCCCTTCCGGTAGGTTATGTCACCGGGTGGTTGGGGGGAGGAGGTGGGCGCCGGTAGTGTCTTCAGGCCGCTCTACCCGAGATGCCTTGAGAGAGGAAGTGAGGCCATCTTTGGTGCCTTTTCTTCTGACAATAAACAAGCAGAAAGTGGAGTCTCCGGAGCTCGGGGCGGGAGCCATTGCTGCAGCTCTTCTATGTCTGCTGTGTTCATGTTCCCCACAGGTTTATCGTCCCCCAACCCTCCCAGCCAGGAGGTCAAGGCAGAGGGAACCAGCAAGAAGAGGAAGCTCGCCAACAGCAGCAGTAGCGTCGCCGACAAGGACGACTTCGACCCCATCTCCCCACCCAAGAGCTCCAACCACATCCAGAAGAAGCTGAGGTTTGAGGACACTCTGGACTTTCTAGGACTCGATGTAAAGATGGCTGAGGAGTCCCCCTCCTCCTCCTCTACGCCCCAGCCCCTGAGGAGTAAAAGTATGCTCATCTCTCCAGTGGCCGCGGGGCATCATGCCAACGGGCTCACCAAAGCCTCTCCTGTCTCCAGCTTTGCCAACACCAAGCCTGGCTCAGCCAAGAAGTTAGTCATCAAGAACTTTAAAGGTAACACGTGGCCCCTGGCGTCCTGCCTGGGAATCGGCGCACTTTGTGGGGCCCCTCATTAGAGGGATGGTTTTTGAGTAACCGCAAATTCATTGCATTACGTGTCATTGACTGGTCCTACGTTACAGGCAGAATTTCAGTTCAGAGCTGCACTCGTAATTCTGCTGGTTGTTACTGGAAACGACCAACAAGCTTGACAGATATACCTTCAACAGCTAAGGCCGAGTTCACACCTCAGTTATTGTGAGCCAAAACCAGTGGTGGAAATCATTGAAGTGTGAACTCGACCTTAGCTTTTGGATGGAACAATAAATGTTTTCTACGTCATATAGAGATTTTCCTATTGATGGGCCATCCATACCCAGCAGGGGTCTGACATCCCGCACACCTGGTGGTCCGCTGTCTGGGAGAAGCTCCAGCGCTGGACCTCAGCAGCACCGTCCACGATCAGTGATTGTGAGCCAAAACCTGCACCTGGTTCTGGCTCACAATCACTGACCAAACACTGATGTGTGGAAGCGTTTCCTAGATGCTACAGTGCTGCCCATAATTATTCATACCCCTGGCAAATTTTGACTTAAAGTTACTTTTATTCAACCAGCAAGTAATTTTTTGACGGGAAATGACATAGGTGTCTCCCAAAAGATAATAAGACGATGTACAAGAGGAATTATTGTGGGGAAAAAAACATTTCTCAGCTTCTATTTACATTTGAGCAAAAAATACAAGATGTTCCGCACTGTGGAAAATCTCAGAGGACGTGGTCGGAAGCCAAAAGTGTCACCTGTGCTGGCCAGGAGGATAGAGAGGTGAAAAAGAATCCAAGGATCACCACCAAGGCCATCCTGGTGAATCTGGGCTCTGCTGGTGGCAATGTCTCAAGGCAGACAATCCAACGAACACTGCACACTGCTGGGTTCCACTTCTCCGGATAAGGCACACAAAAGCTCGCTTGGCCTTTGCAAAACCTCATCTGGACAAAGAAGAAGACTTCTGGTCTTCTGTGTTATGGTCAGATGAAACATAAATTGAATTGTTTGGTTACAATGATGTTTCCTAAATTTGGCGTAAAAAAAGAGAAGCCTTCAACCCTAAGAACGCCATCCCCACTGTCAAACATGGCGGTGGGAACCTAATTCTTTGCGGGGGGGGGGGGGGGTTCAGCCAATGGACCAGGGAACCTAATCACAGTAAACGGCACCATGAAAAAAGAGCAATACATGAGGATTCTCAACGACAACATCAGGCAGTCTGCAGAGAAACTTGGCCTTGGGCACCAGTGGACATTTCAGCATGACAATGACCTAAAACACACAGCAAAAGTGGTGAAGAAATGGTTAGCAGACAACAACATTAACGTTTTGGAGTGGCCCAGCCAGAGTCCAGACTGGAATCCAATTGAGAATCTGTGGAGGGAGCTAAAGATCAGGGTGATGGCAAGAAGACCCTCCAACCTGAAAGATTTGGAGATCATTGCTAAAGATGAATGGGCAAAAATACCCGTGGAGACATGCAAAAAGCTGGTCTGCAATTATAGGAAGCGTTTGATTGCTGTAATAGCCAATAAAGGCTTTTCTATTGATTATTGAGAAGGGTATGAATAATTTTGGACTGGACACTTTTTGCTCAAATGTAAATAAAAGATGAGAAATGTTTTTTTCCCACAATAATGCCTCTTGTACATCGTCTTATTATCTTTTGGGAGACACCTATGTCATTTCCCATCAAAAAATTACTTGTTGGTTGAATAAAAGTAACTTTAAGTCAAAATTTGCCAGGGGTATGAAAAATTATGGGCAGCACTGTATGTAGTTCTGGTGCCTTTTTCCAGCACTGGAGTTAAGAAGCCCATACACATGAGATTAAAATTGGCTAATGTTGGCCATTCTGTCCAAGTGTCGTTTGAAGAACTAGCATGAATGATTGTTCGTAACGGAAGACTCTTGTCTGACGAGAATGTAATCCGCCATGCCGCAAAATTTCAGCCGTTTATTTGCAGACTCTGGATGTTAATGGCGTGATTAGCCCAATTTAGCCGATCATTTTCCATTGTGCTCAAGTACCAGGAAGTCAGTTTTTCTAAAAAAAAAAACAACTCCCTGGGTGCCCAGTTTAGTTGGTGGGATCGATCGTACGAACAATCCCAGCCGATCATCTCAAATGTATTGCCAGCTTTACTTTAAAGCAGCTTACCAGCATGGGTGTGGTGTGTCAGATATGGACAGGCCGTCGGTGTAAAGCCTGTATTACACCTGCCGATTTTTCAGCAGATGATCGCTAACTAGTGTTCGTCGTATGAATGCTCCTTAGCGATTGTCTTGCAGTGTACTGCCGATTGCCCGATGAACAAGCAAACGCTCATTCTTCGGGTAATCCAAATCTTTTGACATGCTAAAAATACTATTGTTTGCAGGCAGCGGATCGTGGTGTCTAATAGCGATCTGCCGCCAGAAACCACTATGCAGCATGTGGACGAGCAAAGGCATAGTGATCGCTCCTCTACATGCTGCAGAGGAGATCGCTGCATGTAATAGCAGCAGTCTCCACCAGCGAGCAGGAAATTCCCGGGATGGAATGCTGCCCTCCCAACAATCGCCTGCCACATTGGGCTGTAATACTGCCTTAAAGGGGTTGTCACTTCAGCAAATCGCATTTATTATGTAGAGAAAGTTAATACAAGGCACTTACTAATGTATTGTGATTGTCCATATTGCCTCCTTTTCTGGCTGGATTAATTTTTCTATCACATTATACACTGCTCATTTCCATGGGTACCCTTCAGTTAAGCATTGGTGGCCATGCTTGCACACTAAAGGAAAAAGCTCCGGCCTGGATTACAGAGTGGTTGCATCGGTTATCGAATTATTGATACTTTTGTAACCGGATCAATTCAATACCGGGATTTGCCTTTTACCGATAGCGCAGCCTAGTATCAGAGATCATGTCGCGCACTGTTCTCAGTGCGCGACATGTTCCCTCAGCAGCACAGGGGAGGAGGAGTCACTCCCACCCCCCCGTGCCGCTGCCACCAATGAGAAGAGAGAGGGGCGGAGGAGGGTCTGTGGCTACTGCGCCACCAATGATGAACTAAACCATTAATACAAAAACAGGTGGCTGGTGCCAGTGGCAGAATCACATAGCCTGCGCCCGACCTCTATGACTGGGAGCTGCGATCAGCGGCATTTAACCCCTCAGGTGCCGCAGATCGCAGCTCTCCGTCATAGAGGTTGGGTACCGGGTATGTGATTCTGGTGCAGTGCGCCCCCTTAGTATTGGTCATTGGTGGCAGTGGCCACAGGGTCCCCTCCTCTTCATTGGTGGTGCAGTGCTAGCTTCTGATTGCAACCCCAGCAGTGTAATCCTGGGGCTCCGATCGGTTACCATGGCAGCCAGGACACTACTGAAGCCCTGGCAAGTTCCCTGCTGCTGTTTGCACTATGCACAGGGCAGCAGGGAAAGTGTGAAGTCCTATTCACCCTAAGGGTCCATTCTCACGTCCGCAATTCTGTTCTGCATTTTGCAGAATGGAATTGCAGACCCATTCATTTCTATGGGGCTGCACGATGTGCTGCCCAGATCCGGAATTGCGCATCCGTACTTCTGGGTCCGCAATTCCGTTCCTGAAAAAACAAAACAGAACATGTCCTATTCTTGTCCGCAATTGTGGACAAGAATATGCATTTTCTATTAAGTGCCGGCGATGTGCGGTCCGCAAAATGCGGAACGCACATTGCTGGTGTCCGTGTTTTGTGGATCCGCAAAACACTTACAGACATGTGAATGGACCCTAATAGAGCTCTAACAGGGTGACAAGGATTAAAAGATCCCAGGTTCTAGCCCCTAAGGGCTAATGGTTATTAAAGAGGACCTTTCACTGGAATAAAACATCTAAACTAACTATACAGACATGGAGAGCGGCGCCCAGGGATCTCCCTGCACATACTGTTATCCCCGGGCGCCGCACCGTTCGCCCAGTATAGCCTCCGGTATCTTCATAGTTAGGCTCCACCCAGGGGAACCTGACGGCGTCTTTCTCTCAGGCTGTAGCGCTGGCCAATCGCAGCGCTCAGCTCATAGCCTGAGAGAAAAAAAAGGCTCTCAGGCTATGAGCTGAGCGCTGCGATTGGCCAGCGCTACAGCATAGGAGAAAGAGACGCCGGCAGGTTCCCCTGGGTGGAGCCTAACTATGAAGATACCGGAGGCTATAACGGGAGAACGGAGCGGCGCCCAGGTATAACAGTAAGTGCAGGGAGATCCCTGGGCGCCGCTCTCCATGCCTGTATAGTTAGTTTAGATGTTTTATTCTAGTGAAAGGTCCTCTTTAAATAAAAAGTAAAAAAAACAAACCAAAATATTAAGTTTAAATCGCCCTCTTTCCCAATTTTATATAAAAAATAACTAAACATATCACGTATCGCCTGGGTAGAAAAGGACAAAAAAATTTTTTAGTCGCCTTGTCCCCCCAAAAAATAGAATAGGACTGTTCTATTATGGGCCAGACGTTCCATTCTATTTTTTTTGTGTGTTTTTTAAAAAAAATTTGTGTAGTATCGCTATACTTGTTTATGATATCGAAATTGAATCAAAATTTTGGTATCGTGACAACCCTAGTCATAAACATGGAAACGAGCAGTGCATAATGTGATGGAAAAATGAGTCTAGCCAGCAAAGGAAGCAGGTCGGCGATCGCAGCAAACCGCAGGTCAAATCAGAAACTTCAAATAAGCTTAATTTGAATGTTTAAACCCCCCCCCCTTCCTGCTGCCCTCTTTGTTATCTTCCGGCGGGCGCGGCGGGGCTTGGGGGGGAGGGCAGGCATGCGATCATCCGCCTGCCCCCTCTCTCAGAATGGCCGAGCGGTTTGCAGAGTGTCAGCACATTGCTGACACTCTGCTCGAAACGCATGACATCTGTGCTGGCACAGATGCCATGTGTTTAACCCCTTCCATGCCGCGGTCCGTAGGGACCGCTGTATGGAAAAGGTTAAGAGGGAGGGAGCTCCCTCCCTCTCCCATCGGGGGCTGCTGTGCCTTTACAGCCCCCGGTGGGAGAGGGAGGGGGCCCCCCTCCCTCCCCATCACCCACTACCCTGCTGTGGCAGCGAGTGATAGGTACCATGGCAACCGGACGCCTTCACATGGTACTGATAAGAGGCTGTCCATGGTGCTGATTAGACTTCTGCTAAAGGCAGAAGTCTAATCAGACTTTGTAAAGTGAAAATACAGTACACTATATAGTGTACTGTACTGTATTATACAGACATCAGACCCACTGGATCTTCAAGAACCAAGTGGGTCTGGGTCAAAAAAAAGTGAAAAAAAGTAAAAATCAAAAAACACATTTATCACTGATTTTAAAAATGAAAAAAATAAAATTCCCTACACATGTTTGATATCACCGCGTCCATAACGACCTGATCTATAAAACGGTCATGTTACTTTACCTGAACGGTGAACGCCATAAAAATAAAAAACTATGATGAAATTGAAATTTTGCCCACCTTACTTCCCAAAAAAGGTAATAAAAGTGATCAAAAAAGTCGTATGTATGGCAAAATAGTACCAATCAAACAGTCACCTCATCCCGCAAAAAATGAGACCCTACCTAAGATAATCGCCCAAAAACTGAAAAAACTATGGCTCTCAGAATATGGAGACACT
Source organism: Bufo bufo (assembly GCF_905171765.1). NCBI lineage: Eukaryota > Metazoa > Chordata > Amphibia > Anura > Bufonidae > Bufo > Bufo bufo. Next base: position 110,122,915 of record NC_053396.1, read on the forward strand.
AAAACATGATTTTTTTTTGTTTTTGTTTCAAAAATTAAATCCTTGTGTAAAACTTGCATAAATAAAAAAATAGTATACATATTAGGTATCGTCGCATCCGTGACAACCTGGTCTATAAAAATATCACATGATCTAACCTGTCAGATGAATGTAGTTTCTAAAATGGGGTCACTTTTTTGGAGTTTCTACTCTAGGGGTGCATCAGGGGGGCTTCAAATGGGACATGGTGTCCAAAAAAACGGTACAGCAAAATCTGCCTTCCAAAACCGTATGGCATTCCTTTCCTTCTGCACCCTGCTGTGTGCCCGTACAGCGGTTTACGACCACATATGGGGTGTTTCTGTAAAATACAGAATCAGGGCCATAAATATTGAGTTTTGTTTGGCTGTTAACCCTTGCTTTGTAACTGGGAAAAAATTATTAAAATGGAGAATCTGCCAAAAAAGTGAAATTTTTAAATTGCATCTCTATTTTCTATTAAATCTGTAAAATCAGTTTTGAATACCTTGAGGGGTGTAGTTTCTAGAATGGGGTCATTTTTGGGTGGTTTCTATTATGTAAGCCTCGCAAAGTGACTTCAGACCTGAACTGGTTCCTAAAAAGTGGGTTTTTCAAGATTTGCTTCTAAACTTCTAAGCCTTGTAACATCCCCCAAAAATAAAATATCATTCCCAAATTGATCCAAACATGAAGTAGACATATGGGGAATGTAAAGTAATAACAATTTTTGTAGGTATTACTATGTATTTATAGAAGTAGAGAAATTGAAACTTGGAATTTGCAATTTTTTTACACATTTTTGGTAAATTTGGTATTTTTTTATAAATAAAAATTATTTTTTTTAACTTCATTTTACCAGTGTCATAAAGTACAATATGTGACGAAAAAACTATCTCAGAATGGCCTGGATAAGTCAAAGCGTTTTAAAGAGGACCTTTCACCGATTCTTACCCTATGAACTAACTATACAGATAGGTAGAGCGGCACCCGGGGATCTCCCTGCACTTACTATTATCCCCGGGCGCCGCTCCGTTCTGCCGCTATGCCCTCCGGTATCTCCGCTCACTAAGTTATAGTAGGCGGAGATACCAGTCCCTAAGTTATGGTAGGCGGAGTCTGCCCTAGCGCTGGCCAATCGCAGCGCAGAGCTCACAGCCTGGGAGGTTATTTTCTCCCAGGCTGTGAGCTCTGCAGTGCGATTGGCCAGCGCTAGGGCAGACTCCGCCTACCATAACTTAGGGAACGGAGATACCGGAGGGCATAGCAGGAGAACGGAGCGGCGCCCGGGGATAATAGTAAGTGCAGGGAGATCCCCGGGTGCCGCTCTACCTATCTGTATAGTTAGTTCATAGGGTAAGAATCGGTGAAAGGTCCTCTTTAAAGTTATCAGCACTTAAAGTGACACTGGTCAGATTTGCAAAAAATGGCCTGGTCCTTAAGGTGAAATAAGGCTGTGTCCCTAAGGGGTTAAAGAGGACCTGTCACCGCTCCTGACATGCCTGTTTTAATAGCTTCATGCATCCCCCATGTAATACCCATTCTGGAGCCTCTATCCTTATAGCTCTATGTTGTGTTATTCCGGTATTACACTGCTCAAAAAAATAAAGGGAACACAAAAATAACACATCCTAGATCTGAATTAATTAAATATTCTTCTGAAATACTTTGTTCTTTACATAGTTGAATGTGCTGACAACAAAATCACACAAAAATAAAAAAATGGAAATCTAATTTTTCAACCCATGGAGGTCTGGATTTGGAGTCGCACTCAAAATTAAAGTGGAAAAACACACTACAGGCTGATCCAACTTTGATGTAATGTCCTTAAACAAGTCAAAATGAGGCTCAGTAGTGTGTGTGGCCTCCACGTGCCTGTATGACCTCCCTACAACGCCTGTGCATGCTCCTGATGAGGTGGCGGACGGTCTCCTGAGGGATCTCCTCCCAGACCTGGACTAAAGCATCTGCCAACTCCTGGACAGTCTGTGGTGCAACGTGACGTTGGTGGATAGAGCGAGACATGATGTCCCAGATGTGCTCAATTGGATTCAGGTCTGGGGAACGGGCGGGTCAGTCCATAGCATCAATGCCTTCGTCTTGCAGGAACTGCTGACACACTCCAGCCACATGAGGTCTAGCATTGTCTTGCATTAGGAGGAACCCAGGGCCAACCACACCAGCATATGGTCTCACAAGTGGTCTGAGGATCTCATCTCTGTACCTAATGGCAGTCAGGCTACCTCTGGAGAGCACATGGAGGGCTGTGCGGCCCTCCAAAGAAATGCCACCCCACACCATTACTGACCCAATGCCAAACCGGTCATGCTGGAGGATGTTGCAGGCAGCAGAACGTTCTCCACGGCATCTCCAGACTCTGTCACGTCTGTCACATGTGCTCAGTGTGAACCTGCTTTCATCTGTGAAGAGCACAGGGCGCCAGTGGCGAATTTGCCAATCTTGGTGTTCTCTGGCGAATGCCAAACGTCCTGCACGGTGTTGGGCTGTAAGCACAACCCCCACCTGTGGACGTCGGGCCCTCATGGAGTCTGTTTCTGACCGTTTGAGCAGACACATGCACATTTGTGGCCTGCTGGAGGTCATTTTGCAGGGCTCTGGCAGTGCTTCTCCTGTTCCTCCTTGCACAAAGGCGGAGGTAGTGGTCCTGCTGCTGGGTTGTTGCCCTCCTATGGCCTCCTCCACATCTCCTGATGTACTGGCCTGTCTCCTGGTAGCGCCTCCATGCTCTGGACACTACGCTGACAGACACAGCAAACCTTCTTGCCACAGCTCGCATTGATGTGCCATCCTGGATAAGCTGCACTACATGAGCCACTTGTGTGGGTTGTAGACTCCATCTCATGCTACCACTAGAGTGAAAGCACGGCCAGCATTCAAAAGTGACCAAAACATCAGCCAGGAAGCATAGGAACCACTCCTTTATTGGGGGTGTCTTGCTAATTGCCTATAATTTCCACCTGTTGTCTATCCCATTTGCACAACAGCATGTGAAATTGATTGTCACTCAGTGTTGCTTCCTAAGTGGACAGTTTGATTTCACAGAAGTGTGATTGACTTGGAGTTACATTGTGTTGTTTAAGTGTTCCCTTAATTTTTTTGAGCAGTGTATTTAAGTTCCACTAGGAGCACTGCAGGGAAGTAGAACAATTGGGCTATGTTCACAATGCAGATTTTTGCAACGGATTTGGAGCCAGTCAGATGCCTCCCTGATGATATTGCATGATGGATACTGTACTGTTGATTAATGAATAGTTTGTTGAAAGATTAGGTACGCTTTAGTAGGTTTCACTGGTTTCCGACATGGTGTTTGTCATTTTACCCCCTAAGCTAGCATGCTGCCTTTTTGTCTGTCTGGCAAATTTGATGGAAAGTGCAGCAGTGTCTCCTAGCAGACAGTCCACCCCGGCCTGAGGATGGGCAGACGCATGAGAGAATGGTCCTTCAGCTGACCCCAATCTCTCCTGATTGTCACATGAGCAGGGATTGACTGGGTTATCCCCTATCCAGAAGGAAGAAGTATCTGATTGCTGGGGGTCCTACCGCTGGAACCTCCAAAAACCATGAACATGCAGGTCCGGAAGTGAGAATGAAGTGTCAGTGCACATGTGTGACCACTGCTCTGTTCACTTCTAGCCCCATAGAAAGGAGGGGAGTGGTCGTCATACATGTGCAGCACCTCTCCCATATGATGGGACCTGCCTTCTTGTGATCAAATACCTGCCCCCCCCCCCCCCCATGATCAAATACTTGTGTTTGGTATTGTTAGCGCGGAAACCCCCTTTAAGCCTTATGGTTATTTTAAAGCTTTGGCCTACATATATTTGCCTCTGTGCACATAATGTGACTGGTTCTGAAACGCGTTAGTAATGTATTGAAAACTCTTCAGAGGGGCGATTATGATAATGGTGGATTCAGGCCTGTCATCTCGCGTGTAGTAATCTGTGTGACTTGAGGTCATGTGGCCCCCGATGTATATTGAAGTACAGAAAAATTCAACCTGAAGCAATGGCCAGACTTTGCCTTTAATATTTTTGTAAGCTCCATTTGTCCTTGTCCGTACACAGCTGTTCTTGCCTCATCATTGTAGGAAATCCACTGTTGAATATGAATATCTAATGTCTTTTTATTTTATTTATTTATTTTTTGTCTCTATTTGCAGAAAAACCAAAACTTCCTGAGAACTACACTGACGAGACCTGGCAGAAGCTGAAAGAAGCAGTTGATGCCATTGAAAATAGCACTTCAATAAAATACAACTTAGAAGAATTATACCAGGTGAGTCAATGAGTTCACTATAGATATGGTACCTACTCAAGACCTTTAGATGAAGGGAATGCCATATACGCATCTCTTCACCTAGTGACGCTTCCTGTACCGGTGGACGAATGTTACGTCTGGCAGCTGGACATTAGACACTTGGGGCATATCCACGCGATGTGGCGTAAATGTCTTGTAGATGTGAGTTCCACTTCTGAAACCTACCCCAAAACAGGGGTTCCTCAACTCCCATAGAAGAAAATAGAGAGCCATGGACCTGCGTGGCCACGTATCTACTCATTCTCCTCCTGGATCCTGCGGCCAGTGGCTACCTTAGCTGTGGAGTTCGGGGACCTCGTAGAGAGGTGGGTCCTGCACCTATCTGACATTTACTGTGGCTATGCCATAAATCTCTAAGGTGGGAATACCACTTGAAGACTAGAGCCTCGTGTGGAACAGTGTGTGTGCTTCATTTTAGACCCCACAGTTTCTACAACACTTCAGTTATTTAACTCGAGAATTGTTAACTCCTTTCTGACCACCTGTTGACTATATTTGTCGGATGGTCGGCACCTATCTCTACACAGCATTTATAAACGCCCTAGGAGAGATCGCTGCTTCACACTAATCTTGAAGCTGTCGGAGAGAGCAGGGCTATCCATAGAGGCAGGGATGGTTTCTTGCTGTCCCTGTTTTCCCCATTGCTCCATGTATAGTGTTTAAAAAAATAAATTAAAAAAAAATTGTCAATTGAGTGGTAAATGGGTTGTCTCACTTCAGCACATGGCATTTATCATGGAAACGGGCAGTGTATAATGTGATGGAAAAATGAATCCAGCCAGCAAAGGAGGCAATATGGACAATCACAATACATTAGTAATTGGCTTGTAGTAACTTTCTCTACATGATAATTGCCACTTACTGAAGTGAGACAGCCCCTTTAACCGCCTCCGGACCGCCTAACGCAGATTCGCATTCCGGAGGCGGCAGCCCTGCGCAGAGTCACGCATATATGCGTCATCTTGCGCGAGCCGAGATTTCCTGTGAACGCGTGCACACAGGCGCGCGCGCTCACAGGAACGGAAGGTAAGAGTGGATCTCCAGCCTGCCAGCGGCGATCGTTCGCTGTCAGGCTGGAGATGTGATTTTTTTTTTTAACCCCTAACAGGTATATTAGACGCTGTTTTGATAACAGCGTCTAATATACCTGCTACCTGGTCCTCTGGTGGTCCCCTTTGTTTGGATCGACCACCAGAGGACACAGGTAGCTCAGTAATATGTTGCACCACTACACTACACCCCCCCCCTGTCACTTATTAACCCCTTATTCACCCTTGATCACCCCTGATCACCCCATATAGACTCCCTGATCACCCCCCTGTCATTGATTACCCCCCTGTCATTGATCACCCCCCTGTAAAGCTCCATTCAGATGTCCGCATGATTTTTACGGATCCACTGATAGATGGATCGGATCCGCAAAACGCATACGGACGTCTGAATGGAGCCTTACAGGGGTGTGATCAATGACTGTGGTGATCACCCCATATAGACTCTCTGATTACCCCCCTGTCATTGATTACCCCCCTGTCATTGATTACCCCCCTGTCATTGATTACCCCCCTGTCATTGATTACCCCCCCGTCTTTGTTAACCCCCCCGTCATTGATTACCCCCCGTCATTGATTACCCCCCCGTCATTGATTACCCCCCCGTCATTGATTACCCCCCCGTCATTGATTACCCCCCCGTCATTGATTACCCCCCCGTCATTGATTACCCCCCCGTCATTGATTACCCCCCCGTCATTGATTACCCCCCCGTCATTGATTACCCCCCCTGTCATTGATTACCCCCCCGTCATTGATTACCCCCCCGTCATTGATTACCCCCCCGTCATTGATTACCCCCCCGTCATTGATTACCCCCCCGTCATTGATTACCCCCCCGTCATTGATTACCCCCCCGTCATTGATTACCCCCCCGTCATTGATTACCCCCCCGTCATTGATTACCCCCCCGTCATTGATTACCCCCCCGTCATTGATTACCCCCCCGTCATTGATTACCCCCCCGTCATTGATTACCCCCCCGTCATTGATTACCCCCCCGTCATTGATTACCCCCCCGTCATTGATTACCCCCCCGTCATTGATTACCCCCCCGTCATTGATTACCCCCCCGTCATTGATTACCCCCCCGTCATTGATTACCCCCCCGTCATTGATTACCCCCCCGTCATTGATTACCCCCCCCGTCATTGATTACCCCCCCCGTCATTGATTACCCCCCCCGTCATTGATTACCCCCCCGTCATTGATTACCCCCCCCGTCATTGATTACCCCCCCGTCATTGATTACCCCCCCGTCATTGATTACCCCCCCGTCATTGATTACCCCCCCGTCATTGATTACCCCCCCGTCATTGATTACCCCCCCCGTCATTGATTACCCCCCCCGTCATTGATTACCCCCCCCGTCATTGATTACCCCCCCGTCATTGATTACCCCCCCGTCATTGATCACCCCCCTGTAAAGCTCCATTCAGATGTCCGCATGATTTTTACGGATCCACTGATAGATGGATCGGATCCGCAAAACGCATACGGACGTCTGAATGGAGCCTTACAGGGGTGTGATCAATGACTGTGGTGATCACCCCATATAGACTCCCTGATCACCCCCCTGTCATTGATTACCCCCCCTGTCATTGATCACCCCCCTGTAAAGCTCCATTCAGATGTCCGCATGATTTTTACGGATCCACTGATAGATGGATCGGATCCGCAAAACACATACAGGCGTCTCCCTGGAGCCTTCCGGGGGGTGATCACCCCATATAGACTCCCTGATCACTCCCCTGTCATTGATCACCCCCCCTGTCAGGCTGCATTCAGATGTCCGTATGATTTTTACGGATCCACGGATACATGGATCGGATCCGCAAAACACATACGGACATCTGAATGGAGCCTTATAGGGGGGTGATCACCACATATAGACTCCCTGATCACCCCCCTGTCATTGATCACCCCCCTGTAAGGCTCCATTCAGACATTTTTTTGGCCCAAGTTAGCGGAAATTTTTTTTTTTTTCTTACAAAGTCTCATATTCCACTAACTTGTGTCAAAAAATTAAATCTCACATGAACTCACCATACCCCTCACGGAATCCAAATGCGTAAAATTTTTTAGACATTTATATTTCAGACTTCTTCTCACGCTTTAGGGCCCCTAGAATGCCAGGGCAGTATAAATACCCCACAGGTGACCCCATTTCGGAAAGAAGACACCCCCAGGTATTCCGTGAGGGGCATATTGAGTCCATGAAAGATTGAAATTTTTGTCCTAAGTTAGCGGAAAGGGAGACTTTGTGAGAAAAAAATAAAATCAATTTCCGCTAACTTGTGCCAAAAAAAAAAAATTTCTATGAACTCGCCATGCCCCTCATTGAATACCTTGGGGTGTCTTCTTTCCAAAATGGGGTCACATGTGGGGTATTTATACTGCCCTGGCATTTTAGGGGCCCTAAAGCGTGAGAAGAAGTCTGGGATCCAAATGTCTAAAAATGCCCTCATAAAAGGAATGTGGGCCCCTTTGCGCATCTAGGCTGCAAAAAAGTGTCACACATGTGGTATCGCGGTACTCAGGAGAAGTTGGGCAATGTGTTTTGGGGTGTCATTTTACATATACCCATGCTGGGTGAGATAAATATCTTGGTCAAATGCCAACTTTGTATAAAAAAATGGGAAAAGTTGTCTTTTGCCGAGATATTTCTCTCACCCAGCATGAGTATATGTAAAAAGACACCCCAAAACACATTGCCCAACTTCTCCTGAATACGGCGATACCACATGTGTGACACTTTTTTGCAGCCTAGGTGGGCAAAGGGGCCCACATTCCAAAGAGCACCTTTAGGATTTCACAGGTCATTTACCTACTTACCACACATTAGGGCCCCTGGAAAATGCCAGGGCAGTATAACTACCCCACAAGTGACCCCATTTTGGAAAGAAGACACCCCAAGGTATTCCGTGAGGGGCATGGCGAGTTCCTAGAATTTTATATTTTTTGTCACAAGTTAGCGGAAAATGATGATTTTTTTTTTTTTTTTTTTTTTTTTTTCCCTTACAAAGTCTCATATTCCACTAACTTGTGACAAAAAATAAAAACTTCCATGAACTCACTATGCCCATCACGAAATACCTTGGGGTGTCTTCTTTCCAAAATGGGGTCACTTGTGGGGTAGTTATACTGCCCTGGCATTCTATGGGCCCAAATGTGTGGTAAGAAGTTTGAAATCAAAATGTGTAAAAAATGACCGGTGAAATCCGAAAGGTGCTCTTTGGAATATGGGCCCCTTTGCCCACCTAGGCTGCAAAAAAGTGCCACACATGTGGTATCGCCGTACTCAGGAGAAGTTGGGGAATGTGTTTTGGGGTGTCATTTTACATATACCCATGCTGGGTGAGAGAAATATCTTGGCAAAAGACAACTTTCTCGCCCAATTCCTTGGGGGACACAGGAAACCTTGGGTATAGCTCATCTCCATAGGAGGCGTGACACTAAGTGAAAGACTGTTAAGCCCCTCCTCCAGCAGCTATACCCTCAGCCTGGAGCGAGCGACTACCAGTTTTTTGCTTAGTGTCAAGGAGGCAAGACACTCTCTGCACTGCAGAGCTGTCTTTGCTAAAGATTTTTTATTTTTTTTCTCTTTTTATTATTTTCAACTTATTTCCTTTTTTTTCAACAGGGACAACAGAGTCGCAAAGACCTCTCTGTTTTCCCGGGGTTGAGCTGCGCCAGTGCCGGCTATCCGCACTGCTGCCTCCCCCACAGAAGAAAAGGAGGACCAGGGCAGCCCAGCTCCCCTGCATCCCGCCAGCACAAGGGTCGCCCGCCTGCAAGCCCCTCTCCAGCTTCCTGCCACTTCGGTGCCAGTGGTTGAAGGGGCGTCCCTGCTGGATGGACTGAGGGTGAAAACGTCGACTGGTGAGGTGGCTATGCAGCCGTTCCAACCCCCCCCTGTTAGGGTTTTAACTTCTGTGTTCCCTCTGCCTAGCCTTGTCACATTACAAGGCTTACTGTCGGCTTCCCCTCTTTGTGTGTGGAGCAGGACGGAGCGGTGCTCGTGGGGGAGGGTTTACTGCACAAGTTTACCTCAGGTGCTGCGGCCTTGTGGGGCCGCCTTTTGTTATCTCAGTGCTGCCGCTGTGTTCAGCTGCCGGCTGACTTCTCTTGCCGGCTACCGGTGTGTCATTCGCCGCCGGTGTATAAGGAGGTGGTCGGGGGACAATATTTTCTCGGCGGCATATTTGTTTGAATCGCGCGCGCGAAAGTTCCGGCGGGGGGCGCAGCTTCGTTCCGCTTCTCCTGTACATGTTAGACATTCAGTCGGGGGGGCGGACGTCTTTCTTCCCGCTCCTCGCTGGCCCCGCCTCCTCTTCGTGCCTGCTCTCAGGACGGATCGTTTTTACCTCAGGTTTTACCTCAGGTTTTACCTCAGGTTTTACCTCAGGTGTTGCCGCTGCTGTTGTCGCTGCTGTTGTCGTCCGCTCCCACTGTGACCTGGTAGGACTGTTGACCCTTTCTAGCTCTGCAGCCCTCTGGCCTGACGCTTTTATATTACTTCAGCCAACATGTCTGACCCCTCAGCGCCGGCCGGTCCTTGGTATCACACCTGCACCGCATGTAAGGCTCCCCTCCCTCAAGGGCAGCCTGACCCGCATTGCTCGGCTTGCAAAGCCCCATTACAGGGTCCGCCATCTGTTGTGTCACCCCCTGGCCTATTGGATCCCCCTGACTGGGCTAGATCCCTTTCCCAGGCTGTGGTCAGCCTCTCTAACGTTGTGGGCCGCCTTGCAGAGGTATTGCCCTTATCGCAGCCGGATATTTCCCCTGCTGGGCCCTCCGGGTCCGCTATCTTAGCTGACCCGTCTGAGTCCCTCTCTCCAGGCGACACCTCCAGAGCCCGTCAACCCCAGAAGCGGTCTAGGGCGGAGCGCCTATCATCCTCGGATGCTTCAGTATCACCCCCAAGGGTGCGCTCTCAGTCGGGCCCTTCCTCGATACAGGATATGCCCTCTGAAGGGGAACTAGTTGATTCAGATTGTGATATGGACTCGGCCTTGCCTTCAAAACTGGCTTCTGCTGTGGGCCATCTTATTAACAATATTCGTGATACCTTTAAGATTCAAGATGATCCTCCTAATTCTGAAAAAAACAGTGTTTCCTTTTTTCGCCAAAAACAGACGTCTGCAGTTTTTCCCCTCCACACTGACTTCTCGTCGGTGGTTTCCAAGGCCTGGGCCCGCCCTGATGCCCGTTTTACCCCGCCTAAGAAGTTGGATATCTGTTATCCATTCCCGGCGGATTGCATTACTAACTGGGCGTCACCACCCAAAGTCGACCCCCCGGTGGCCCGTTTGGCAAAAAGCACGGCTATTCCCGTTGCTGATGGCTCTTCCTTACAATCCACTGAGGATCGCCATATAGAGGCCATTACCAAAGGTATCTTTGCAGCCTTCGGTTCCGCCCTCCGGCCGGTCTTTGCTTCCGCTTGGGCTGGAAAAGCGGTTTCAGAGTGGGCTTCTCAGCTGGATCAGGAGCTGGAATCCGACGTCCCTATTCAGGACCTCCGTGCTCTAGCCCAACTTATCGTTCAAGCCGGCAAATTCGTCTGTGAAGCATCCCTTGATGCGGGGGCTCTCATAGCCCGTTCGTCTGCCCTGGCCGTTTCGGCCAGGAGGGAGCTTTGGTTAAAGGTTTGGACGGCGGACTCCACGTCAAAGCGGTCTCTTACTGGCCTTCCCTTTACTGGTTCTCGATTGTTCGGGACCCGCTTGGATGAAATCATATCCGAAGCCACGGGGGGGAAGAGTACGCATCTTCCTCAATCTAGGACTAGGACCACCACTCGAGGCCGTCCCACTTTTTCTCGCTTCAGGTCTTCCCGCAGGGCTCCCGCACCTCGCACCTCTTCAGGTCCATCCCCTAGCTCTGTCCAAGACAGACGTAAGAAACCTTTTTTTCGGACCCAGCCCTCCTGGCGCAAGTCACAGCCTGCTCGCCCTTCCGCGACCAAGCAGAACACTACCTGAAGGTGCGCCCCCACCCGCCCGGGTGGGGGGACGTCTCTTCCTGTTCAGGGACTTCTGGCAGGCGCACGTCTCCGACGCCTGGGCTCTCGAAGTTGTGTCTTCCGGGTACAAACTCGAGTTTACGTCCCTCCCCCCAGTTCGGTTCTTTCGCTCCCGGGATCCCCAAGGGGCGGCCGATTTCTTTACTGCCACTCGCACCCTTCTGGACAAAGGGGTCATCGCTCCGGTTCCCATGGAAGAAAGATTCAAGGGGTTCTATTCGAACCTTTTTGTGGTCCCCAAAAAAGAAGGCTCGGTTCGTCCCATTCTGGATCTAAAACGGTTAAACCGTTTCCTTCGTCTTCAGCGATTCCGGATGGAGTCTCTCAGGTCGGTGGTGGCCTCTCTGGAAAAGGGAGTTCCTGGCCTCTATCGACATCCAGGACGCCTACCTTCATATTCCAATTGCTCGGTGTCATCAGTGCTTTCTGCGCTTTGCAGTGGGGTCCGACCACTACCAGTTCATTGCTCTCCCCTTCGGGCTGGCGACGGCCCCTCGCGTTTTCACAAAGGTCCTTGCCCCTGTCCTCGCCTTAGTTCGTTCCGGGGGAGTTTTTCTTCATCCATATTTGGACGATCTCCTTATCAAGGCACCCTCTCTGTCACTGACATCTGCCAGTGTGGACCTCTCGCTACAAACCTTACGCCGGTTCGGTTGGATTATCAATCTTCCCAAATCCGCTCTTGTTCCATCCAGGCAATTGATCTTTCTGGGGATGCTGCTGGATACAGATGCAGCGGAGGTTCGGCTTCCGTCAGAGAAGCGCCAGCTCCTTCATCGGTCGGTTCGGAGCCTTCTGACCCACCGCCATCCTTCCTTCCGGTTCAGCATGCGGGTCTTGGGACAGATGGTGTCCTGTTTCGAAGCAATCCCCTACGCGCAGTATCACTCCCGCACCTTTCAGACTGCCATTCTGTGGGACAAGTCCCAGGAAAGTCTGGATCAGCACTTTCCCCTTCCCCCCCAGGTTCGCTCCTCTCTCCTCTGGTGGTTACGGACCCCTCTCCAAGGGAAGTCCTTCCTGCCGATAACTTGGTTGGTGATTACCACCGATGCCAGTCTGCGGGGTTGGGGGGGGGGTGTTTCCTCCTCGGTCCGTACAAGGCACTTGGTCTCCATCGGAGTCCAAACTGCCGATCAACGTTCTGGAGCTGAGGGCGGTTCTCCTTTCACTCCGACATTGGACTTCGCTGCTTCAAGGTCTTCCTGTTCGTGTCCAATCGGACAATGCCACGGCTGTGGCATACATAAATCATCAGGGGGGGAACTCGCAGCGCGGCGGCGATGAGGGAGGTGTCTCTAATCCTTCGCTGGGCGGAAATTCATGTTCCAGCCATTTCGGCCATTTACATCCCGGGGGTGGACAATTGGGCGGCGGATTTCCTCAGCCGGACGACGATCGACCCGGGCGAGTGGTCTCTGCACCCCGACGTCTTCGAGTCTCTTTGCCTTCGTTGGGGTCGTCCGGACGTGGATCTCATGGCCTCCAGATTCAACCACAAGCTTCCCACCTTCATGGCCAGAACCAAGGATCCGGACGCTTACGGCGCGGACGCGCTCGTCCTTCCCTGGACGGAGTTCTCTCTCCTCTACGTTTTTCCGCCCCTGCCTCTTCTTCCACGAGTCCTTCGGAAGATCGCGGCGGAGGGCACGCCTGCGATCCTAATAGCCCCGGATTGGCCTCGTCGTCCTTGGTACGCCGACCTTATGTTGCTCCTGGCAGACGCCCCCTTGCCTCTGCCTCTAAGAGAAGACCTCCTCTCTCAAGGGCCGATCTTCCACCAGCATTTAGGGTCGCTACGTTTAGCGGCGTGGCTATTGAAACCGCGGTCCTAACGCGGCGGGGGTTTTCTGCTGACGTGGTCCGTACCATGATTCGTGCGCGTAAACCTGCATCGTCCAGGATTTATTACCGAACCTGGCGGGCCTATTTGAATTTCTGCGAGACCCTAGATGTTCATCCCCTTCGGTTTTCTCTCCCCACGATTTTATCCTTCTTGCAGTCTGGTCTGGACTTGGGTTTAGGTCTCAGTACCCTAAAGGGTCAGATCTCAGCGCTTTCAATCCTTTTTCAGCGACCTCTGGCTCCGCTCGGTCCAGTTAAGACTTTTCTTCAGGGGGTTGCTCACTATGCTCCCCCGTATCGCGCTCCCGTTCCATCTTGGGATCTTAATGTTGTGCTGACGGCTCTCCAATCTTCTCCTTTCGAGCCTTTGCGCAGGGTTTCCCTTCGCTTGTTGTCTTGCAAAGTTTTTTTCCTTGTTGCCATCACGTCTCTTCGGCGTGTGTCTGAATTGGCGGCACTTTCTTGCGTAGAACCCCTCTTGGTTTTTCACCAGGTCAAGGTGGTTCTCCGCCCGGCTCCGGATTTCCTTCCGAAGGTGGTGTCCGCTTTTCACCTGAATGAAGATATTGTCCTTCCTTCTCTGTGCCCGTCCCCTTCTCATCCTCGGGAACGGGATCTTCACCGTCTGGATGTTGTTAGGGCTCTGAGGATCTACTTGGATGTAACTAGTCCCTTTCGGCGCTCGGATTCTCTATTTGTGGTTCCGGAGGGTCTGCGCAGGGGGCTGGCGGCATCTAAAGTGGTTATTGCCCGCTTCATCAAGATGGCTATTGCTGAGGCTTACCGTGCTAAGGGCAGGGAACCGCCCTTTGGTGTTACCGCTCATTCTACCAGAGCGGTCGGGGCTTCCTGGGCTCAGCGAAATCGAGCTTCGGCTGAACAATTGTGTAAGGCGGCCACCTGGTCTTCTTTGCACACTTTCACCAAGTTCTACAAGGTGAACACTTATGCATCAGCGGATGCTGCTTTGGGCCGCCTGGTCTTGCAGGCGGCGGTGCCTTAATGCCTATGGTGCTTTAATTCATCTTGGGTTGTGGTCCCTCCCTATTTGTGGACTGCTTTTGAACGTCCCAAGGTTTCCTGTGTCCCCCAAGGAATTGGGCGAGAAAACGAGATTTTTGTATAACTTACCAGTAAAATCTCTTTCTCGCTCTTCCTTGGGGGACACAGCACCCACCCATTGTTTTGATTGCCCTGACGGGAGTTTTGACTTGTTGGTGTTAATTTGGTTGATCCTTGCCTTTGTTTGAACTACTTGGGCACATAACTGGTAGTCGCTCGCTCCAGGCTGAGGGTATAGCTGCTGGAGGAGGGGCTTAACAGTCTTTCACTTAGTGTCACGCCTCCTATGGAGATGAGCTATACCCAAGGTTTCCTGTGTCCCCCAAGGAAGAGCGAGAAAGAGATTTTACTGGTAAGTTATACAAAAATCTCGTTTTTCCCATTTTTTTATACAAAGTTGGCATTTGACCAAGATATTTATCTCACCCAGCATGGGTATATGTAAAATGACACCCCAAAACACATTCCCCAACTTCTCCTGAATACGGAGATACCAGATGTGTGACACTTTTTTGCAGCCTAGGTGGGCAAAGGGGCCCACATTCCAAAGAGCACCTTTCGGATTTCACTGGCCATTTTTTACAGAATTTGATTTCAAACTCCTTACCACACATTTGGGCCCCTAGAATGCCAGGGCAGTATAACTACCCCACAAGTGACCCCATTTTGGAAAGAAGACATCCCAAGGTATTCGCTGATGGGCATAGTGAGTTCATGGAAGTTTTTATTTTTTGTCACAAGTTAGTGGAATATGAGACTTTGTAAGAAAAAAAAAGAAAAAATCATCATTTTCCGTTAGCTTGTGACAAAAAATAAAAAGTTCTATGAACTCACTATGCCCATCAGCGAATACCTTAGGGTGTGTACTTTCCGAAATGGGGTCATTTGTGGGGTGTTTGTACTGTCTGGCCATTGTAGAACCTCAGGAAACATGACAGGTGCTCAGAAAGTCAGAGCTGCTTCAAAAAGCGGAAATTCACATTTTTGTACCATAGTTTGTAAACGCTATAACTTTTACCCAAACCATTTTTTTTTTTTTACCCAAACATTTTTTTTTATCAAAGACATGTAGAACAATAAATTTAGAGCAAAATTTATATATGGATGTCGTTTTTTTTGCAAAATTTTACAACTGAAAGTGAAAAATGTCATTTTTTTGCAAAAAAAATCGTTAAATTTCGATTAATAACAAAAAAAGTAAAAATGTCAGCAGCAATGAAATACTACCAAATGAAAGCTCTATTAGTGAGAAGAAAAGGAGGTAAAATTCATTTGGGTGGTAAGTTGCATGACCGAGCAATAAACGGTGAAAGTAGTGTAGGTCAGACGTGTAAAAAGTGGCCTGGTCTTTCAGGGTGTTTAAGCTATGGGGGCTGAGGTGGTTAAGCAACTTCTCAAAAACTTTGATTTAATGAAGTTGAGTTTTAATTGTTTTATATTTATTTTTCACCATTAACATTCACACTTAGATTTAAAGGGGTTGTGCCATAAACTCCTTTTCACTCGAAGGGTCCATTCACACATCTGCAATATTTTTCCAGATCCGTTCCGGATTTTGTGGACCCATTCATTTTCAATGGCGCTGGAACAAATGCTATGTGCTGTCCGCATCTGCATTTCCGGATCCGCAATTCCGTTCCCCCCAAAAAAATAAAAAATAGAACATGTCCTATTCTTGTCCGCAATTGTGGACAAGAAAAGGCATTTTCTATTATAGTGCCGGCGATGTGCGGTCCGCAAATTGCGGAACGCACATTGCCAGTGTCTGTGTTTTGCGGATCCAAAATTTGCGGACAGCAAAACACCTATGGACGTGTGAATGGACCCTAAAGTGTATTTTCATCGATTACTCTAGCTCCTGTTCCTCTTTTGGATAGTGTTTTTTTTAATTTATTTATTTATTTTTTTCAAATTTTCCTCATTAGCAGTTTTGTCTTATCCCCCATGCTTGAATCCTACTTCCTGGTTTGTCATGTGTCTGCTGTTCCATCGGGCAGTGAGATGTGTCCTGACATCAGCAGATCATGTGACCCTAAACACGCCCTTTTGTTCTTATCGATGACGCTGCTTACTTCCAACATTACAAGGCACCAATTCATTCCACATCCATATGTCCGTACCACAGAGGGATAGAACATGTCCCATACTTGGCCACAAAATACGGACCATGGAATCATTGAAGTCAACAGGTCCGCAAAAAATGCTAATGCAACACGGACGGTATACGTATTTGTGGAGCACAAAATGCCTATGGTCGTGTGCGTGAGGTCTAAGATGAGGGAATAAATCTCCTGTAGACGGAAGTTGGAAGTTGACCATTGGATTTCTGCAGCAGACCCTTGTGCGCCTTTTTATCAGTGAAAAATTATATTTTCCTTTTTTTTTTTTTGTGGGCAATATTAATCTTTCATCTTTAATTTTAGGCTGTTGAAAACCTTTGCTCTTACAAGATTTCTGCAAATCTCTACAAACAATTAAGACAGATATGCGAGGACCACATCAAAGCACAAATTCACCAGTTCAGAGAATATCCTTTTTACTTTTGTGTGCAGTTTTTCTGATATGGGAAAAATCTGTTATGTTTTTGTCGCTTGGATTATGTAGGTAAAGCAGATACCCAGTACTTTGGGCTGATGATCCCTCTGTGTGATGTCCCTATACCTGTTATATTGTCCAGTTTCATGATATTGATGACCAATCCTCTAGAATGTAGGAGCAGTGCAGTGTAACTACAGTTTCTTCTCCAAGTTAAAGGGACAATTGGTTATAATAACGCTGCACCGCAGCTACAGTATAGACATTGAAGAACATGCAGCACAGGCACAATTGCAGGGGCCCCTCCAAACAGCTGGTTGGTGGGGTGCCAGAAGTCTGACCCCCACTGATCTGATATTGGTGACCTGTCCAGAGGATAGGGCATACGTGTCATGAAACCGTACAACCCTGTTAAAGGGAATCTGTCACCAGCGACCTCCCTGTCCAACTGTTTGCATGGACACATAGCTGTGGTTCACCTTGCATATTAAGGCCTCTTGCGTGCGCCCCGTGGCTGTGCTGTGGGCCGCAATGCACGAACACCCACCGTGGGGCAGTCGCAGCGGATCGTAGACACATTCACTTTAATGGGTCTGCGATCCGGCTGTTCCGCAAAAAGATAGAACATGTCCTATCTTTTTGCGGAACGGATGTACGGGACGAAACCCCACGGAAGCACTCCGTAGGTTTCCGATCCGTGATGCGGAATGCACACGGAACGGTGCCCGTGTATTGCAATACGGCCACGGAGTGCTCACGTTCGTAAAACTGAATGTGGTACCCAGACCCGAACCCAAACTTCTCCACTGAAGTTTGGGTTTGGTGTTCTGTAGATTTTATTATTTTCCCTTCTAACATGGTTATAAGCGAAAATAATATAATTTTTAATACAGGATGCTTACTAAAATGTGGCTTGAGGGGGTAAAAAAAAATAAAAATAAAAATGTACTCGCCTTATCCACTTGATTGCGCAGCGGGCATCATAATCTTGCTTCTTCTTTCAGGACCTGCAAAAGGACCTTTGACGTAATCGTGAGAGCGGTGACGTCTGCGCAGGTCCTGCTGAATGATGATAGAAAAATACAGACTATAGAACATGCTGCGATTTTTCACACAACGCACTAGTGATGCGTGAAAATCACCGCTCATGTGCACAGCCCCATTGAAGTGAACGGGTCCGGATTCAGTGCGGGTGCAATGCGCTCGCCGGTGTGAAAGGGGCCTTGGGGAGTTCCCTCATTATATATCTGTTTTGGGAATTGCTCCTGTACTAGTAAAGAGGTCAGGAATTCACTGCCGTTCCTCCGTCGGACCAGGTGGGTGATGGGCAGAATATTAACAGTGAACTATGCTTTATTGGTCATTTTAGCACTTCTGTGACATGTTTAGATCCGATTTCGTTTCCTTAATAGACTTTTTACAGATTCTTTGGATAGTGTTCTGTTCCTAAAGAAAATAGACAAATGCTGGCAGGATCATTGCAGACAAATGGTAAGGGAACCTTGTCATATTGGTACATGGTGTGTGCCCTGCAGGCTGGAGGATCTGAGCAGATAAATATATAGGGGAAAGATTCACTCTCCGCTGCCACCAATGATCGGGGGAGAGGGGAGGCCGCACACTGGCCACCAATGATATTAAAACAATAGGGGGGGCGCACACTGGCCACCAATGATATGCAAACTGGGGAGGGAGGGGGGTCTGCCCCCTGCTGCCTGGCAGCCCCTGATCTCTTACAGGGGGCTATGATAAGCACAATTAACCCCTTCAGGTGCGGCACCTGAGGGGTTAATTGTGCTGATCACAGCCCCCTGTAAGAGATCGGGTGCTGCCAGGCAGCAGGGGGCAGTCATGTACACAGTTCGTAGGATATTCTAACTTGAAGCATCCCCATCACCATGGGAACGCCTCTGTGTTAGAATATACTGTCGGATATGAGTTTCACGATCTAACTCAAATCCGATGGTATATTCTAACATAGAGGCGTTCCCATGGTGATGGGGACGCTTCAAGTTAAAATATACCATCGGATTGGAGAAAACTCCGATCCTATGGTATATTAACTCCTGACTTTACATTGAAAGTCAATGGGGGACGGATCCGTTTGCAATTGCACCATATTGTGTCAACGTCAAACGGATCCGTCCCCGTTGACTTGCATTATAAGTCAGGACGGATCCGTTTGACTCCGCACGGCCAGGCGGACACCAAAACGACTTTTTTTCATG
This sequence comes from Bufo bufo, assembly GCF_905171765.1. NCBI lineage: Eukaryota > Metazoa > Chordata > Amphibia > Anura > Bufonidae > Bufo > Bufo bufo. Next base: position 110,142,000 of record NC_053396.1, read on the forward strand.
TCCGTGGATCCTCCAAAAATCAAGGAAGACCCACGGACGAAAAAACGGACACGGACCAACGGAACCCCGTTTTGCGGACCGTGAAAAAATACTGTCGTGTGCATGAGGCCTTACTTGAATTTCATTCATTTATATCCATGTTCCTTCTGTGCTTTATTAGTCTAGTGGGCAGACCTCTCGGTAACTTACAGCTATTGCTGTGTGCGCACTCATACAGGGGGGTTGGCAGACACTAATGGGACTGCCTACCGGACTCCTAAGCATAGAATAAGCAGAGATTTCAATCAGTAAGTTTCACATTTTTACATATTTATCTATTTCACTCACATTTTCTTTTGTTTTTTTGATTTTTCCTCCCTATCTTCCTGGAGCCATAACTTTTTTTTGTTTTTCCGTTCACGTATCCATATGAGGACTTGTTTTTTGTGGGACAAGTTGTACTTTCTAATGCCACCATTTTAATTTGGTATACGATGTAGGGGGTAGTGGGGGGAAAAAGTTAAAAATGGAGTGGAATGGGGGAAAAAAAACGCAATTTCTCCACGGTTTTTAATGGGTTTTGTCCCTATGGCGTTCCCTTTGCGTCAAAATTGACCTATGCCCTTCATTCTCTGGGTCAATATGATTACAACAATACCACATATGTATAGGTTTTTATGTTTAAAAGTTTTTGTTTTGTTTTTTATCACCATATTCTGACCCCCCATAACTTTTTTTTTTTTTATAGTTATGTCTACTGAGCTGTGTGGAGGCTCATTTTTTGCAGGACAATCTGTAGTTTATATTGCTACCATTTTGGAGTGTGTGACTTTTAGATCACATTTTATGACATTTTTTTGGGTAAGAGAAGCGATCAAAATATAGAGAATCAGACATTTGACTTTTTGGAAAAATATTTTTATATTATAATTGCTTGGGTGTTTTTCGGACGCGGTAATGCCCATGATGTTTATATTTTATTTTATTTTTTACGGAAAGGGGGTGATTTAAATTGTAATATTTAAATTTTATATATTTTTTTTAAACTTTTTATTTTTTACACTTTTATGTTTTTGTAGCCAATGTTTGAGGCTACAAGACTTTATATTATATTTATTCTATATTAACATGTTTCCTAGAGAAGCATGGTAATAGCTGAATTTCTCTTTTCTTATGTTGGCCTGTCACCTGCTGGCCAACATAAGAATTGCAGATCCAATACCCTAGATCTCTTCAGAGACCCAGCATATTGAATTCAATTACAGACATCCTCAATTGCCTCAGGGGATGCTGGTAAGAAGCCTGGTTTTTGAGCTTTTAGATGCCGTGATCACACTTTGGCCTCTTTCACACGGGCGTCGCTTGTGAGGGCCGGACAAGATGCGGGTGCATTGCGGGAAAATGCGCAATTTTTCTGCGCGAGTGCAAAGCCTTTTAATGCGTTTTGCACTCTCGTGAGAAAAATCGGCATGTTTGGTACCCAGACCCGAACCTGGACTTCTTCACAGAAGTTTGGGTTAGGTGTTCTGTAGATTTTATTATTTTCCCTCTATAACATGGTTATAAGGGAAAATAATAGCATTCTTAATACAGAATGCTTACTAAAATGTGGCTTTAGTGGTTTAAATTAATAAACAAATTTAACCACCTCCGGACCGCCTAACGCAGGATCGCGTTCCGGAGGTGGCAGCGCTGCGCAGAGTCACGCATATACGCGTCATCTCGCGAGACGCGAGATTTCCTGTGAAAGCGCGCACACAGGAACGGAAGGTAAGAGAGTGGATCTCCAGCCTGCCAGCGGCGATCGTTCGCTGGCAGGCTGGAGATGTGTTTTTTTTAACCCCTAACAGGTATATTAGACACGGTTTTGATAACAGCGTCTAATATACCTGCTACCTGGTCCTTTGGTGGTCCCCTTAGTTTGGATCGACCACCAGAGGACACAGGTAGCTCAGTAAAGTAGCACCAAGCACCACTACACTACACTACACCCCCCCCCGTCACTTATTAACCCTTTATTAGCCCCTGATCACCCCTGATCACCCCATATAGACTCCCTGATCACCCCCCTGTCATTGATTACACCCCTGTCATTGATCAACCCCCTGTAAAGCTCCATTCAGATGTCCGCATGATTTTTACGGATCCACTGATAGATGGATCGGATCCGCAAAACGCATACGGACGTCTGAATGAAGCCTTACAGGGGCGTGATCAATGACTGTGGTGATCACCCCATATAGACTCCCTGATCACCCCCCTGTCATTGATTACCCCGCTGTCATTGATCAACCCCCTGTAAAGCTCCATTCAGATGTCCGCATGATTTTTACGGATCCACTGATAGATGGATCGGATCCGCAAAACGCATACGGACGTCTGAATGAAGCCTTACAGGGGCGTGATCAATGACTGTGGTTATCACCCCATATAGACTCCCTGATCACCCCCCTGTCATTGATTACACCCCTGTCATTGATCAACCCCCTGTAAAGCTCCATTCAGATGTCCGCATGATTTTTACGGATCCACTGATAGATGGATTGGATCCGCAAAACGCATACGGACGTCTGAATGAAGCCTTACAGGGGCGTGATCAATGACTGTGGTTATCACCCCATATAGACTCCCTGATCACCCCCCTGTCATTGGTTACACCCCTGTCATTGATCACCCCCCTGTAAAGCTCCATTCAGATGTCCGCATGATTTTTACGGATCCACTGATAGATGGATCGGATCCGCAAAACACATACAGGCGTCTCTCTGGAGCCTTCCAGGGGGGGTGATCACCCCATATAGACTCCCTGATCACACCCCTGTCATTGATCACCCCCCCCCCCCCCCGTCATGCTGCATTCAGATGTCCGTATGATTTTTACGGATCCACGGATACATGGATCGGATCCGCAAAACACATACGGACATCTGAATGGAGCCTTACAGGGGGGTGATCACCCCATATAGACTCTCTGATCACCCCCCTGTCATTGATCACCCCCCCCTGTCATTGATCACCCTCTGTAAGGCTCCATTCAGACATTTTTTTGGCCCAAGTTTATTATTTTTTTTTCTTACAAAGTCTCATATTCCACTAACTTGTGTCAAAAAATAAAATCTCACATGAACTCACCATACCCCTCACGGAATCCAAATGCGTAAAATTTTTTAGAGATTTATATTCCAGACTTCTTCTCACGCTTTAGGGCCCCTAGAATGCCAGGGCAGTATAAATACCCCACATGTGACCCCATTTCGGAAAGAAGACACCCCCAGGTATTCCGTGAGGGGCATATTGAGTCCATGAAAGATTGAAATTTTTGTCCCAAGTTAGCGGAACGGGTGACTTTGTGAGAAAAATAAATAAATATCAATTTCCGCTAACTTGTGCCAAAAAAAAAAAATTTCTATGAACTCGCCATGCCCCTCATTGAATACCTTGGGGTGTCTTCTTTCCAAAATGGGGTCACATGTGGGGTATTTTTACTGCCCTGGCATTCTAGGGGCCCCAAAGCGTGAGAAGAAGTCTGGTATCCAAATGTCTAAAAATGCCCTCCTAAAAGGAATTTGGGCACCTTTGCGCATCTAGGCTGCAAAAAAGTGTCACACATCTGGTATCGCCGTACTCAGGAGAAGTTGGGGAATGTGTTTTGGGGTGTCATTTTACATATACCCATGCTGGGTGAGAGAAATATCTTGGTCAAATGCCAACTTTGTATAAAAAAATGGGAAAAGTTGTCTTTTGCCAAGATATTTCTCTCACCCAGCATGGGTATATGTAAAATGACACCCCAAAACACATTCCCCAACTTCTCCTGAATACGGCAATACCACATGTGTGACACTTTTTTGCAGCCTAGGTGGGCAAAGGGGCCCATATTCCAAAGAGCACCTCTAGGATTTCACAGGTCATTTACCTACTTACCACACATTAGGGCCCCTGGAAAATGCCAGGGCAGTATAACTACCCCACAAGTGACCCCATTTTGAAAAGAAGACACCCCAAGGTATTCCGTGAGGGGCATGGCGAGTTCCTAGAATTTTTTATTTTTTGTCACAAGTTAGTGGAAAATGATGATTTTTTTTTAACTTTTTTTTTTCATACAAAGTCTCATATTCCACTAACTTGTGACAAAAAATAAAAAGTTCTATGAACTCACTATGCCCATCAGCAAATACCTTGGGGTCTCTTCTTTCCAAAATGGGGTCACTTGTGGGGTAGTTATACTGCCCTGGCATTCTAGGGGCCCAAATGTGTGTTAAGGAGTTTGAAATCAAATTCTGTAAAAAATGACCAGTGAAATCTGAAAGGTGCTCTTTGGAATATGGGCCCCTTTGCCCACCTAGGCTGCAAAAATGTGTCACACATCTGGTATCTCCGTACTCAGGAGAAGTTGGGGAATGTGTTTTGGGGTGTCATTTTACATATACCCATGCTGGGTGAGAGAAATATCTTGGTAAAAGACAACTTTTCCCATTTTTTTATACAAAGTTGGCATTTGACCAAGATATTTATCTCACCCAGCATGGGTATATGTAAAAAGACACCCCAAAACACATTCCTCAACTTCTCCTGAATACAGAGATACCAGATGTGTGACACTTTTTTGCAGCCTAGGTGGGCAAAGGGGCCCATATTCCAAAGAGCACCTTTCGGATTTCACTGGTCATTTTTTACAGAATTTGATTTCAAACTCCTTACCACACATTTGGGCCCCTAGAATGCCAGGGCAGTATAACTACCCCACAAGTGACCCCATTTTGGAAAGAAGAGACCCCAAGGTATTTCGTGATGGGCATAGTGAGTTCATAGAACTTTTTATTTTTTGTCACAAGTTAGTGGAATATGAGACTTTGTAAGAAAAAAAAAAAAAATCATCATTTTCCGCTAACTTGTGACAAAAAATAAAAAGTTCTATGAACTCACTATGCCCATCAGCGAATACCTTAGGGTGTGTACTTTCCGAAATGGGGTCATTTGTGGGGTGTTTGTACTGTCTGGCCATTGTAGAACCTCAGGAAACATGACAGGTGCTCAGAAAGTCAGAGCTGCTTCAAAAAGCGGAAATTCACATTTTTGTACCATAGTTTGTAAACGCTATAACTTTTACCCAAACCATTTTTTTTTTACCCAAACATTTTTTTTTTATCAAAGACATGTAGAACAATAAATTTAGAGCAAAATTTATATATGGACCTCGTTTTTTTTGCAAAATTTTACAACTAAAAGTGAAAAATGTCATTTTTTTGCAAAAAAATCGTTAAATTTCGATTAATAACAAAAAAGTAAAAATGTCAGCAGCAATGAAATACCACCAAATGAAAGCTCTATTAGTGAGAAGAAAAGGAGGTAAAATTCATTTGGGTGGTAAGTTGCATGACCGAGCAATAAACGGTCTACGTAGGTCAGAAGTGTAAAAAGTGGCCTGGTCTTTCAGGGTGTTTAAGCACTGGGGGCTGAGGTGGTTAACTCGCCCCATCCACTTGCGTAGCGGATCTCCTCTTCTTTCTACTTTCTTCAGCACCTGGCTAAAGGACCTTTTGATGACGTCACTGCGCTCATCACATGGTCCATCACCATGGTGATGGACCATGTGATGAGCGCAGTGACGTCACCACAGGTCCTTTTCATCAAAAAAGAAAGAAGACCTGCCAGGCTGAGCGTTCAAGTGGATTAAGGTGAGTTTAATTGTTTTTTATTTTTTAACCCCTCCATCACTATTTTACTAAGCATTCTGTATTAAGAATGCTATTATTTTCCCTTTTAACCATGTTATAAGCGAAAATAATAAAGATAGAGTCCCCATCCTGATCGTCTCCTAGCAACCATGCTTGAAAATCGCACCGCATCCGCACCTGCTTGCGGATGCTTGCGATTTTCACGCTGCCCCATTCACTTCTATGGGGCCTGCGTTGCGTGAAAAACACAATGTGCACAATATAGAGTTTGCTGCGATTTTCACGCAACGCACCAGTGATGCGTGAAAATCACCGCTCATGTACACAGCCCCATTGAAGTGAATGGGTCCGGATTCAGTGCGGGTGCAATGCGTTCACCTCACGCATTGCACCCGCACGGAATTCTCGCCCGCGTGAAAGGGGCCTTGGCTCATGCACGCGACCGTATGCCCAACGAGACATATGGTCTGCGAGCGGGCCATATGTCCCGGAGCGGCATACATCGTGAGCACAGGCCGTCCGTGGGACTATTGTCCCGCACTCATATGATTTTATTAATAGCCCTGCAGGCGGCCCAATGCACACAGCATCATAGTAACCTATGATGCTGTGCGCTCCCGTGCGCACGATGTATGCCGCTTCGGGACATATGGCCCGCTCACGGACCGTATGTCTCGGAAGGCATACGGCTGTGTGCATGAGCCCTAAATCACGGCATCTAAAGGCTTTAATGACCGCAATCGTCATTTTTGCTGGTTGCGTTCATCAGCCAACTGCATGTTTACCCATTGCTCTGGCGCCGTACATGTACAGCGCTGATAGTGAAAGGGTTAAGGCTTGCAGCAGAAATGTCGCTTTTACACCTTGGATAAATAAAGATCCTTTTTTTTTATTTGATTCCATTGAGTTTTTTGATTATTTTTATTTTTTTTATTTGTGGAAGGGACTGGATTCATTCCTGTGGTAACTTGCAAATGAACGGTTTATTATTACCACTTGACTCTTGTTTGCTGATTGGCTATTTTTTCCTACTGCCTTATCACTCCTCTTTGCACCGCTTCCCCATCGTTCTTGATCCCTAGGCACGCATAATGTGCATGATTATATGACACAATGGTGACCCGTCACTCCCAGCTGTGGTGACTTGTCCTGGTGACATCATGTCTCCTTACTATTGTCTACAGAGGTCCAAGAATGGTGGAAACATGATGGTATTTGAATGTTTAGGGGAGTGGGTTAGAAATATTTGTGTTGAAATAAAATATTTTTTTTTTTGTCTTGAAGATCATGATTAGAAGTATTTTCCTTTTTTTGGATCGTACCTACGTTCTTCAGAATTCCATGCTGCCGTCTATATGGTAAGATTATATGTTTTTTGCTTTTACAATAGGGGCGATTTCAGGGGCGATTTATGCTACTGTGTGCCTATACAATGGAATATTGCGGAGGTTTATATTCCATGTCTGATGGAAGGCTTATGAAATACAGTAGTTAAAGACCACGGCACTCGTAATTAAAGTGATCAGAAATGGTTCATTTATTGTCCATCCCAAGATTGAATCTATAACACTGGCCTTCAATCTTGGGATGGACAATAAATGAACCATTTCTGATCACTTTAATTACGAGTGCCGTGGTCTTTACCTATTTCATATTGATTATTACCACTGAGCACCGACGGTTACACAAGGAGTGCCATCCACTACAAACTATTATATATGATGGAAGGCTTAGACATGATGTGAACACAGCCTTATGGTAGACCATGCACTAAAATTTTATATGCCTTAGGGCTCATGCAGACAAACGTATTTTCTTTCCACTTCCGTACCGTTTTTTTTTGCGGACAGTATGCGGAACCATTCACTTCAATGGGTCCGCAAAAACAACGGAAGGTTCTCCGTGTGCATTCCATTTCCGTTCCGCAAAAAAGTAGTGTCTGTCCTATTATTGTCCGCAAATCACAGTCCAAGGTCCCATTCAAGTCAATGTGTCTGCAAAAAATACAGAACGCACACGGAACACATCCATATTTTGCAGATCCATACTGTAGAAATGCTATGCCCAGCCCATATTGCTCATGTGTTTGGTGATTAATAAGTTACTGTTTCCGATCCGCAAAAAAACATTGCATATGGAAGCCATACGGATATGTTTTGTGAAATAATGGAACAGAAGAGGACTTAAATCCGAAAAAAAAAACCCTCAGATACGGAACAATGGATACGTAAAAAACGGACCGCAAAATGACAACTGTTGTGTGCATGAGCCCTTATGCTCACATTTTGCACTATGCATTGACCAAGAACAGAACATGCAACCCCCCATGCAATATTGGATGTTTATAATCGGATATAGATTGGTATGATTAAATAATCTGCCTGATTGTATATTTTAAGTGTCTTGTTCTGTATCACTAGGGACATGGGACTAGAACTATTTAGAACTCACATAATCAGCGATCAAAAAGTTCAGAACAAGACCATTGATGGCATTCTTCTCTTAATTGAGAGAGAAAGGAACGGAGAAGCCATTGACAGAAGTCTGTTACGAAGTCTTCTGAGTATGCTTTCTGACCTACAAGTAAGTCCTACACATCCATTGTCAAATATTTATTTTTCACCGCATGGCTAAGCAAATTTGACCTTTTTGTGCCTGGAGATTTTTTTAGTGCTATCTTAATTCTAGCAAACAACGCTCGGCATGCAGCAAACTGCTGTGGACACATTTGCACAGTTTTTTTCCTTTTCCCTACATGCCAAATTAAGCAACTTTTTAAATATTCATTATAAATTGTCTCCCATGTTGCTGCTGTAAAGTCTGTGTAACTCCTTCACATAGCTTATTGTCCTGTTGCTTCTGATCTTATTAAAGATAACAGCATTAAGGATTAGAATTTGGAGATGGAGGAAAGCATGTCGGCACATAGGAGAGGAGATTCCTCAGTTGCTTTAGAAGGAGAAAACCTCACAGGAATGAAACTGTACTGAAAGATGAGAACTAGTGAAGGCAACTGCAACCTAGACACACGGGAAGATTTATCAAACTGGAGCAAAGTAGAATTGGCTTAGTTGCCCATAGTAACCAATCAGATTCCACCTTTCATTTTCCAAATGAGCTGTGAAAAATGAAAGGTGGAATCTCATTGGTTGCTATGGGCAACTAAGCCAGTTCTACTTTACACCAGTTTGATAATTCTCCCCCACCGATCTTACATCCAGCATTAAATTACTAAAGAAGGTCTATTTGTTTAGAACGTCATAGACGATGCAGGATCGCTGTGGATTCTGCAGGACAAGTTTAGTGTCTGATATACTGTATTCCTTTTTTATTATTTACTGTTAGGGATCGACCGATATTGATTTTTTAGGGCCGATACCGATAATTTGTGAACTGTCAGGCCGATAGCCGATAATTTATATCGATATTCTGGGAATTTTCATTCTTGAAAAAAATTTCCTACACAAATCTGCTGAAAATTAATGTTTATTGTTAACGTGTATTTTTAATTTTTTTTGTAAATCTTTCTTTTTCATTTATACTTAATATTTTTTATTTTATTTTTTAACTTTTAGCCCCCTTAGGGACTAGAACCCTTGTCCTATTCACCCTGATAGATCTCTATCAGGGTGAATAGAATCTCACTCTGTCCCTGCTGCTCTGTGCTTTGTGCACACAGCAGCAGGGAGATTACCATGGCAGCCGGGGCTTCAGTAGCGTCCTGGCTGCCATGGAAACCGATCGGAGCCCCAGGATTACACTGCTGGGGCTCCGATTGGAGGAGCAGGAGAGAGGGGATCCTGTGGCCACTGCCACCAATGATTAATACTGGGGGGGGGGGCGTTTTTAATACTAGGATGGGGGGCGCACTGCGCCACCAATGATTAATACTGGGGGGCTTGGGGGGGCGCCACCAATGAAGATAAGTCTTTCATTAATTCATATACAGGAGGCGGGAGCTGGCTGCAGAATCACATAGCCGGCTCCCGACCTCTATGAGCGGTAGCTGCGATCTGCGGCACCTAAGGGGTTAACTACCGCAGATCGCAGCTACCGCTCATAGAGGTCGGGAGCCGGCTATGTGATTCTGCAGCCAGCTCCCGCCTCCTGTATATGAATTAATGAAAGACTTATCTTCATTGGTGGAGCGGTGGCCACAGCCCCTCCCCTCCTCTTGTCCTCTCTCCTCTAATTGGCGGCAGCAGCAGCACAGGGGGAGGGAGACACTGCTTCCTTCTCCCCTGTGCTGCTGAGGGAACACGGAGAGCGCTGAGAGCAGCGCGTTCTGTGTTCCCAATACGTTATCGGTATATCGGCAAAATAGATGCCGATACCGATAACGTTCAAAATCCTGAATATCGGTAAAACCGATAATCTGTCGATCCCTAGTTACTGTACATTTATTTGTGACTTTTATTGTTAATCTATTGTAGATTTACCAAGATTCATTCGAGCACAGATTCTTGGAAGAAACAAATCGGTTGTATGCTGCTGAAGGCCAAAGGCTCATGCAGGAAAGAGAGGTAGGTTTTTTATAGGTCACAATTAAAATATTGACCCTTAAAGGGGTTGTCCACTCCACATTTTCTCCTCTTCAATACCCCTCTTCGCACTCAGCAGGTCCACTTGGTTCCGGCTGTGTGGGTTCCGGTCCCTGCATGGACTGAGTCACGTGCACCATTGCAACCAGTGACTGGCCTCCTAGGTTACTTGCCCACCAGCGGCACATGCGCATCAGTGATGTGCTGCTCGTTGACATCACTGATGAGACTGCTGACATGGCTTACTTAGCTCTGAAAGAGAAGAGATTTAAATGAATAATTTGCAAATAATAAAAGAATTTGTGAAAATTAGTAGTTTCATCAGCCAATTTTAATGGGGACTGCCAAAGAAAGGGTATTGTCCTGACTGGGTCCCCTTCAAATAATATTAAAAACATGAATGATACAATCCCTGTGTCATACATGGCCCACTCATACCATGCAATGTATAAATTTAGCCTGGATTCACACATTCACAGTTTATTTTTTAGCCAAACTCAGGAGTGGACATATTAGTGTTTTGTTTCCTTGCTGTTTTTTGCACCCACTCCTGGATTTAGCTTAAAATAACATGAAATGCATCCAGAACTGCGTGTGTAAATCCAGCCTAAGGGGATTTCCACCTAAAATCATTATAGGAGAAGTAGAAATACTACTTGTATCCTATCTAGTAAAGGGTTATTGTTAGATTCTATGGACAAATTGACCCCAGAGATTGAAATGTTAATGTCTGTAAGTAAAAGAAACAACATTTATAAAGCTTTCTGGCTGCTTGAAATTTCTGCCTTCCTAATATTTTAATAAAATGTGTACCCTTTGGGTGTGACTCCTTTTTAATATTAAGAAATGCATAGAACATTGAAAATATAATGAAAAGGCAACAGTGGGCCACATTTACTAATGTGAATGCACGTAGATTTTGGCATAAATTATATGCACCTTAAAGGGTTTGTGCAACACAGACAATTGGCCACACCTGTTAAGGGAATCTTACTTGGGGTTGGTTCTCCCTAATGTTAGGGATTCCGTTATGGCTTTCCGTTATAACATGGTTGTAAAGGAAAATAACAGAATCCATAAGACGGAAGGACGGATCCGTTCTTCTGCCCATAGACTTGTATTATGACAGAATGCAAAGCTGAAGCCTTTAAAAGGCATTCTGTTTGCTTTCTGTCCTAATAGAAATCTATGGGAATCAAAACGTATCCGTCTGGGTCCCGTTATGCAAGACGGAAAACAAAGTCCTGTTTTCCGTCTTGCATAACGGGACCCAGACAGATACATTTTGATCCCCATAGATTTCTAATAGGACGGAAAGCAAACGGAATGCTGTAATTTATAACTGACACTCTGCTGCTACGGCTGAAATTGGTGCTGGCACTGATCTCGGCCATTTAACCCCATAGATGCTGTGGTTAGTAGCTGCTCGAGGCATTATTGGGGTTGAGAGGGAGGGAGCTCACTCTCTCTTCCATCGAGCCGATGGTTGCCTTGGCAACAGGACGCCTTGCAAAGGCGTCCGGGCTGCCATGTACCTAAAGGGCTCATGCACACGACCGTATGTATTTTGCAGTTCGCAAAAAACGGATCTGCAAAAAAATACGGATGACATCAGTGTGTATACTGTATTTTGCAAAACGGAACAGCTGGCCCTTCATAGAACAGTACTATTCTTGTCCATAATGTGAACACTAATAGGACATGTTCTGTTTTTTTTGCGGAACGGAAATACGGACATACGGAAACTAAATGCACACAGAGTAACTTCCGTGTTTTTTTTTTTTTTTTTTGTCTGACACATTGAAGTGAATGGTTCTGCATACGGTCCGCAAAAAAAAAAAACGGCACAGAAAGAAAATACGTTTGTGTGCATGAGCCCTAAGGCTGATCAGATCCTGAGGGTCAGCGGGCCATATGTCCTGGAGTGGCATAAATGCTGCGCACGGGAGCGCACAGCATCATAGGTTACTATGATGTGTACATCGGGCCGCCCGCGGAGCTATTGTCCTGCACTCATAAGATCATATGAGTGCAGGACAATAGCCCCGCAGGCGGCCCGATGTACACATCATAGTAACCTATGATGCTGTGCACATGATGTATGCCACTCCGGGACATATGGCCCGCTCAGAGGGCATACGGTCGTTTGCATGAGCCCTTAGTGTAAGGGTAGCACTGACTATACAGTGCATTGCAATACATGACTATTGCAATGAACTGTGTATCCATCAGGCCCACTGGACCTTCAAGATCCAAATGGATCTTGATAAACAGTGTAAAAAAAAAAAAAAGTAACATTTTAATAAAATAAAAATTCTTTTATAATATCAGTTCATTTATGTCATAAAAAAATTGAAATCAATAAAAAAAAAAAATACACATAATTGGTATTGCCACGTCCATAACGACCTGATCTATAAAAGTAGCATAAATTGTGGGATGCATTTTCTCCTGTTAGCCTTGTGAAAATAAAAAAGTTTGGGCTAAAGCAACATTATATTGGAAATAAAAGTTAATTTTTCATTTTCACAGCCATGTGTTTCTAAATTCTATGAAATGCTTGTTGGGTCAAAGCATTCACTTCACCCCTAGATTTATTGCTTGAGGGGTGTAGTTTCCAAAATGGGATCAATTTTGGGGGTTTTCTTTCTAGGAGTACCTCGGGGTCTCTTCAACTGTGATATGGCACCTATAAACCATTACAGCAAAATCTGCCCTCCGTTAACCATATGGCGCTCCTTTCCCTCTGCACCCTGCCGTGTGCCCAAACAGCAAGTTACGACCACATATGGGGTGTTTCTGTAAACTGCAGAATCGGGGTAATAAATATTGAGGTTTGCTTGGCTGTTAACCCTTGCTGTGTTACAGGAAAAAATTTATTAAAATGGAAAATGTGCCCAAAAAAATGAAATTTAAAAATGTCCCCTCCATTTTTCTTTAATTCTTGTGGAACACCTAAAGTATGTAAAATCAGTTTTGAATAACTTGAGGGGTGTCGTTTCTAAAATGGAGTAATTTAGGGGTGGTTTCTACTATGTAAGTCCCACAAAGCGACTCCATAACTGAACTGGTTCTTAAAGTGGGTTTTGGCAATTTTCTTATACATTTTAAAATTTGCTTCTAAACGTCTAAGCCTTCTAACATCCTGAAAAAATAATGATGCAAACATAAGGTATGCATATAGGGAATGTAAAGTAATAACTATTTTATGAAGTATCACTATCTGCTGTCTTAAAAGCGGAAAAAATAAAAATTTTGAAAATAGCGAATTTTTCCAATTTTTTTTTTTTTTTTAATGCATAAATGTAAAACGTATCAACTCAAATTCACCACTAATATGAAGTACAATCTCAGAATGGCTTAGATAAGTAAGAGCGTTCCAAAGTTATTACCACATAAAGTGACGCATGTCAGTTTTGAAAAATGGGGCTCTGGCATTTGGTCCAAACCGGCTGTCGCTTAAAGGGGTTAAAACACAAGAAAAAAAGATATAAATGTGGTATCGGTAACCAGTAACCAACTGTGGTGGTTTGATTTCCAATTCCACCCTACTTGGATTTTTTTTTCCCCAGCTTCCCACTACATTGTATGCAATCTAAAACGGTGCCATAAGAAAGTACAACTTGTGAATGGGAAGAAGGAAAAAAAAAAGTTATGGCTCTGATAGTCCAGGCCTATGGGGAGTTTTCAGGTGCCCATGTGTACTTTGCCATCTACAATATAAAATTCCTTTTAAATTTTGAGAAGCCCATAGCTATCATTTAGCACTGAGACTTCATGGTGCTCTATGGCCCAAGGTAAACTCTATTTTGTAGTTCAAATACCACAGTTGGTGGGGTGGGGGTGGAGTAAAGTAATACATCTCTTGATTTTATGTATTAAAAACTGAAATAATACGGGAAACCTCTCTGTGTATGGTACAGGTCCCAGAATATCTTCATCATGTAAACAAGCGCTTAGAAGAGGAAGCCGATCGAGTTATCACATATTTGGATCAAAGCACACAGTAAGTGTCCGCGTGCATCATTTGTGTGCCTTTTGTCTCATTAGAAGATTAAGTGAGGTTTATAGGACTGCAGGTCATCAGATCGGTGGGGTTCTGCTCCCCCCACACACCCTCCATCAGCTGCTTTCACATGCTCCAGTGCCGGAGACGGGCACCGGAACTACACAATCTACTGGCCATGCCTGGTTACAGCAACATTGCTCCCATTCAGCCAGTCGTTTACAGAAGTATACTAAGTGAATTACATTTGTAGCGGTTCTGTTGGCGTACTAAATTAATAAATCGCATGGTAGCAGTTTTTAGACATTTGATAATGTTTCTAGATTATAATTTTTTAATGAACCCTTTGTATATTTCTTTTTGAATACAGGAAACCTTTAATTGCCACAGTTGAAAAGCAACTTCTTGGTGAACACTTAACAACAACGCTCCAGAAAGGTACAATTTTTGTTGGTGACCTGTTTTACGTTCTTTTATTTAGAGTCGTTTTTTGTGCTTTTTATATCCATTGCCACTAATGCATAAATTGTCATACTTGCCCTAGCATTCCAGCCCCCCCCCCCTCCTGAAGAGGTAGCATTGAAACCGCCCTCGTCTCCATAGACGTGGATTGCTCTGTGTCACATGGAACTAACAGATTTAGTCTTGTCTTCCAAAACCAGGTTTGAATCACCTTCTGGATGAAAACCGAATTCAGGACCTCTCCTTGCTTTATCAGTTGTTTAGCAGAGTCCGAGGGGGAGTGCAGGTTCTTCTACAGCACTGGATTGAGTACATCAAGGTAGATGTTTGTCTCTAGAATGCCTTTGGCCTCTTTCACATGAGCGATACGGATTGGTTCCGGGTGCGTTCAGTGAAACTCGCACCATTTCGCACCCAAGTTCAGTCAGTTTTGTCTGCAATTGCGTTTGCATTGCGTTTTTTTCCACTCGGGTGCAATCAGTTTTGATGTGTTTTTCACGCCTGTGAGAAAAAACCCTGAAGGTTTACAAACAACATCTCCTAGCAACCATAAGTGAAAAACGCACTGCACCCCGGATACGATGTGTTTTTCACTGAAGCTCCATTCACTTCTATGGGGCCAGGGCTGCATGAAAAACGCTGAATATAGAACATGCTGCAAATCTCGCGCAACGCAGAAATAATGCGTGAAAAAAAACGTACACAGACCCATTGAAATGAATGGGTCAGGTTTCAATGCGGGTGCTATGCGTTCACTTCACGTATCACACCAGCGATGAAAAGTCGCTCATGTGAAAGGGGCCTTTAAGTTTCCTGTAGAAATGTTTAGGAGCCGATTGTTTAATTATGGAATACATTTCAGGCCTTTGGAAGCACCATTGTGATAAATCCGGAAAAAGATAAAACTATGGTACAAGAACTGCTGGATTTCAAAGACAAAGTTGACCACGTGATTGACGTGTGCTTTATGAAGAACGAGAAGTTTGTCAATGCCATGAAAGAAGCTTTTGAAACTTTCATCAACAAGAGACCAAACAAGCCAGCTGAACTTATAGGTACATGAAGCTACCATAGTGTGGTGTCTTACTTCACCAATACATTCAGTTCTTGAATATTATGGTGCTGGAAAGTATGGGTGTCTGTCATTTGGTGACGACTAGTCCTAATTTGGCCACAGCACAGTAAATCCTTTGTTGTATTCTCAGTATTTTTACAATGTGCCAAATCAAACTGTGTTTTAATAAAGTGAATCTTTTGTACTATTTCAGCAAAATATGTGGATTCAAAACTGCGAACTGGAAACAAGGAAGCGACAGATGAGGAGCTGGAGAAAATGCTGGATAAAATTATGATCATATTTAGGTTTATTTATGGTACGTGAGGTTCTGAAAGGAAATGAACAATTTGGTGGCATACAAGTCCTTAGTCAGGATTCAAATCACATTTTTGCCCTATGGGGGGGGGGCTTGGGGGGAAGAGCGTAGTACACTTTTCCATCCTGTATAATCCACCTAAAAAAAGCGTACAACGGAACTCGCTATATGGCATCCGTCTGAGGCATCTATTTAACATATAGTTTTGTATAAGACGTGATGCTTTAGGAACACATGACAGTGTTATATAAGACCCAGCCAATGACACAAATGTTGGCAATGAAACAATGCTCCCTGTTAAAAGGAGTTGTGGAAGTCCAATTGCAACTCTCCTGAAGACAGTAAATATGCGAAAACAAAGAGTGAAACTCAGCATTTTTCTCCCCTGCTACTTCCTGCATCACATTTCGGTTTGGCAGCGATGACATCATATTCCTGGCTGCAGTGGCAACATCCCGAACATACCATGTCGCAGTGCAGCCAATCACTGGCTTCCGCAGTATACATCGCACGGCTGCAAAGGCCAGTGATTGGCTGGAGCACTGACGTGATGCTTACAGGACGTCACCTCCGCAGACAGTAAGGTGACGTAATTGCGTCAGGGGAGAAAAATCTTAGGTATCGCTTTGTTTGTTATTTTTAATTGAACAACCCCTTAAAGTTTTATGGATTACGCTGTCCAGCTTTTTAACTAGGTGTGCTAGACCTTCTTTGTTTAGACCTTAGGGTTAGGCCTTATGCACGCGGCCGCTGCTTGGCCGTTCCGTGCATTACGGACCGCAATGCATGGTCATTATCGGTGCGGCTGCTGCGACAGATCCAAATCTATTCAACTTAAATGGGTTCTTCATCCGTCCGCACCGCAAAAAAAATAGAACAAGTTCAAAAATTATTTGCGGTGCGGAGGCACGGAGAGGAACCCCACGGAAGCACTCCATAGTGCTTCTTGGGGGTTCTGTGCCTCCGTTCCGCACCTTCCTGATTGCCGACGCATTCAATTGAATGGGTCCGCATCCGTGATGCGGTGAGCACGCGGCTGGTCCCTGCATATTGCGGGCTGCAATACAGGCAACGGCCATGCGCATGAGGCCTTATATTCAAATGCTGTAGCCAGGCTGCATTTTTTAACTGCTCTGTCCAACGTATTTGTTAGGGGCAATAAAACGGAGTCGTTTGCAGAGAGGGCTTTTAATCTTTGCAATGCAAAGGGTGAAATCTGCAGCAAATCCATATTTCCATGCTGCATACAACAATCTAGAGCGGAAATTCCGGCTTGTGCGGGCGCTTATGTGTCGCATCTGATTTTCTACAGACATGTTCTAGTTCTGCATTTAATAATTTTGTTTGAAAGCATTGTGACAATGTAAATAGATAAGACGTGAAAGATGTTTTTTTTTTTTTTTTTTTTTTTTTTTTTTTTAAAACTTACAGGGAAGGATGTCTTTGAGGCCTTCTACAAAAAAGACCTAGCCAAGAGGCTCTTGGTGGGGAAAAGTGCTTCCGTGGATGCTGAAAAATCTATGCTTTCCAAACTTAAGCATGGTAAGAGTACAATTTACACGGCTTGCCTTCATCCAGTGTTCTCTCAAAGGGTTTTCCTGGATTTTGATACTGATGACCTATACGTAGAAGAGGAGAAACGTAAAGAGGTGAAGAAATACACCCTGGAAATTGAACAAAATCAATTAAACAGCAACTGTTATAGGAGCAGCAGCGAAGATGTATTTAGTTCAATAGTAGTCTTATAGATTTCCGAGTGTTAGCTTCAGTCAGCCAGAATGTTGTCATTTGAAGTGGGTTTCCATCTGAAACATAAAAATGGTGATGTATTTGTACATCAGAAGTAGTGATGAGCAAACTTCAAGTTTTCAAGTTCGGTGTACAGGTTTGGGTTATCAAAGAATCCCGTTATGGATTCCTCTACCACGGACCATAACGGAATTCTCTAATGGCATGCACCACGGTAGGGTTGTTTCGATACCAGCATTTTATGGTTCCAATAGCCTGAGGCTATCAAAATTATGTTTTCGACCTCAATTATAACTCTTTAAAATATAACCTTTATTTTAAAAGTTCTCTAGTGAGTTAAATATTTCAGCCTCCACCTAGTCGTGCTTATATAGTGAAGGTATTTTGTTCATACCCTTTCACTAAGGGTACTTTCACAGTTGCGTTTTTCTTTTCCAGCACGGAGTTCCATCAAAAGGGTTCTATACTGGAAAAGAACTGGCATATCCCCATGCATTCTGAATGGAGAGCAATCTGTTCAGGATGTCTTCAGTCCAGTCTTTTTGACTGATCAGGCAAAAGATAAAACCGCAACATGCTACGGTTTTATCTCCGGCCAAAAAAACTGAAGACTCGCCTGAATGCTGGATACGGCATTTATTTCCATAGGAATGTATTAGGGTACTTTCACACTAGTGGTTTTCTTTTCTGGCATAGAGTTCCGTCGCAGGGGCTCAATACCTTGAAAAGAACTGATCAGGCATATTCCCATGCATTCTGAATGGAGAGTTAAGCCTCTTTCACACGGGCGTCATGTTTTTGGCCCGGATAAGATGCTGGTGTGTTGCGGGAAAATGCGCAATTTTTCCGCGCGAGTGCAAAACATTGTCATTCGTTTTGCATGCGCGTGAGAAAAATCGTCATGTTTGGTACCCAAACCCGAACTTCTTCACAGAAGTTCGGGTTTGGGGTCGGGGTTGTGTAGATTGTATTATTTTCCCTTATAACATGGTTATAAGGGAAAATAATAGCATTCTGAATACAGAAGGCATAGTACAATAGGGCTGGAGGGGTTAAAAAAAAAAAAAAAAATTTAACTCCCCTTAATCCACTTGATCGCGCAGCCTGGCTTCTCTTCTGTCGTCTTCTTTGAGGAATAGGACCTTTCATGACGTCACTGCGCTCATCACATGGTCCATCACATGATCTTTTACCATGGTGATGGATCATGTGACAGACCATGTGATGAGCGCAGTGACGTCACCACAGGTCCTTTTCCTACTGCACAGCAAAGATGAAGACAGAAGAGAAGCCGGGCTGCGCGAGCAAGTGGATTAAGGTGAGTTAAATTCTTTTTTTTTTTTAACCCCTCCAGCCCTATTGTACTATGCATTCTGTATTAAGAATGCTATTATTTTCCCTTATAACCATGTTCTAAGGGAAAATAATAATGATCGGGTCACATCCCGATCGTCTCCTAGCAACCGTGCGTGAAAATCGCACCGCATCCTCACTTGCTTGCAGATGCTTGAGATTTTCACGCAGCCCCATTCACTTCCATGAAGGACTGATCCCTCCTTCCGGTCTGCGCATGTGCAGACTGGAAAAACTGTGAAAAAGACCAAGACTGATCCGTCAATCCGCACCCGGATCCGTCTACAAATGCTGTCAGTTGTCACCTGATCGGCGGATCCGGCAGGCAGCTCCGACGATGGAACTGCCTGCTGGATCACACTAACTCTAGTGTGAAAGTACCCTAATCCGTTCAGGATGTTTTTAGTTCAGTCGTTTTGACTGATCAGGCAAAAGAGAAAACTGTAGCATGCTACGGTTTTATCTCTGGCGAAAAAAACTTAAAACTTGCCTGAATGCCGGATACGGCATTTCCGCCATAGGAATGTATAAATGCTGGAATGCCGGGTCAGTCCTTCCGGTCTGCGCATAAAATGTGAAAAAAAGATACAAGACTGATCCGTCTGTCCGCATGACAAGCGGAGAGACGGATCCGTTCTCACAGTGCATTTGTGAGACGGATCCGCATCCGGATGCGTCTCTCAAATGCTTTGTCACATCCAGATCGGCGGATCTGGCAGGCAGTTCCGACGACTGAACTGCTTGCCGGATCACACTGCTGCACATGGGAAAGTAGCCTTAGTGCTGGATCTGGCATTCAAAATACTGGAATGCGCAGACCGAAAAAAAGGTGGAAAAAAATAAATGCCACATCCGTTTTGCCGGATGACACCAGAAAGACGGATCCGGCA
The DNA here is from genome assembly GCF_905171765.1 of Bufo bufo. NCBI lineage: Eukaryota > Metazoa > Chordata > Amphibia > Anura > Bufonidae > Bufo > Bufo bufo. Next base: position 110,162,031 of record NC_053396.1, read on the forward strand.
TTTCAATGCATTTTTCTGACTGATCAGGCTTTAAGGCTGATCAGGATCCTGATCAGTCTTACAAATGCCATCAGCTGGCATACGTTTTGCGGGATCTGGCAGGCAGTTCAGGCGACGGAACTGCTTGCCGGATCACTCTGCCGCAAGTGTGAAAGTAGCCTAAACTGGATTGTTTCTCGCTGAAATTGCAGACCGCTAGAGGATAGCTACATAGTTATATCTTTTAACTGAAATGTTACTATGTTTCAGCTCCTAACACCTAAAGACGCCGTGTACTTGGTGAAACATGTCGGGGTAGCTTGTATCTTAATTTTAAATTAAACAGCAATGCCCCTAGAACGTTGAAGGATCGGAGGGACGTGCTGCAGGCACCCCCTTAATACAGATCCAAGCAGGAGTACCTGAAGACTTTGATAAAGATAGAAGAATTGTAGTTTCTTGTAGCAGAACCCGGAGATTTAGGTAGCAGGATAAGTTACACTATAGTAGGCATCAAAGCCGCAAGAGAAACATAGTAACATTTCAGTTAAAAGATATAACTATGTAGCTATCCTCTAGCTGTCTGCAATTTCAGCGAGAAACAATCCAGTTTAGTGAAGGGGTATCAGGGGTGTGGAATTCCTATCGCCCGACGCCCGGGACATGCAGTTCCGGGCGCCGGGCAAGTAGTTTGAACAGTTGTTTAGCCCTGTGCGGGCAAGTAGCAGGGACATGTCGGTTGGGCAGTAATAGGAGCGGTCATATGCTAGCCGCGAGCTGACCGCTCCTACATCTATGTCAGCCTGCCCCTGCATCGTGCATAGGAGTACCGTACATATCACTTCCTGCAGGCGGCCCCCGCTCCTCCCGACTCCTGTATCGAAGTCTCCGCCCACCTGCCAGCACAGGAGCGCACAGTAAGTCAGCACACCGTCTCCAGAGACTGAGTAATTGCAGGCCAAGATGGGAGAAGAGGAGTGAGAGACCCCACGGCCCCCTGCAGATGAGCGTTCCTCCCAGAGCCTGTCCACATCGCAGCTCCTGGCCTGACCTGCAAGCGCTGACTGGGGTCACATAGCATTATACTGATTTATGATGCTATGTAACCCTTACAGTTCTGGAATGTGTTGGATAACACTGACATAATGCTGTCAGTGTTATCCAACACATTCCAGAACTGTAAGGGTTACATAGAATCATAAATCAGTATAATGCTATGTGACCCCAGTCAGCGCTTGCAGGTCAGGCCGGGAGCTGCGATGTGGACAGGCTCCGGGAGGAACGCTCATCTGCAGGGGTGTCAGAAATAAAGGTTGTGCTGTCTGTCTTCTGAGGCTCTGGCCCTGCCTGCAATCTGCACTGCACGTGGCACTTGATAAACTATAATGTCTCCCTGTTGCCCCCATACAGTATAACATCTCCTTGTGGCCCCCATACAGTATAACTTCTCCCTCTTGCTCCCATACAGTATAACATCACCTTGGGGCTGCCCACATACAGTATAACGTCTCCTTGTGGCCCCCATACAGTATAACGTCTCCCTCTTGCTCCCATACAGTATAACATCACCTTGGGGCTGCCCACATACAGTATAACGTCTCCTTGGGGCTGCCCTAGTGCCCCATACAGTATAACATCACCAAGCGGCTGCCCCCGCACAGTATAACGTCACCCTGTGGCCCCTGCCCCCATACAGTATAATGTCACCCTGTGGCCCCTGCCCCCATACAGTATTATGTCACCCTATGGCCCCCGCCCCCATACAATATAACGTCTCCCTGTGGCCCCCACCCCCATACAGCATGACATCTCCCTGTGGCCCCCGCCCCCATACAGCATGACATCTCCTTGTGGCCCTGCCCCCATACAGCATGACGTCTCCTTGTGGCCCTGCCCCCATACAGCATGACGTCTCCTTGTGGCCCCCGCCCCATACAGCATAACGTCTCCTTGTGGCCCCCGCCCCATACAGCATAACATCTCCTTGTGGCCCCCGCCCCATACAGTATAACATCTCCTTGTGGCCCCCGCCCCATACAGTATAACATCGCCTTGTGGCCCCCGCCCCCATACAGTATAATGTTAGTATAAGTTCAGGACAAGTAGATGGTCATGAGGTACAAGTAGATTGAGCCCCCACTTTAGTCCTTCGACAAGTAGTTTTTTTTTTAATTTCCACACCCCTGGGTATGAACAAAATACCCTCACTATATACTACATAAGCACGACTCACTAGAGCACTTTTCATATCTTATTAAGAGAATTAATAAAGGTTATAATTGAGGCCAAAAACAGAATTTTGATAGCCTCAGGCTATTGGAACCATAATATTGATTTAAATTATTCTGGGCAATAGGGGTCTTTTTTGAATTCAGATATCAGATATCAAAATTTTGATTCTGTTTCGATACCATAAAAAAGTATTGCGATACTCCGATACTACACGAAAAAAAAAACAAGGTGGAGGTGGGGGACAAGGTGACAAAAAATGGTGAATCACGCAGTTAAAAAAATTTTTTTTTTCTGTTTTGGGGTTCACCGCATAGGACTTTTAATTTTTTTACTTTTCTGACGTGGCAATATGTGATATGTTTACTTATTGTTTGTATATTTTATATGTGCAATTGGGAAAGGGGGGGTGATTTATACTAAATATTTAGATGTTTTTTTGTAAAAAAAAAATTTGATTTTTTTACTGTTTATTTAATAACTATTTCCCCCCCATAGGGGCTAGAACCTGTTCTATTCACCCTGATAGAGCTCTTCACACACTCCCTGCTGCCCTGTGCATAGTGCACACAGCAGCAGGGAGCTTACCATGGCAGCCAGGGCTTCAGTAGTGTCCTGGCTGCCATGGTAATCGATCAGAAGCTGCCACTGCACCATCAACGAGGAGGAGGGGACCCTGTGGCCACTGCCACCAATTATTTTAATACTGGGGAGGGGCGCACTGCGCCACCAATGTTTTTAACACTTGGGGGGCACACTGCGGCACAAATTTTTGTTAATACTGGGGAGGGAGGGGAAGGGCGCACTGTGCCACCAAAGTTTTTGATACTCGGGAGGAGGGAGGGTGCACTGCGCCACCAGTGATAGCTAACCTTTAATACAGGAGGCGGTGCCGGCAGAATCACATAGCTGGCACCCTGCCTCTGACAGGGAGCTGCGATCAGCAGCAGTTAATCCCTCAGGTGCGGCACCTGAGGGGTTAACTGCGGCTGATTACAGCGCCCTGTCATAGAGGCAGGGTGCCGGCTATGCGATTCTGCCGCCTCCTGTATTTGTATTAGAAATAAACTCTCATTGGTGGCGCAGTGCACCTGCCCCTCCTCCTCCCGTCTCTCCTCATTGTCAGCGGCTGCACAGGGGGGATGGAGAGGCTGCTGAGGGAACTGGGAGCGCGCTGACAGCAGCACGCTCCAAGTTCTGTGATACTAGACTGCGTAGTAACGAAAAAATGAAAATCCCGGTATCGTATCTAAAACCAGTACAAAAGTATTGATTGGGTATCTAAATTTCGATATCCGAAACAACCCTACACCACGGAAGCCTATAAGAGGCATTCCGTATTGCGTTCCGTCATAATAGAAGTCTGTGCTGGCCATAGTCTTCTATTATGATGGAATGCCTCTTATAGGTTTCCGTGGTGCATACTATCATAGAATTCCATTATGGTCCGTGGTAGCGGGATTCTTTGATAACCCGAACCTTGTACGTCAAACTTGAAAACACAAGTTCGCTCATCACTAATCAGAAGCAGTAGCCAGACCATAACTTTAGACCAATTCATTTAAAATGATTGATCTTCAAGGTGGGAATTCAGTTGGAATATAAGGGACATAGAAAACTGCCCCCCTTTACATCACTGCTGTGTAAGTATGGGGTAGTGACAGTTGCTTGAAGTACATTTGAGGCATTCAGATACATTTTCACTTTTAAGATCAGCTTATTTGCTGCACTTTCTTGTCTAATAAGTGTTTTCCTCTCCCCAGAATGTGGTGCTGCCTTTACTAGCAAACTTGAGGGAATGTTTAAAGACATGGAGTTGTCTAAGGACATAATGGTTCACTTTAAACAGGTAAGGAATATCACCCAACACTGAAAGCCCTTCTGCTAGACTTTTTACTTGAGTTTTGAGTTGTGTGGCCTAGTTTCATTTTCCGTTTCTTGTAGATCTATATAAAAAAAAAAAAATTAAATTTTTTTTTTACATTTATTTATTATTTAGTCATGCACAGATTTGTCTCTTTCAGTATATGCAGAATCAGAATGTGCCAGGAAACATGGAGTTAACTGTGAATATTCTAACGATGGGTTACTGGCCCACCTACGTGCCTATGGAAGTTCACCTACCTCCTGAGGTAAGTGTGCATTGTAGAAAACAAAGCGTCATATTAAAGTTCTAATATATGTAGTGTAGTAATTTAGAAGAGCCCCAAGTACATGCCGATTTTTCTGCAGTGGAATTTCCACTGCCGATTTTTATCCTTCTCATTGAAAAGTGTGAAATCTGCTGTGGAAATCCACGGCATAAACTGAAATGCTGTGGATTTAAAATCTGCGAAGCTGGCCAATTAATACTGTGTAGATTTACACTAAACGGGTTGTATGATTTTTCATATTGATGACCTATTCTCAGGATAGGTCATCAATATCAGATTGGTGAGGGCCAAGCCCTGGCACCCCGCCAATCAGCTGTTTGCAGAGACTGCAGTAATCGTACGAGCGGTGCCTTCTCTTCACTGTTCACAACTGGTAGTCAGCCCTTTCTTATCTGATATTGACCTATCCTGAGAATAGGTCATCAATATTAAAAAAGCGGACAACCACTTTTAATACAAGGCACTTACTAATGTATTTTGATTGACCATATTGCTTCCTTTGCTGTGGCTGGTTAATTTTTTCATCACATCATACACTGCTCTTATCCAGGGGTTATGACCACCTTGCAATCCTTTAGCATTGGCCACCCTTGCACACTATAGGAAAAAGCAAAGGTCTACACACACTCTAACGGTCCAGGACAGTATCCTTTCCTATAGTGTGCAAGCACGGCCACCACTGATGCACTGCATGGTGGTCGTAACCATGAAAACAAGCAGTGTATAATGTGATAGAAAAATGAATCCAGCCAGCAAAGGGAGCAATATGGACAATTACAATACATTAGTAAGTGCCTTCTAGTAACTTTCTCTACATGATGAATGCTATTTGTTGAAGTGACACAACCCCTTCTAGATCTTATCCAGTTTGCTCGTACTGTAAAATACTGTAAGTTTGCTGCACGCAAATCCTCAGCGTTTACGACCCCTAGGCCCCTTTTACATGAGTGAGTATTCCGCGCTGGTGCATTGCGTTATGCGAACGCATTGCGCCCACACGGAATCCAGACCCATTCATTTCAATGGGGCTGTGTACATGACCGTTGGTTTTCACGCATCAGTTCTACTTTGCGTAAAAATCGCAGCATGTTCTATATTCTGTTTTTTCACGCTGGGCCCCATAGAAGTGAACGGGGCTGTGTGCGTTTTTCACTGATGGTTGCTAAGAGATGTTGTTTGTATAGCTTCAATTTTTTGAAAGCGGTCGCATACAAAACTGAATGTCCTTGCTTGCGAAATCGTACTTTTTTCACTGAACGCATTCGCAGCACATCTGGACCTAATTGCTCACGCTCATCTGCAAGGGGACTTAGACTTGTTTTTATCTGAGAGGCAGCTTTCTGCAGCAGATACCTCTGCTACTCTGTGTAGTGGAAAGGTATTTTCATTCTTAAATAAACCCCTTCCTTCTCTGGCGCCCAAAAAATAAGGAAGAGACTAAAGGCCTTCTAGATTTCTTGCTTTAGGAAGCAGCAAAGTTTTGCATAGAAGGCAAGTGTCTTCACATTCACTTGTAAGTTTGTAATTACTTTATTTTGTTATGAAAAGTACTTTTTTTTATTTTTATTATTATTATTGTCACTCAAAGTAATAAAGTTTAGAGGGCATTTTCTGGGCTCCTGAGTTTGACTTTTTCTCAGGATAGGTCCTCAATATCTGATTATGGAGTCCCACACCACCATTGTGATCAGCCTGGAATTACAGGTCTGTTCAAAGTGTAGTAGCCATGCCAGGTCAAGAGAATGGGAGCTGAGCTGCACTCACCTGGCACGGCCACTACACCTGACCTGTGCCCCCACCTTCATTTCCAGTGCTAATTGTAGTGCCAGAAGTTGGAGGGAACAGCTGATCAGTTGGGGGGGGGGGTGAGGTGTTGGACCTTCTCCGATGGGATATTGATGACCTATGCTAAGAATAGGTAATCAGTATCAGGAGCCCTGAAAACCACTTTAGGCCCCTTTTCACACGAGCGAGTGCAATGCGTGAGGTGAACGCATTGCACTCGCACTGAATCCTGACCCATTCATTTCTGTGGGGCTGTGCACATGAGCGGTGATTTTCACGCATCACTTATGCGTTGCTTGAAAATCTCAGCATGCTCTATATTGTGCGTTTATCACCCAACGCAGGCCCTATAGAACTGAATGGGGCTGCGTGAAAATCACAAGCATCCGCAAGCAAGTGCAGATGCGGTGCGATTTTCACGCACGGTTGCTAGTAGACGATCGGGATGGAGACCCGATCATTATTATTTTCCCTTAACCTGGTTATAAGGGAAAATAATAGCATTCTTAATACAGAATGCATAGTACAATAGCGCTGGAGGGGTTAAAAAAATAAATAAAAATAATTGAACTCACTTGCTCGCGCAGCCGGCATCTCTTCTGTCTTCTTTTTTGCTGTGTGCAGGAAAAGGACCTGTGGTGACTTCACTCCGGTCATCACATGGTCCATCACATGATCTTTTACCATGGTTATGGATCATGTGATGGACCATGTGATGACCGGAGTGACGTCACCACAGGTCCTTTTCCTGCACACAGCAAAGAAGAAGACAGAAGAGAAGCCGGGCTGCGCGAGCAAGTGGATTAAGGTGAGTTAAATTATTTTTATTTATTTTTTTTAACCCCTCCAGCGATGTTTTACTATGCATTCTGTATTCAGAATGCTATTATTTTCCCTTATAACCATGTCCTAAGGGAAAATAATACAATCTACAGAACACCGATCCCAAGCCTGAACTTCTGTGAAGAAGTTCGGGTTTGGGTACCAAACATGCCGATTTTTCTCACGCGAGTGCAAAACGCATTACAATGTTTTGCACTCGCGCGGAAAAATCGCATGTTCCCGCACCTTTTCCCGCAACGCCCGTGTGAAAGAGGCCGTAAAGTAAGTGAAAAGAAAATGAATTTCATCAGAAAAACTGCTAAAGCTTCTCTTATGTTGGAGCATACAGATTGGAAACTCATGTGGATTATATATATATTTTTTATTATTTTCTTTTTTTTTTCTTTTACTTCAGATGGTGAAACTACAGGAAATATTCAAGACTTTTTACCTTGGGAAGCATAGTGGTAGAAAATTACAGTGGCAGTCCACATTAGGACAGTGCGTCTTAAAAGCAGAGTTTAATGAGGTAAACTTTCCATCCTTTGGGCATTTTGTTCATGTAAAAATTTTTTTTCTCATGAATGGCATTGGGGGACACAGCACCATGGGTATATGCCCAGCTGCCACTAGGAGGCTGACACTAGAAAGAAAAGTGTTGGCTCCACCCATCTGGGCTATACCCACTGCACCTGCTGGAGCTAACCAGTTATTTTTTCTAGTATCAGTAGAAGGCAGACATGACTTGCTTCTTTTTTCTTTGCAGGTCCTGCTGTTTTTTTTCTTATTTTATTTTTTCTTTCTTCCGCAGTTTTCAGCAGGCTGGGGCTCCATAGTGGTTTTCCACCATAGTTGCACCCCCTGCGGGCGCGTACTTTGTACCTAGCCGGTCGCCCAGTCCCCAGAACTGCATCTGCAGTGGATGCCGGCATTCCCAGGTTCTCCTGTTGAGTCTGCCGATGGGGCGACCCTGCTGCGCCTGAAGACGTATGAGGGTAAGTACCTCAACCTTGCCCCAGAACTAGTGGGTCCCCAGTTCTCCCAGTAAAAGGGGGGAGGAAGGTCCTTCCTATCATGGCCAGGGCGCCCTTGTCCCCCTTTTTTCCAGTGGTCACTTCTCTTGGGGCAGACAGGTGCTTCCTGCCTCCCTTGTATTTTTTCTTATGGTAGACAAGAGGCCATTCTTTCTCCTGTCAGCTCTCCCGGCCTCCGCTCGCCCTGGTCTCTAATCTAGGTCCCGGCTTTTGCCTGGCCTAGGCCGCAGTAATCTTTAGCCTGCTGCTTGGCTCCTGTCTTCTTCCGGACCCCCTTTCTCCCTCCTTGGCCGCCGCTTATCCTCTCGTCCATCCACCCCACCCACCTTTTATCTGTGTTTCCGGTGGGCCCCGGGCGCCCGCGGCTACCGGTGTGATTCTCCTGGGCGCGCTCGCAAATCAAGGCCCCGGCTTTTTTCTGGCCTACTTGGCCGCGATAGTCCCGCCCCCTGCCTTCTTCCTGGGCTTTCTCCTTGGACACGCCTTACTGGGGCTGACTGTGGGAGGAGCCTCATCTTTCTTCCAATCCTGTCCTAGTGCGGGCTTTCTGGTTCGAGGGGTGGATCTTTCTGCTGGAGGCACCGAGGACAGAGGTTTCCTACATCTTGTCTGCACCTCACGCAGAATTCCACACAGTCTTTCCGAAGCTGCTGCTGCATTCTTCGGGACACAGCATCTAGTGTCCAGTAGGACAGCTTCGGCTGGCTGTTTTCTTTCTTACAGGCTCCATCCTAGCCCTCATGTCCTCTGCCAGACAGGACCCAGTCCCTAACCCCATTCCTGGCATTGTCACTTATTTTGCTTGCACTCGTGCAACCAAAAGAAGCCGTGCGGTCAATCTGATACCACCTGCACACAGTCCCTCCTGAATAGGCCGCATCCCTGTCCCAAGCCATAGGGAACCTTGCCAGTCTCTTCCAATCTATGGTGCAGTCGCTGGATCACTTGCTGGCCCGAATCGTGGCCGCCGCCAGTAGGGAACTCGCGCTCGCTCTGACACCAGGTCTCGTAAGCGACCTCGAGTGCTCTCAGCTGGGTACCGCTCATCCTCAGTTTCCTTGGTTCATTCCCTGGATAAGTCTAAGTCCGGGGAAGTCTCCTCTTCTGCCGCTCCTGGGGACACCTCTGACTCTGATTCCAGATCTAAGCAGAGCGCATCGGTCTGCAGCCATGCAGGATCTCATAAAGGCAGTCAGGGACGCGCTCTGAGTGCAGGAGGGCCCCTCCTCCTCGGCCCAGGGATCCGTGTCTTGCTCGCTTTTCAAGAAGTCTGGCGGGCGCACGTGGACGACGCTTGGGTTCTTGAGGTCGTTTCCTCCGGTTACAAAATAGAATTTTCCGATCTCCCTCCGGGTCGTTTTTTCCAGTTGTCTCCACCCAGGTCGAATATTTTTCTTTTTTTTTTTTTTCTTTCAGGCCATTCATTCACTTCATTCTCTGGGGGTCATCGTCCCAGTTCCAAGCTCGGAACATTTCCAGGGGTTTTACTTGAACCTCTTCACGGCCCCCAAGAAGGACGGGTCACTCCGCCCCATCCTGGATTTGAAGGCCCTCAACCTGTTTGTCCGGGTCCGCCACTTTCGCATGGAGTCCCTCCGGTCGGTGGTTGCCTCCCTGGAAGAGGGCGGGTTTCTGTCGTCCATCGACATACAGGACGCCTATGTCCATGTCCCCATCGCCCCTTCCCACCAGAGATTCCTTGGCTTCGCGATGGGTTCTCTGTATTTTCAGTTTGTGGCCCTGCCCTTCGGTCTGGCTTCTGCCCTGAGGGTCTTCACCAAGGTATTGGCACCCCTCATCGCCCTTCTGCGTACCAGGGGAGTTGCGGCGATACCCTACTTGGACAACGTTCTAGTGAAGGCCCCTTCCCGGGCGGACAACCTGTCCAGCCTCCACATTACCCTTTCGGTTCTGTCCAAGTTCAGGTGGCTGGTGAATCTTCCCAAGTCCTCCCTAGTGCCCTGCCAGAGGATGAACTTCCTGGGCATGATCTTCGACACTCGTCTCGGGCGAGTCTTTCTTCCCCAGATCAAGGTGGCGTCTCTCCATTTGGGGGTGGCTCGCCTCTGCGACCCGTCCCCTCTTACCATCAGGATGTGCATGCGTGTTCTGCATGGTGGCCTCCTTCGAGGCGATCCCCTATGCCCAATTGCACACCAGATTTCTCCAGAGGTCCCTCCTCTCCAGGTGGGACAAGTCTCCGTCAGGCCTCGATCGCCTGATCCGCCTTCCCCCAGAGGTCCGCCGGGACTTGTGTTGGTGGCTCGTACCTCGCACAGTCTCCCTCGGGAGGTCCTTCCTTCTGCCAGGTTGGCAGGTGATCATAACCGACGCCAGCCTGACGGGTTGGGGGGCTATCTTCTGGTCCCTCACTGCCCAGGGGCAGTGGTCAGCGGAGGAGTTTTCCCTGTCGATCAATGTCCTGGAGCTCAGAGCCATCTTACTTGCCCTCTCCCGCTGGACTCCCCTTCTAGACGGTCTCCCCATCTGGATCCAGTCGGACAATTCCACGGCCGTGGCTTACTTGAATCACCAGTGGGGGCACCAGAAGCGGAACTGTCCTCAGGGAAGCCTTGCGAATCCTGCGGTGGGCGGAAGAACACGTTCCCGCTCTCTCCGCAGTCTACATCCCCGGGGTCGACAATTGGGTGGCAGACTTTCTCAGTCGCCATCGCCTCGACCCGAGTGAGTGTGTCACCCAGACATGGACATGTTCGCTTCTCGTCTGAGCCACAAGATTCCGGCTTACGTCACCAGGTCCCGGGACCATCAGGCTCTGGCGGTGGATGCTCTGGTTCTTCCTTGGTCTCAGTTCAGCCTCCTTTACCTCTTCCCTCCTTTTCCGCTTTTTCCCCGGGTACTCAAACGCCTCAAGGAGGCTCGGGTCCCGGCGATCCTGGTGGCTCCGGATTGGCCCCGCAGGGCGTGGTATGTCCAATGGCAGCTTCCTCTGCGCCCCGACCTCCCTTCCCAAGGTCTGCTATTCCACCCGAATTTAAATCGACTGCGTTTAACGGCGTGGCTGTTGAGGCCACGGTCCTGAGGTTTCCGCGGTCTCTCGGAGTCTGTCATTCAGACTATGCTTCACGCCTGCAAACCCCAATCGGCCAGATTTATCAGCGTACCTGGCGGGCGTATTTTTTTCCTGGTGTGAATCTGGCCCGTTTCACCCTCTGTTTTTCTGTGCCTAGGATCCTGTCTTTTCTTCATGCTGGTTTTGACAAGGGTTTTCGACTGGCCTCTCTTAAGCGTCAGATTTCGGCCCTGTCTGTTCTTTTCCAGAGAACTCTAGCTTCCCGTCCTCAGGTGAAGACCTTCCTCCAGGAAGTCGCTCACCGTGCTCCCCCCTTTCGTTCCCCTGTGGAACTTGAACCTTGTCCTTGATGCTCTTCAGCAGTGATGGCCAGTTCGCAGTGTTCGCCCGCAAACACATGCGATCTGCTATCTTAACTGACAAGTCCGGCGAGGCACAGGTAAGTCCTTACCTGTGCGCGAGCCGGTCTGAAATGAAATGCGGTCTCCGGGAGCAGGCAGTTCCGAGAACAGCCCCCGGAGGCTGTTCTCGGAACTGCCTGCTCCCGGAGACCGCATTTCAATTCAGACCGGCTCGCGCACAGGTACAGGTAAGGACTTACCTGTGCCTCGCCGAACTTGTCAGTTAAGATGGCAGATCGCATGTGTTTGCGGGCGAACACTGCGAACTGGCCATCTCTACTCTTCAGTCCTCTCCTTTCGAGCCACTTAAGGATGTCTCTCTTTCCTTCGCTTCATTTTAAGGTCGCCTTCCTTGTGGCGATTACCTCAATCCGCAGAGTCTCTGAGCTTGCTGCGCTTTCTTGCAAGTCTCCCTACCTTGTGTTCCACCGGACAAAGTGTTCCTCCGTCCGGTTCCCTTCTTTCTCCCCAAGGTGGTGTCCTCATTCCATATTAATGAGGAGATTGTCCTTCCATCTTTCTGTCCTAATCCCGCTCATCCCAGAGAGAGATCCCTTCACTGTCTGGATGTCATTCGGGCGCTCCGCCTGTACCTTCGGTTAACGGAGTCTTTTAGGTGTTCCGACTCCCTCTTTGTTGTTCCTGATGGACCTCGTAAGGGTCTGCAAGTTTCCAAAGCCACCGTCTCCCGTTGCATTCGGTCTGCTGTCAAGGAGGCCCATGTTGCAACGGGTCGGGTTCCCCCCCTTTCGGTTGACCGCTCACTCCACTAGGGCGGTTCGGCATCAGGCATCTGCTTCCCAGGTCTGCAAGGCCGCCACCTGGGCTTCGATTCGTACCTTTTCGAAGTTCTATCACATCCATTTCTTGGCCTGTGTTAGATGCCTTGCATGGCTGTTTCTTCCCTCCCTCGTGGACTGCTTTTGAACGTCCGATGGTGCTATGTCCTGCAATGCCATTCACGAGAAAAATTGAGTTTTGTACTTTCCGTAAAATCCTTTTCTCGTAGGATACATTGGGGGACACAGATCCCGCCCTCTTTGGTTATTTCGTTTCAAGACTTCCGGGTTTTTGTTCTTCGTCCTATCTCTGGTTTAGGACATGTTGGCTTATTTATTTATTTTTTCGGTTTGTTGCTCCTGCTTTTTTGACCAACTGGTTAGCTCGAGCAGGTGCAGTGGGTATAGCCCAGATGGGTGGAGCCAACACTTTTCTTTCTAGTGTCAGCCTCCTAGTGGCAGCTGGGCATATACCCATGGTGCTGTGTCCCCAATGCAGTGTAAGTACAAAAATCCATTTATTTTTTTGGGTCATTTCCTGTTGGCTGAGCTAACGTTTCAGGGAGTTCCACTGGGTAATAGTGGAAGAAATGTGGGCATTGTATCAGTGACATCTTGACAATTGTGTTGCAGCCTGTTCCCACACGACTCTCCATTTGTGTTGGGAGCATCCATTAGGGTCCATTCTCACGTCCGTAAGTGTTTTGCGGATCCGCAAAACACTGACACGTGCAATCCGCAATTTGCGGATCCGCACATCACAGACACTATAATAGAAAATGCCTTTTCTGGTCCGCAATTGCGGACAAGAATAGGACATGTTCTATTTTTTTCCAGGAACAAAATTGCGGATCCCCAAAAAAACGGATCCCGAAAAAACGGATGCGAATCCCGAAAATGCGGATGCGGATCCAGGAAATGTGGATTTGCATCCGTTCCAGCTCCATTGAAAGTGAATGGGTCCGCAAATTGCGGAACGAATGCGGACCCAAATTACGGACGTGTGAATGGACCCTTAGGGTGATTATGCTATAGTTCCCAATACTTGATAAGTCTCAGTTTTTTCATGTCCGAGAACCATTGCTTTCCCCAGACTTATATTATGTGTAAAAGTAAAAGTGTACTCATAACTTTTTTTTTTTTTTTTTTTTCTCCATTAACTTTAGGGTAGAAAAGAGTTGCAAGTTTCGCTCTTCCAAACGCTTGTTCTGCTCATGTTTAATGAGGGTGAGGAATTTAGCTTTGAAGACATAAGGCAAGCCACTGGTATAGGTAAGTGGTGAACGTATGCTACTATTATCATGAGATTACTACAATAAAATAGTGAATGTAAAGAAATGTAGATGTGTAACATGCAAGTAATTTTTCTTCTCTCATCTATCAGAGGATAGTGAATTAAGGAGAACCCTCCAGTCGTTGGCCTGCGGCCGAGCCAGAGTTCTTTCCAAGAATCCCAAGAGTAAAGATGTAGATGATGGCGACAAGTTTACATTCAATGATGACTTTAAGCATCAGCTGTTCAGGATAAGGATCAATCAGATTCAGATGAAAGAGACGGTACTTTGCTGTTTAGCATCTTTCTTGTAAGGCTGCATGCACACTGGAGTACGGAAGGTCCGTTCTCCTATCTGTTAATTATAAAATGTGGGAGCAGGCAAGTTTTATGCGAAAAGACTTCGGATGTTTCATTCAAAGTCGATTCGCTAATCCCCAATTGTGAGCTAATGTCTGTAAAGCGCTGAGGAATATGTCAGTGCTATATAAGTGAGTGTAATAAATAAATTAGACAAATAACACAATAGTGGAGATTTATCATATGGGGAATTTTTTAAGTCCGTTTTGGTTTTGCAGAAGTCTTTGTTAATGTAATTTCTATAATGATGATTAATATATTTGCTCCGTCTTTAAAAGGGTTTTCCAAGATATTTTTGCTGATGACCTGTCCCCTGGATAGACGTTCAAATAGTAGATGACGGCAGCATCATTCTCCATTAATTCTTTATTTGTTGTTAGTCCATGACATATGTACAAAAAAGACCAATAATAGCAGCAACGTTTCGACTACGATGTAGTCTTTGTCAAGCCTAGTATACAGTGCTTACTTCAAAACTTTTATATGATACAGGTCACCACCCATGGTTCACATAAAACCAATCACAATAGACAATTGTTATAACAATTGCCTATTGTGATTGGTTATATGTGAACCATGGGTGGTGACCGCCATGGCAAATTCTTTCAGCCGCATCTCATCTCTACAGAGTTTGTTACAGACACGTTAGATTTCTCATAATTGGGGTCATTTATCAAACTGGTGTAAAGTACAACTGGCTTAGGTGCCCATAGCAACCAATCAGATTCCACCTTTAATTTTCCAAAAATGCTGTGAAAAATGAAAGGTGGAATCTGTTGCTTTGGGCCACTAAGCCAGTTCTACTTTACACCAGTTTGATAAATTACCCCAAAGGTCCCTATAGTGTCTACAGCAATTCTAATGTCCCCTGGAGTGCCCCCAGTAATAATAACACCCTATATTCTGCTCCAGGTAATAATGCCTGTGTAGTGTCCCCAAAAATAATGTCCCCTAATAGAAATGCCCCCACACTGCCCCATAAAGTAATTTTCCCTCACACTGCACTACCATGAAATAATTTTCCCCCACACTGTACCCCCTGAAGTATTTTGCCCCCACACTGTACCCCCATGAAGTAATTTGCCCCCACACTGTACCCCCATGAAGTAATTTGCCCCCACGCTGCACCCCCTATATTACTGCCCCAAGTAATATTCTGCCCCACATGAAGTGATTTGCCCCATTTAATAATCTGCCCCCGAACTGATTTGCTACCACACTGCCCCATGTCCTCCTCTAATTTGCCCCTACACTGTACCCCCTGAAGTAATTTGCCCCTACACTGTACCCCCTGAAGTAATTTGCCCCTACACTGTACCCCCTGAAGTAATTTGCCCCTACACTGTACCCCCTGAAGTAATTTGCCCCCACGCTGTACCCCCTGAAGTAATTTGACCCCACACTGCCAACCATGAAGAATTTGGCCCCACACTGCCCCCCATACAGTTATTTGCCCCCAAGTAATAATCTGCCCCCCCCCCCCCCCCCCCGAACTGATTTGCTACCACACTGCCCCATGTCCTCCTCTGCCCCCCCAAAGTTGGCACACACAGAAACAAAACAAAAATTAAAAGCTCTTACCTACCTGTGTCCGGCATTGTGAGGCAGGCGCGCATTCTTCATTGTCCTGCGTCCCTCCCAGCACAGGCGTGCGATGACGTCATCACGCACACCTGCGCCAGGATTTCACTACCGCATAGGCCTCAGGCCTACTAGGCCTGAAGCCTATGGCGGTGATCGGCGGCGGGGCAGGGAACTTATCGCTCCCGTGCCCCGCCGCAGTATGTGGGCGTTCGGGTCGGCGTTGGGCCCCCCAGGAATGCCGGGCCAGGGCTACCTACCCAAACTACCCTATTATAATCCGCCACTGCTGATATGTATAAAGTTCTGATCATTTAGATTCATTTTTGATCTGCCTTCAGAATGGCTGCATGCACTTGTATGTAGACAACAGGTCAACCTAACAGTCTCCTGCATTGCCCTGTAAGGCCGTATGATAATTTATGGTATAAAATGTTCTTTTTCAATGTCTGGTCTCCATTTGGCTAATGTTTTATATTTTATCTTAGGTGGAGGAACAAGCCAGCACTACAGAGCGAGTCTTTCAGGACCGGCAGTACCAAATTGATGCTGCCATTGTTCGAATCATGAAGATGAGGAAAACCCTTAGTCACAATCTTTTGGTGTCGGAGGTCTACAACCAGCTAAAGTTCCCAGTGAAGGTAACATGGTTACAATTTTAAGTTGTAATGGGTGACTCCGTGCAGAGTATTAATGACACTGCAGGAAAAACGTGGATAGATCCGGCACTCAAGTAAAAACAAATTATTTTATTGATTAGAACATAGTAGAAAAATATTAGAACCAAGCCTTTCTTCATAGCATAGCACCATACCTGTATGGAGCTGAGCTGATCCAAATTTATTTTTGATTATTAATGACACTGCCTATTTTGGACTCCAGGACCTGTGATTTGGCATGGGGAAATGGGGGCTCCTGTGATTGGCACATGGAGGGGCTGATCTGGGGGACATGGTGGATGGCATGGAGGCACTGGGGAAGGGGGGCATCATGGCAGTCTGGATGGAGGGGCTGATGGCATTGCCATCATGAGGGCACTGGGGGACATGGCATGGAGGGGCTGCTGATCTGATGACAGTGGGGGACATGGTAGATGGCATAGAGGCACTGGGGAAGGGGCACATCATGGCATGGAGGGGCTGCTAATCTGATGGCACTGGGGGAGTGAGGGACGTGGTGGATGGCATAGGAGGCATCGGGAAAGGGGGACATTTTTATAAAGCAATATGTTATTTTAAGAAGGTTTTTCTTATTAGATTACTCAATTAATTGTAAAAAAAATAATCGTTAGAATACTCGATTACTTAAATAATAGTTTACTGCAGCTCTACTGTGTATAGAGATTTTTAATAGCACTGAAACATGGCAGGCATAGGGGCATTCAGAAGGCCGTGCATGTATCGTGGGTGTGCCAGTTGGAGGACAGAGGGAGCACCCTTCCTCTTTCTAACAGCTAAGATGCCACAGTTGATATTTCAGCAACAAGCAATGTTAACACAACTTTTTTTTTTTTTTTTCTCTTTAGCCTGCAGATCTGAAGAAAAGAATAGAATCCTTAATAGACAGGGACTACATGGAAAGAGACAAAGAGAATCCCAACCAGTACAATTATGTTGCATAATAAAGTATATGGCACCTAGCGGATAATTAAAGCTTGATCCCATTAAATTAACTTGTTACACTATTGATAACTGAGTCCTGCAGAAAGAAGAAAGCGTGAGCAGAATTTTAATTTTTTTCCCCGGCAATTTGAAAAACCTACTTTCAAAGAATACACATTACATTTCCTAAGAATGCTGTTGAACTCTTTTGCATGTTTTAGAACGAAGTGTCCTGGGTAATCTGCTGGACACGCTGAAGATTACATGGCCATATGACGACATTTACTAAAGCTGAATAAGAAACCAACATGTTCTCATCTGATCTATCAATCTGCATGCAAACCAAGGCGGTAAAAGATGTGTGTGCGCACAATAAGGCTCGCCGAGGCCCCGGTGACGGACCTGGATATCTGACACTTTTACCAGTTCCTAAACATGTTCCTGTAATGTCATCTTATCACGTGCCAGCTCGTATTGTAAACTCTCCTACTTGTACCAAGCTACAGTGTGTAGGAATAATCAGCGTACGTTTTGCGATTTAGTTGATTGTTTGGTGTACCTTGGCTTTTGTTTTCCTGAGTGAGACGCACTGCTTTAGCCCACAAATTTGGTCAAAACGTGGCAAATCATGCACTGACTTCCTGCCTCGTGGAGACAATAGGTCTGTGACAGCTTTTATATAGTGGCTTCCCAGAACATAGGCCTATGGCCAGATATTTGGCTTTTTTAATAGGCCTTTTGGTTCAGTATTGAGCGAGTCGATTGTACGCAATACATGAAGGGTTTTGTCAATTTTGTGCCTCTTCTTTTTTTTTATTTTTTATAATGAGCTCCAATTGAATTTACTGCTACAAGAGTGCATCTGTAGGGGAAAAAAAATAACAATAGGATATATATATATATATATATATATATATATATATATGCAGAGTACAGATTTCCATTTTGCAAAACCAGGATAGAAGGTACATTTCCTTCTAGTCATTGTGCTTCTGAAGCACCTTGACGTATTACCTCCTTATCGTACTAAGATCAAATTCACCCATTTATGTGTTTTGTTTTTTTTCTTAATTGTTCCACCTATCAACTTCTTCTGTGACCTTTTCTCCTTGCCGTTCTGTGATGGTTAGATTTGGTTGTCTGAGCACCTTGTATGTCAGTATGTAGTACAGCATCTGCTGTGGTGCCTGCAGCCAGTCTATGTCTGATAGTTGTCCTTCAAATACTGCCATTTCTTCTTTCCTTTTTTGTGAAGGGGACACTACACTGTCAATATTATATAGAATATTGTACCACATATGTTTGCTATGCAGCATTTAAAGGGGTTATCCGGGAATAAATATTGATGACCTACCCTCAGGATAGGTAATCAATATCAGATTGGTGGGGTTCCAACTCCTGGGACACCTGCCGTTCAGCTGTTGGCATCGTGGCATCTTTCTAAGTCAGTGACGTCACCGTACATCAGTAACATGGCCTAGTTGCAGCTCAGTCCCATTCAAGTCAATCAGGCTTAGCTGCAATACCAAGCACTGCCATTATACAATGTACGGCACTGTGAGGAGGCAGCGTTCACCAGAGCTCCGGTGAGCGCTGTGGCTCCCTGAAACAGCTGATTGGCTGGGGTGCCAGTACTTGGATGCCACCAATGCGATAATAATAACCTATCCTGTGGATAGGTCATCGTTATAATTTCCTGGATAACCCCTTTAATGCTGGCTGTGGTGTCCTGCTGGAGAAAGATTTACTGGTGTTTAAATTTGTTTTCCTAAAGGGGTTTTCTCACTTCAGCAAATACCATTTATCATGTAGAGAAAGTTAATACAAGGCACTTACTAATGTATTGTGATTGTCCATATTGCCTCCTTTGCTGGCTGGATTCATTTTTCTATCAGATTATACACTGCTTATTTTCATGGTTACGACCACCCTGCAATCCATCAGTGGTGGCCGTGCTTGCACACTATAGAAAAAAGCACCAGCCTATGAGCACTCACACGGTCCCCCTCACCAGAGAGGCCGATGCTTTTTCATGTAGTGGACAAGCACGACCACCACTGATGGAGTGGAGGGTGGTCATAACCATGGAAACGAGACCACGTTTAGTGTGATGGAAATGGAATGAATCCAGCCAGCAAAGCAAGCGATATGGATAATAATACATTTGTAAGTGGCTTGTATTAACGTTCTCTACATAATAAATGCCACTTGATGAAGTGAGACAACCCCTTTAATTAGTACATTCACCTTCACTGCTATTTTTTTTTATTGTTCTAAAATGAAGTGACTTTTTGTAAATATGCTTTGTTAATGTATATTTTTGCATCCACGGCTCTATTGCAGATCTGTGTCTCCATGGTACCAGACTACAAACCTTATGTAGTCTGATTTCATATCGCCAGCTGTCCGTATGTCTTGCTAACCTAGCTGATATACATAAGTGAGCATTAGGGGACTAATGGAAGACAATGTTTCTGCCACTGCACAGGGTTTGTTTTTGATCTGTTACCATGAAGCTGCATAGATCTAAAAAGGAGCTGTAGGCACACAATGAAATTAGGGCTCTGTTGAAGCCCATTTAAAGGGCACCAGGAAAAATGTTTCTTGTTGGTTGGATTGTAATGTACATCAGATAAAACTTAGAGCCTTATATTTTCTTCCCTAGTGCTTTACTGCTGATTTATTTGCCTCCATTGTACTGTGCAGCCTGCACTCTGACTCGGTCTTTGCATACATCCCTATGAAAGGCAACATCTGGATGAATCATGTAAACCAAGTGAATACAAGGCACTTACGGTGGTCGTGCTTGCACACTATAGAAAAAAAGCACTAGCCTACATATGCTCCAACTGTCCCGGGCCACCAGAGAGGCTGGTGCTTTTTCTCATTGTGTGCAAGCACAACCACCACTGATGGATTGCAGGGTGGTCATAATCAAGAAAACGAGCAATGTATAATGCGATGGAAAAATGAATCCAGCCAGCAAAGGAGGCAATATGGACAATCACAATACATTAGTAAGGCTGAGTTTACACCAGTTATTTCCATCAGTTATATAAACAACACCAGGTGTGGGTCAGAAACACAGAACAGGTGCAGATCTTTTATACCTGATCTCTGTGGAGGCTTCACTACTGGTTTTGGCTCACAATCACTGATGGAAATAACTGATCAAATAACTGAAGTGTGAACTCGGCCTAAGTGCCTTGTATTAACTTCCTCTACATAATAAAACTCACTTGGGAAGTGTGAGAACCCCTTTTAATTTGTCTTTTTCAAAAAACGCTCTAAGGCCCCTTTCACACGAGCGAGTATTCCGTGCGGGTGAAATGCGTGATGCGAACGCATTGCGCCCGCACTGAATCCGGACCCATTCGTTTCAATGGGTCTGTGTACATGAGCGTTGGTTTTCATGCATCACTTGTGCGTTGCGTGAAAATCGCAGCATGTTCTATATTCTGCGTTTTTCACGCAACGATGGCCCCATAGAAGTGAATGGGGCTGCGTGAAATTTACATCGCATCCGCAAGCAAGTGCAGATGCGATGCGTTTTTCACGGATGGTTGCTAGGAGATGTTTGTAAACCTTCAGTTTTTATATCACGTTTGGGAAAAACGCATCAATGCGCATTGCACCCGCACAATAAAAACTGAACGCAACTGCAAGCAAAACTGAATGAACTTGCTTGCGAAATTGTGCATTTTTCACTGAACGCATCCAGACCTAATCCGCTCACGCTCGTCTGCAAGGGACCTAAGTGTGGCCTTTTTCAGGCATTTTCCTATAGATTTACCTATAGAGACAAAATGCAAGTAAAAGGCTGACTTAAAAAAAACAAAAACAAACAAAAAAAACATTCATTTTATGGTGCTTTTTAACCGCCAAAAATAGTCCCCCAAAACTGTTTACACTGTCTAAGGCCTTATGCACACGACAGTTGTTTTTTGCGACCGCAAATTGTGCATCCGCTAAAAAAAAAAAGGAGGCGGCATCCGTTTTTTTTTTTTTGGAGGATCCGTTTTTTTTTCACAGATCCCTTGTAATAAATGCCTATCCTTGTCCGCAAATGTGAAAAAAGTAGGACATGCACTATTTTTTTTGCTGGAGGGAAACACGGACGCGGAACACAAACGGATGAACTATAAGCATTTTTTGGCTGACCCATTGAAATGAATAGGTCCCCATCCTATCCGCAAAAAAAACGGAACGGAGGCAGAGAAAAACAACTGTCGTGTGCATGAGGCCTAAATTTTAGCAGTATTAATTAATCTGCCCTATTGACTTCCGATCCTCTGAGTCACAAAGTCAATGGAGAAACGGAGGCTGAAAAAGTAGTAAAGCACTCTGTAAGAAAATTAACAACACGATTATTTACCTGATGTACATTACAGCTGGAGTTTTACTTTAAAGGGTTTTTTGACTTTTTATACTAATGACCTATCCTTAGAATAGATCATCCGTATCTGATTGGTGGGGGTCCGACACCCTGGATCCTTCTGATCATCTGTTTGAAGAGGCCACACGGCCCCTGTGAGCGCTGCGGCCTTCTCACAACTTTCCAAGCACAGTGCAGCACATTGTATAGCGACTTTGCTTGGTATGGCAATTCAGCTCCATTCATTTGAATGGGACTGAGCCTCTCCCCGGCCATGTGACCAGTGAACATGGCGTCAAAGAGTAACCTGGGAGAAGGTCAGGCCGCTCACAGGAGCCTCAAATAGCTGATTGACGGGGGTCCTGGGTGTCAGACCCCAACCGATCAGATACAGATTACCTATTCAGAGGTTAAAGGGGTTCTGCATTTTCATTTAACTGATGATCTATCCTCTGGATAGATCATCAGCTTCTGATCGGCGGGGGTCCGACACCTGGGACCCACGCCGATCAGCTGTTTGAGAAGGCAGCGGCGCTCCAGCAGCGCCGCGGCCTTCTCACTGTTTACTGCCCGCCCACTGACGTCACGACTTGTATCAACTAGTATGGGCGGAGCTAAGCTCTGTTCACTTGAATGGAACTTGGCTCCGCCCACGCTAGTTGATACTAGTCGTGACGTCAGTGGGCGGGCGGCCTGGCGGTAAACAGTGAGAAGGCCGCGGCGCTTCTGGAGCGCCTCTGCCTTCTCAAACAGCTGATCGGCGGGGGTCCCGGGTGGGGTGTCGGACCCCGGCCGATCAGAAGCTGATGATCTATCCAGAGGATAGATCATCAGTTAAATGAAAGTGCAGAGCCCCTTTAAGTCATCAGTATAAAAAAGTTGGAAAACCCCTTTAAGTACTGCAAAATTGGAAAAGCAAAGCATAAATTCCTTTAAGCCGTGGACCTCATCCTCTCTTCTCAGTGTGTAGTCGCCTTCACTTCATGGATGGTCTTGTTTGCAAGAATTGAAGATAATTGTGCACAGAAGCTCACTGTTTGCAGACCCTAAAAATAGTAACCTTTTCATTGGGGTACTGGAAAAAAAAAGCCCCTGCCGGTTCTCCCTCCATAACCCCTACTGGGATACAGCGTTGATTAAATGCAGATGCTGGTAATTGGCAAGTTTACATGAATCTCTTTGCTTTCCTGTAACATATGCTGTTCATTTTTTACTTTCCAGGAAGAGGGTTACCTTTTAACGTATTAGAGATTACAGCTGCATTCTCTTCCCCTTAAAGAGCCATGCACTGTTATTGTTCAGGTTCTGAAATACAATTATTATTATTTTTTTATATGTAGATCGCTCAAAAGTGCCAAAAACAGTAAAATGTTTGATTTTTACAATGCAGGTTGTTTTACAGAGATCTTGTACGGTCTCCTCCAAGACATGCTGAATATTAGTTTTTAACTTCTTTTAAGTGTATCCTGTATATAAGACATGGCTTTCTCATGAAAGCCTTTGAGGCAATCACCGCTTTATGTAGACAGATAGGGGACTAGCGTACCCTAGTAAAAACCCACTAACTTGCGGCAGGTGTCCATACAAGCCAGTACATTTTGGGCCCTTCTCTCCCAGATGTGCAATCCTCACCTGCTGAAGAGTACAGCAGCATTCAGAAATGTAATATACCTTTTATTTGACAGTTTTCTGTATGAGGGGTGAACATGCCTCCTTTTTTATTGATGATATTATTTAGGGCGCATATTCACTCAGTTGTAGATTTCGGAAATTGTGTCTGTTCACTGTATTAAAACTCAATGTGATATAAAAGGAATGTGACTCATCGCATCCTTTTTAAGGCGGCGGTCGAAACCTTTTTACTGTTTCATATAACCAGTATGACAAGGGTACAAGGCCTTTCTAAGTTGATAAATAATGTAAATATGTGTCCCTTCAAAGAAGAGTGAGTCTGTATCTAGGTATTTTGTGTCCTTTAATAAATATTAAGCAGTTTTGTGTTGCTAAAATTTGGTCCTGAGTGTGTTCATCAGCATTTCTTCTTACCATCACACATTTTACAGACTAGCTTATTCCAAAGACACACAGGTTTAACAGGTTGTCATGCCGAGGTTATTTTCTACTTAAAAAACACATTTACAGAAAAGAGGAGAAAATATTTTTCAGAAAGAATAGGACCAAAATGGCTCGCACTTTGGGCTAGATTACAAACCAAAATGTGTGGAACTGCAAACCCCAGAGTGCAATGCTGATGCATACATGGCTTAATCACTTGCATCCCAAATTTAGAGAATACTAACCGGTTTTAAACGAGTATAAATGTTCACTTAGGGTGGCCTCACACTTGTATTTATCTGATCCGCCAGTGAACAGCCTGCCGGAGTTTACCAGATCCAGCCTAACTGGATACTGCTGTTCATTGCCGGATTCCATTGCCCATATTTTGCGGCATGAGTACTGGGATTCGGCGGGATGCACTGCATGCATTGGAATTTGGCCAAAATCTGGCACTCATGCCAGAAAGTAGCCGGATCCTATTATAGTAAATGAGGTGCGGTGGTGAACCGTAGTATCTGGCCATACTGGATCTGTGAACTCTGGCAGGCTGTTCTCTGACAGAATAGTCTGCCGGATCAGGTAAACGTAAGTGTGAACCTATAAGAAAGCTGTATTTCTTGCCCATATTCATTGGGGGACACAGGAACTGTGGGTATAGCTATGTCCTCTAGGAGGCGTTGACACTAGTAAAAGCTGTTAGCTCCTCCCCTGGCAGCTATACCCCCTCCAGCCTGGAGAGAAAGCTTCAGTTTTTTCTAGTGTCAATAGGAGGCAAGTTTTTTAGTTTCTTATTTTACTCTACTTCTTTTACAGGTGGGAAACAGTGGACTCCTCGCCTCCCTGTTCTCCCGGACCAGGGCAGCCTTGCTCCCCTGCATCCCGCCAGCTGAAGGGTCACCCATCCAAGCCCCTTTTCCAGTGTCCTGCCACTACGGTGCCAGTAGCTGAAGGGGTGACCCTGCTGGAGAAGAGGAAGGGTGAAGACGGCCGGACAGATGAGTAGATGCCCCCCCCCCCCGCAGTGCATATGGTCCCTGAGGTTATCTGTTAGGCTGAAGATGGTCTTCAGGCCTTTCCCTCTACCAGGCAGCAGTGAAGGAGTCCCCTCCGGCCCGCTCGCCGCAGTACAGGGCCCTGCATATGGTTCCCTTTCAGGGACACAGCGAGGGGGCAGAGATGTTATTCGGCTGAAGTGGTGACTTCAAGCCTTCCCCCCTCTACCAGGCGGCAGTGAAGGAGTCACGCCCCCCCCCCCCCCCTCTCGCAGCATTAGAGGGCTCTGCATATGGTTCCATTTCAGGGACACAGTGAGGGGGGCAGAGGTTGTTATTCGGCTGAAGTGACTTCAAGCTTTCCCCTCCTCCTTCTCTTCTAGGCGGCAGTGAAGGCGTCACCCTCCGGTCCTGACATTAGCGACCGGAGGGGTGTTTGTTACCAGTACTCAGCGCTGAGAAATCATCTAGGGGAGAAGTTCGCACTCCAGGGGGGCAGGGCCAAGCGGAGTCATGCGGCGTGGACGCGCCAGCGCTTCTTTAACATGCGACTTTCTCCCAAAGAGGCACATATATCTGGGCTCCTATCAGGCAGCCATGGCACTGTGGGGGTTAATTAGTGGCACGTGGATAGGTGGGACCTGAGGGGGAGGGGCTTACTCTTCCCGCCACAGCTTCAGGAAGTACTCGCTGTGGGACATCCATCCTCCTCTTCGGCGTCTGCTCCTGGCTCTGGTAGGCACGTGTGCTCCCCTCCTCAGGTCGCTGTACTCTCTCCAGCCACATTGCCGAGCCCCCTAGACAATGTCTGATCCATCAGGGGCTCTGCCTCAGCTGCCAATAGCCATTCACTATGCCTACTCTATATGTCAGACTAATTTTCCTGCGGGCAACCGGATTCTGTCTGCTTCAGCCCGTCATGTTGCCTCCCCCTCCACCTGCTGAATTACCTGATTTGGCCAAAACTCTCTCTCAGGCGGTGGAAAACCTCGCTAAAATCTCCCAATCCACCCTATCTATAGTGGGTCGCTTGGTTGAGAATCCGCCACCACCGCAGGCTGCACCTCCCTCGGATGCGCCCTCCAGAGCCTCTTGCTCGGGTGACCCCCTTAGGTCACTGCCCTCCGTTGATTCCGTCGGTGTACGGCATTCACACAAACGCTCCAGAGTGGACCATGTTTTTTCCTCTGACGCGTCTCCCTCTCCGCCCCGTGTACGGTCACACTCGAGGGTTCTCTTCTCCTGGGGACGTACTATCCGAAGAAGAGGTTGAGAATTCAGATCTGGATATGGATACGGAGCAGCCTTCTAAGTTGGCCTCCTCCGTGGATAGCCTCATTGTTGCTATCTGCGAAACCTTCCGGGTGCAGAATGATCCTCCCCCCACTGACCAACAGGGGGTATCCGTCTTCCATCCCAAACAGGCCTCAAGAGTGTTTCCTCGCCATGATGATTTTTCGGCGGTGGTTTCCAAGGCTTGGGATCATCCAGACATGCGCTTTACCATACCTAAAAAGCTGGATGTTTTATATCCATTCCCAGCGGATTGTGTGTCCGCGTGGACATCCCCTCCCAAGGTCGATCCACCAGTGGCACGGCTAGCCAGGAAAACTGCTATTCCTGTAGCCGATCGTTCCTCGCTCCAGTCCGCTGAAGATCGTCGGATGGAATCCCTGACAAAGTCCCTTTTTTGCAGCTACGAGTTCAGCCCTTAGGCCTGTATTCGCCTCCGCATAGGGGGGCAAAGGCAATCTCTGAGTGGGGCAGCCAGCTAGACCAGGACTTGGTTTCCGAGGTCCCTGTTCAAGATCTCCGCTCCTTAGCGCAGTTGCTCGTCCAGGCGGGGCAGTTCCTCTGCGAGGCGTCTTTAGACGCTGGCGCCCTCATCGCACACTCTTCAGCGCTTGCGGTCACCTTACGCCGCAAACTTTGGCTGAAGGTGTGGGCGGCGGACTCTACTTCCAAGCGTCCCTTAGTTGGTCTCCCCTTGGGCGGCAAGAGCACCCATCTCCCTCAGCCTAGGGCCAGGCGGGCCTCGCACATTAGGTCAGGTTCCTCACGTGGCAGGCCCTTCCGTTGTTTCGCTAGCTCCCGCCCCGCGGTGAGCTCCTCAGCTGGGGGAGGCGGATTTACTTCCCAAGATCGATGCAAAAAAACGTCCTTTCGGGCACAACTCTCCTGGCGTCCCAGACCTCAGGCCGCTAAGCCCCCTGCGGCTAAGCAGTCCTCAGCCTGATGGTGCGCCCCCGCCTACCCGGGTGGGGGGGCCGCCTCCTCCTCTTCCAGGACGTCTGGCGGGCCCACGTGTCCGAGGCTTGTGTGCTCGAGATTGTATCCTCGGGATACCTGATCGAGTTCGTGTCTCCTCCCCCGGACATGTTTTTTTCAATCCCGTCTTCCACGGGATCCCGAGCGCACGGCCACCTTCTCCCAAGCCATTCAGTCCCTCCTGGACCGGTAGTCATCTCTCACGTTCCCCCAGCAGAAAGGTTCAAGGGGTTCTATTCAAACCTTTTTGTGGTCCCCAAAAAGGAGGGCTCAGTGCGCCCTATCCTGGACCTCAAACTGTTGAACCAGTTCCAGCGGTTTCAGATGGAATCCCTTTGTTCTGTAATTGCTTCTTTATTCCTTGCGGCCATAGATATCCAGGACGCATACCTCCACGTTCCCATCGCGCTGAGTCGCCAGTGTTTCCTGAGGTTCGCGATAGCAGACTGTGATTACCAGTTTGTCGCCCTCCCTTTCGGGCTGGCAACTGCGCCTCGGGTCTTCACGAAGATTCTAGCCCCTCTTCTCGCCCTGCTCCATTCCAGAGGTATCTTCCTTATGCCTTATCTGGATGACATCCTCATCAAGGCCCCCTCATTTGCTCGGGCATCGAACAGCACACAGATCACGCTGGAAGCCCTGGGTCGCTTCGGGTGGTTGGTCAACCTGCAGAAGTCTTCTCTGATGCCCTCCAGACAGTTGGTCTTTCTGGGAATGCTTCTAGACACTGAAGCGGCACGGATTCGCCTTCTTCCGGACAAGCGACTGGCTTTACACAGTTCCATGAGGGCTCTCCTCGACTGCAGACTTCCGTCCATTCGACTCTGCATGAGGACGTTGGGGAAGATGGTGGTCTGTTTCGAGGCGATTCCCTTTGCCCAGTTCCACTCTCGCACGTTCCAGAGAGCGATACTGTCCTCCTGGGACAAATCTTCAGAGAGCCTGGACTATCACATCCGCCTCTCTCCTCTGGTGCGGACGTCCCTTTGTTGGTGGCTGTCGGTCCCAGCTGTGGAAAGGTCCTTCCTTCTGATCTCCTGGACAGTTGTTACCACCGACGCCAGTCTTCTGGGTTGGGGGGGGGGGTGCTTCCCCCTAGAACAGTCCAACGCACATGGTCTCAGTCGGAGTCCAAGCTCCCGATCAATGTCCTGGAGCCCAGAGCGATTTTTCTGTCCCTCCGGCACTGGACCCATCTCCTGAAGGGTCACCCCGTCAGAGTCCAGTCGGACAACGTCGCGGCTGTGGCGTATATCAACCACCAGGGGGGAAAACGCAGCCTTGTGGTGATGCAGGAATCTGCCGAGATCTTACGGTGGGCCATGTTCCAGCATATACATTCCGGGTGTGGAAAACTGGACTGTGGACTTCCTCAGCAGGACCACAATAGACCCGGGAGAGTAGTCCCTCCACCCGGAGGTGTTCGAGGCGATCTGTCTCCGCTGGGGTTGCCCCGACGTGGACTTGATGGCCTCGAGGCTCAATCAGAAACTTCCCACCTTCCTCTCCAGCACAAGGGATCCGGGAGCTTGCAGCGTGGACGCTCTAATTTTATCTTGGCAGGGGTTCTCGCTCCTTTATGTGTCTCCCTTCCCACTCCTGCCCAGGGTTCTATGGAAAATCAGGATGGAGGGCATTCCGACAATTCTCGTCGCCCGTGGTACGCCGACCTCGTTCTCCTTCTATTAGATGCCCCCTGGCTACTGCCTCTGAGACGACCTTTCGCAGGGACCTGTCTTCCATCAGCATTTACGGTCTCTTAGTTTGACGGTGTGGCCATTGAGACCGCCATTCTAGCGCGCAGAGGGTTTTCGGTGGATGCCATCCACACTATGATTCAGGCCAGGAAGCCTGCGTCGTCCAAGATTTATTACAGGACCTGGAGGTCCTTCCTGGGCTTCTGCGAAAGCAGAAGTATTCCACCACTTCGGTTTTCTCTCCCCACGGTCCTGTCCTTTCTTCAATCAGGATTGGACCTTGGTCTAGCCCTTAGATCCTTAAAGGGTCAGGTATCTGCGCTTTCTATCCTTTTCCAGCGCCCTCTGGGCCCCATGGGGCCTGTGAGGACCTTTCTTCAGGGTGTGGTGCATACGGTCCAGCCCTACCTTCTTGGGATCGGAATTTGGTCCTCTCAGTGCTCCAGACGTCTCCCTTTGAGCCATTACGGGAGATTTCTTTCCGACTCCTGTCTTTGAAGGTGGTTTTTCTCGTAGCCATCACTTCCATCAGACGAGTGTCCGAGTTGGCGGCGCTCTCGGTAGTATCTGACTTCTATATTAACCAGGACATTGTCCTTCCCTCACTGTGTCCATCGCCTTCACACCGAGGTGCACAGGAGTTGCACCATTTGGACGTTGTCAGAGCTCTAAGGATCTATTTGGCAGCCTCCGGTTCCTTCCGCCGTACGGACTCCCTTTTTGTCATTCCGGAGGGCCCTCTCAAGGGATTGGCGGCCTCCAATGTGGCAATCGCAGGTTGGATTCGGGCCGCAATCACGGAGGCTTAACGCGCCCAGGACAGGGTTCCGCCTTTAGATGTCACGGCTCACTCCACCAGAGCCGTGGGCCCATCTTGGGCTCAAAGGTGGGCGCTTCGGCTGCACAGTTGTGTAAGGCAGCTACTTGGTCCTCCTTACACACCTTCACGAAATTTTACCAGGTGCATACTTATGCATCGGCAGACGCTGCCTTGGGCCGCATGGTCTTGCAGGCAGCAGTTTCCTAAATGCCTGCAGGGATTACTGTTTCATGGGGCTGTGGTTTTTTCCCTCCCCGTGGACTGCTTTTGGACATCCCACGGTTCCTGTGTCCCCCAATGAATATGGGCGAGAAAAGGAGATTTTTGTATAACTTACCAGTAAAATCACTTTCTCGCTCTTCATTGGGGGACACAGCACCCACCCAGTATTTGTTGGTGTTCGACCACAGTTGTGGCTGTTGCTGGTTAGAACCCTGTTGGGTTCTTGGCATGGTTGGTGTTTCATGTTTTTTCGTGGTTGGCTTGCTTCTCCTACTGCTTGTACACAAACTGAAGCTTTCTCTCCAGGCTGGAGGGGGTATAGCTGCCAGGGGAGGAGCTAACAGCTTTTACTAGTGTCAACGCCTTCTAGAGGACATAGCTATAACCACGGTTCCTGTGTCCCCTAATGAAGAGCGAGAAAGAGATTTTACTGGTAAGTTATACAAAAATCTCCTTTTTCCGAAATGTGGAATCAAGTTGCTCTGTACTGGAGGCATGGCATCACACAGGCGGTTTTTGGGCGGTGGGGCGGCACTGTCTTGGAACTGCAAGTAACATCGTTTGTAAGGCTAAATCTGTCCATCTATTTCAGCCTGTTAAGCCTCATTCACATGTCCGTGTCCATGCTCAAATCCCTGAGAAGTTAGTCAGTGATGCAGCTGTGTTGGGTCCGTGTGTCTTTTTTTTTTTTGCTGTCCGTGTTTTACTGACACTGCACAGCTCCAAAATAATTTTCAAAGCATCTCTTCCTAATGATCAGTGAAACACAGATTGCATCCGTGGTTTTCACGGACCCATAGACTATAATGGCCGTGATGGATCCGTGAACGGACAAAATAGAGCATGCACCCGTGCTAAAGAAAAGGACCCAGGAACCGTGCTAAAATACTGAAGTGTGAATACACACATTAAAGTGAATGGGGACATGTGCTGTCTGTGAAACAGTGACATGTGAATGAGGCTTTATCCTGCAAGTTAATTCAGGGGAAGGCAAAAAAAAAAAAAAAAAAAAAAACTGAGATAGAAGCCAATTTCTCGCCCATATTCATTGGGGGACACAGAGACCGTGGGTATAGCTATGTCCTCTAGGAGGCGTTGACACTAGTAAAAGCTGTTAGCTTCTCCCCTGGCAGCTATACCCCCTCCAGCCTGGAGAGAGAGCTTCAGTTTGTGAGAAGCAGTAAGAGAAGCAAGTAAACCAACGAAAAAACGTGGAACAGCAACAATGATGAGAACCGAAACAGGTTTTAACAAGCAACAGCCACGACTGTGGCCGAACAACAATACTGGGTGGGTGCTGTGTCCCAGGGAAGCTCCTGAAGATTTTGTATTTTAGTTTTATTTCTTTCCTTTTTCAG
The DNA here is from genome assembly GCF_905171765.1 of Bufo bufo. Taxonomy (NCBI): domain Eukaryota; kingdom Metazoa; phylum Chordata; class Amphibia; order Anura; family Bufonidae; genus Bufo; species Bufo bufo. Next base: position 110,192,852 of record NC_053396.1, read on the forward strand.
ATGGGAAAACAGTGGACGCCTCGCCTCCCTGTTCTCCCGGGGTCGAGTTGCGCCAGCGTCGGTCACCCGCACTACTGCTTCCTCCACAGAAGACAAGGTGGACCAGGGCAGCCTAGCTCCCCTGCATCCCGCCAGTCAAGGGGTCACCTAGGTCCGACATAGAGAAGACCCTCCCACCATACTGGAGAAGGTACCATTATGGGCCCACTTAGGGAGGGTGAAGAGAAGAGGATGAGAGAGGTGAGTACACTGGACGAGGTAAGTATCCCTCCCTCCCTCTTGGTGACAATTGTCCTAGGATTTGGGCACCAGGAAACAGGCACCAGCCTTATTATGCTGCACCAGGATTCCCTCTCACTCCAGCAGGTGCTGGCTATCGTGGGCACTAGGGGGTTAATAACGTCTAGGCAGGCGCTGCTGCACTGCGGGAGGCCCTGCACAGGAACCAGTGATTCCCTTGCGGTCCGGGAACTGTGGTCAGGTGAGAGCGCTGTCCTCTCAGCCCCAGACCGGTCCAATTCTGCAGCCACCAGATTCCACTCTTTCGGGAGCGGGCATCTGTAGCGCCACTCCAGAAGGGGTTAACCCCAGGATCAATGTCGGCCGCTGCAGCATTCCGGTCCGTGCGCTCCCAGTCCGGGGGGGGGGGAGAATCGGTGACTGATTATATTTTCAGCGGCAGGAGAGCCCTTGCGCTCTCACTCAGGTCCCTCTGCGCCCCGGCCGACCGACATCTTCGGTCCGTCGCACGCTACTGCATAGACCCGACCGCCCCGCTGCAGACCGGGAACATGCATCGGCGGACACACAAGGAAGGGAGCGAAGGAGGCTCTCCCCTATCTGTGATCCGCTGGTGTCAGGGCTCTTAGAGGGTTAATAACTTCCCTGACAGGAGTGGGGGGTGCGCTCTGGCATGAATCCTTCCCGCCACCCCCCTCCCTCCCCCAGAAGCTGCTGGGCCCGCCCTGCCCTCTCCAGGACACCTTAATCCTTTCTGGCCAGCCACTGACTGCAAGCACCGGATTATTCTGAGGATTCTATCTCAGTACAGGTGCCTCCAAGTTATACAGTTAACCCCTTCCTACCTCTCTGCCCACTTGATGTTGGGCATCCAAGTTTTATAAAAAAAAAAAAAAGGAATATATACGCGTTCATACGGCCCCCCTCAGCCTCATCACCGCAAGTCCACCCTGTCTGTGTGGTACCATGCTGGGCCCGTGTCCTATAGTGGACAAAGGAGGACATCTCATAGTTCCCAATCCCCCTCCTGGGTCGTTGGTTGATATTCCTCCACCTGCGCAGATCCAGGGAGGACAGCTAAAGTATTCCCAATCCACCCTCTGGGTCGTGTGATTGATAGTTCTCCAGCGCACTCCAGTACAGGACCTCTGGATTCCCAATCTGTCCTCCGGGGCCGTTTGGTTTATAATTCTCCAGCGCACTCCAGTACAGGACCTCTGGATTCCCATTCCGTCCTCTGGGGCCGTTTGGTTGATAATTCGCCACCAGCGCGATCCGGTGCAGAACCTCTTAAAATTCCCATTCCACCCTCCGGGGTAGTCTGGTTGATAAAATCCGCCTGCGCCATCCAGCGCAGGCCCTCTGGAAGTTCCCATTCCATCCTCCGGGGTCGTCTGGTTGATAATCCTCCACCTGCACGATCCAATGGTGGACCTCTGGATCTTCCCAATCACCCTCCGGGTCGTTTGGTTGATAAGCACCGCCTGTGCACTCCAATGGTGGATCTCCGGACTTCCCAATCTCCCTCTGGGGTCGTTTGGTTGATATGCACTGCCTGCGCACTACAATGGTGGATCTCCGGACTTCCCAATCTCCCTCCGGGGTCGTATGGTTGATAAAGCACCGCCTGCGCAATCCGGTGAGTGGACCTCTAGAGTTCCCATTCCACCCCCGGGTAGTTTGGTTGATAACTCCCACTGGCGAGCCTGCGACTGTGCGACTGCCATGGACAAGATTCTGAGAGTTAAGACTTAGGGTCACGCTATTTCGCACCCTCCTCTTCCTGGAGGGGTTCGGTCCGAAGGGGGGGGGGGGGGATCAGTGGTTCGGTCTCTGCCGTGATTCTGGTGCGATCTTCCAAGATGGCGTCCGAGGTAGACAGCAGTACATGTCGTATGCATTACCCCCTTCCTTAGCCGGAGTATTTGCACTACAACTGGATGCAGTACTCCCTTGGATATTACCTCCCTCCATTGGGGTCTAACCACACTAGAACTATTTCAGTGCCGGCAGAAGGCGTTCCCCCTTTTGGTAGGTGGCAGAACTGCATTCCCACTAGGGTCAGTACTTACTGTATGCATTAGCCTCTTCCATAGGTGGTGCTATGGCATTATCCCTGGTTCAGTGTTTACTGTATGTCTTACCCCCTTACGTAGGTGGGGTATTGATACGGGACTCTCCATATGCCTTGCCCTTTCCGAAAGAGGCGTACTCTCTCTACTTGGATTTGGTTCCTGCTAGATGCATTACTGCATTGCCACCCTTCATGGTGGAGTACTTGCACTACCACTGAGTGCAGTGCTTGCCCCAAGCATTACCCCCTTTTATTGGTGGGATAATTGCAACATTGCCCCTTCCACAAGTGATCCACTACCGTGGGGAATGAGTACACATCTTGGATGTTGCACTTCAACTATGCCACGGCTATAGATGCCTTAGCTTCTTCTACAAGTGGAGCGTAGCGAGTATCGTTACACGCTGGTGCCCTGTACTCTTCTTTTAATGGTATTTCGGTGCCGCCAGTGGATACTGTGGCTGTTTCCACGTTGTGTCCTTTTCCTTCGGTGCCAGTTTGGGGCATAATTATGACAACCTCTCTCCTCACGGGGTTGCCCAGCGTCACTAGTGTCCTAGCGTCCCCTATATCCATGGTCCTCCACTGTCCCAATATGTGTCTTCAACAATAGGTAGTGCGTACATCATGGCACGTAATATTGTGATTACGTTCCAGCAAGTCGAGTGTTACACTGACTCTATATTCTCTATCCACCATTCCTGATGTGGGAAGTGGTTGTGCTGGCACTCTGGTTTCGCTTTGCAGCGCGTTCTCCTCCGCTGGTGCGGCTTTTACGCTGGTACTAGTGTTCGCAGTCGCTGCAGTGGGGCATCCCCTCAGGTAGGGGTTCCACCCGGACGCTGGCTTGGCGATTTGTTCCTGTTCAATGCCCTTCCCAGGTGGAGTGTTTAAGGTTAGCTCTCCTCCCTGAGGCAGTATGGTACCATGGCTTCTACCAGATTCCTCTAGTCTGCCCCTCAGTTTGTGCTGGTGGGGCATGCTGCGGCTCCTATGGTATGGGGGTCCTGGAGTAGCCATTACATACTCTGGCTCCTCCTGCACGGCTCCTTCGTCAGAAGACTGATTCTTCTAATGGCGAATTCGGTGGCGTACGCTGCATGGCCTCCTCCTTAGGCGGAGTATGGCGCTGCCACTATCATCCGGTGGCTTCTTCTGTGTAGTGCCAGTCTCAGATGGGGAATGGGCTTCGCTCCGGCCCCCTTTTCCTTCTGTTTTTTCCTTCTCTGGCTCAGGGTTCACGGTCACTCCGCAAACCTTAGTAGCTCCTAATGGAACACCCCTTCTATTCTTGCTCCTCGAGGCAGGAGCTTTTCTCTCATCTTGGTCTGGTCGAAATTTCCGTCGAGCAGAGTTGCTACACCGTCAATACACGGTCGCTGACGGAACTCCTCACCGCCGGTGATTCTCATATCGTCTCTACTTCTACCTATCCAATGTATTGATTCCTTGGCTTGCGGTTGGACACGCCTCATTCAGGCGTTTTTTTCTTGGTAGCTTATCAGCCGGCTTCTGTCTCCCCACAAGCCTCTTCGGCTCGAGGGACTTCAGTGGACCAATTACCGTTTCCGTGGAGCGCTTCCCTTTAGCAGGGGTGGATCCTGCGGTCCTGGGTTTTTTGGTTTAGCCCTTGGTTTCTTGATGGGTCAAGTTCGGCACTTTTCTATCCTTTTCCAGCATCCTCTGACCCACCCGGGGCCCATAATAACCTTCCTTCAGGGAATGGCACATACGGTTCCTCCGTACCGTCCTCCTTTACCGCCTTGGTCTTTTCAGCGCTCCGGAATTCCCCCCTTGAACCCTAGCGGTAGATGTCTCTCCGACTCCGGTCTTGGAATGTAGTTTTTTTCTTGTGGCTATCACATCCATCAGACGGGTGTCCAGGTTGGGGCGCTCTCTTGCAGAGAACTTTCCTGGTTCTTCACAGGGATAAGCGGTTCTCCGGCCCGTTCATTCCTTCTCCCGACGGTGTTTTCAGATTTTAATTTCAATGACGAAATTGTCCTTCCATCACCGTGTCTCTCCCCTTCACACCCTAGGGCAGTGGTGGGCAAACTTTTTGGTCAACTGAGCCAAATATCGCCAAAACCACGATTGAAATTTCTTTCGAGAGCCACATTTTTAAAACCTAAAATATTGCGTCAACAGTACCAGTGAGGACTATTAGGGCTCATGCACACGACCGTGTGCCCGCCATTGCCATATTACAAGCCGCATACGGCGGGTCCGCAATACACGGGCACTGGCCGTGTGCAGCCCCTATCAAGGACCCATTCACTTCAATGGATCCGGGATATGAGTGCCACAGAGTGCTTCCGTGGTGCTTCTGGCTGTGCCTCCGCACCGCAAAAAAGTAGCGCATGCAGCCCGCATCATGGACCCATTCACTTCAGCATGCGCTACTTTTTTGCGGTGCGGGCAGTCGGATGCGGATCGCGTTCCTCATGCAGCTGCCCCATGGTCTGTGTCCGTGCATTGCGGACCGCTATTTGCGGTCCGCAGCACAGGCACCGCGCCCTTACATTCGTGGGCATGAGCCCAGAGTGTGTTTTTACATACTTTTATATGTACTTTCTTTTATTTGGATCTTGATTATTTCATTTTATCTTTAGCATTTTTTACTTTTATTAAACTTGTCTGCAGATGTGGATGTAATGTGGATGATGCACTTATGGGGGATATCTGTGGATGACGCACTTATGGGGGATATCTGTGGAGGGCACTTATGGGGGATATCTGTGGATGGCACATATATAGCATAAGATGCTATATATGTGTCATCCACAGATATCCCCCATAAGTGCCCTCCACAGATATCCCCCATAAGTGCCTTCTAGTAAGTAAAGTAATGTATTAGTGGGGGGAAGGGAGGAGGCAGGGACACTTGCGGCGGGGCCGGTGCAGTGCACACACCGGGGGCAGCTCCTACCTTTCTGCTGCAGGACATTTCGCTCCTCCTGAGTGGCGGCCTCTTCACCAGTGCTCACATGGCCGGCAGTGGGCAGCCGAACTAGAGCGCCGCTGCCCGCCCTTCTGCTGCTGTGTGCAGCGTGACATCTCACCCTCCGTCATGCGCCTCCTGCCCCGCCTGCCTGCTTCATTCATAAAGTGGAAGGAGCAGACAGACGGGGCAGGAGGCGCATGACGGACATTTTGCAAGCAGCTTGAGCGGCGCGATATGGCTGCGCGGCCGCCCACCCGCACTAAAGAGCCGCATTGAAGGTTCTAAAGAGCCGCTTGTGGCTCGCAAGCCGCACTCTGCCGACCACCTAGGGCAGGGCTGGTGCAAGGATTTTTGCCAACACAAACGAACAAACGAAGCTACATTTTGGCCCCCCCCCCCCCCTCGCAGCTCACCGGGCCCTGGTCCCGTCTGCAACAGCTGTCTTCTCCTCTCTCTTCTTCCTGGTTCTCGGTTGTCAGCTGTGAAGGCTGCGCACAGTGAGGTCACAGGATGCGCAGCCCTTTACAGCATACAGCCGAGCAGAGTAAACCAGGAAGCGCTGAGTACAGATCCTTCACAGCTTCCCGGATGGAAGCGCTTCATTAGTATTCGCCCCATAAGACCCAGGGGTGAAAAATACAGGGTATTTAAAAAAAAAAAAGTCTCTGCGCCCTAAGGCAGCCGCTTGGTCTGCCTTATTATAGCACCGGCCCTGCCCTGCCCTAGGGAAAGGGAGTTACACCATTCGGACGTTGTCAGGGCTCTGACGATTTATTGCCAGCCTCCTGTTCCTTCCGGTGTACACACTCCTCTTTTTTGTCATCCCAGAGGGTCCTCGCAAGGCATTGGCGGCCTCCAGGTTGGCAATTGCACGTCTGCAATTGCTGAAGCATTCTGCACCCGGGGTAGGGTTCCGCCCTTTGGTGTCACAGCTCACTCCACCAGAGCGGTGGGCGCTCTTGGGCTCGGAGGATTCAAGGTTCGGGCGTGCAGTTGTGCAAGGCGGCTACTGTCCTCCTTACACACATTCACAAAATTTTGACAGGTGCATACTTATGGATCGGCAGGCGCTGCCTTGGGCTGCTTGGTCTTGCAGGCGGCAGTTCTTAGTTGCCTGCAGGGGCGCTTGCTCCATGGGTCTGTGGTTTTCCCTCCCTGTGGACTGCTCTCGGACGTCCCACGGTCTCTGTGTCCCCCAATGAATATGGGCGAGAAAACGAGATTTTTGTAAAACTTACCAGTAAAATCTCTTTCTCGCTCTTCATTGGGGGACACAGCACCCAACCGGGATTGTTGTTCGGCCACAGTCGTGGCTGTTGCTGGTTAGAACCTGGTTCGGTTTTCAGCATTGTTGCTGTTCCACGTTTTTTCGTTGGTTTACTTGCTTCTCCTACTGCTTCTCACAAACTGAAGCTCTCTCTCCAGGCTGGAGGGGGTATAGCTGTCAGGGGAGGAGCTAACAGCTTTTTCTAGTGTCAACGCCTCCTAGAGGACATAGCTATACCCACGGTCTCTGTGTCCCCCAATGAAGAGCGAGAAAGAGATTTTAATGGTAAGTTTTACAAAAATCTAGTTTTTCCTCATTCTAGGGGGAAAATCCTTTCCAATTCCAATCAGAATAACTCCCTGGATCAACGACCCCTCTCTAGTAGCTATAGCCTGTATTATTATTACACTCCAGAAATTCATCCAAGCCCCTCTTGAACTCTTTTAGTGAATTCACCATCACCACCTCCTCAGGCAGAGAGTTCCATAGTCTCACTGCTCTAACCGTAAAGAATCCTCTTCTATGTTTGTGTACAAAACTTCTTTCCTCTAGACACAGAGGATGTCCCCTCGTTACAGTCACAGTCCTGAGGATAAATAGATGATGGGATAGATCTATATACTGACCCCTGATATATTTATACATAGTTATTAGATCTCCCCTCAGTCGTCTTTTTTCTAAAGTGAATAAGGGTACTTTCATACTTGCGTTTTTCTTTTCCGGCATAGAGTTCCATCACAGGGGTTCTATACCGGAAAAGAACTGATCAGGTATATCCCTATGCATTCTGAATGGAGAGAATTCCGTTCAGGATGTCTTCAGTTCAGTCGTTTTGACTGATCAGGCAAAAGATAAAACCGTAGCATGCTACGGTTTTATCTCCGGCGGAAAAAAAATGAAGACTTGCCTGAATGCATTTTTCCCCATAGGAATGTATTAGTGCCGGATCTGGCATTCAAAATGCCGGATCCGTCCTTCCGGCCTGCGCATGCGCAGACCTGTAAAAATGTGAAAAAAGATACAAGACGGATCCGTCTGTCCGCATGACAAGCGGAGAGATGGATCCGTTCTTGCAATGCATTTGTGAGACGGATCCGCCTCACAAATGCTTTCAGTCACAGCCAGATCGGCGGATCCGGCGGGCAGTTCCGACGACAGAACTGCCCGCCGGATCACACTGCCGCAAGTGTGAAAGTAGCCTAACCTTGATTTTGATAATTCTGGGTACTGTAGTTCATCTATTCCAGTTATTACTTTAGTTGCCCTCCTCTGAACTCTCTCCAGCTCTGCTATGTTCACAGGAGCCCAGAACTGTACACAGTACTCCATGTGTGGTCTGACTAGTGATTTGTAAAGTGGCAGGACTATGTTCTCATCACGGGCATCTATGCCCCTTTTGATGCAACCTATTATCTCATTGGCCTTGGCAGCAGCTGCCTGACTCTGGTTACTACAGTTTAGTTTGCGGTTCACTAAAATTCCTAAAGCCTGTATTACACAGGCCGATTGAGCAAGCCTCTGTTAGGCTAGGGCTACACAATGACATTTGTTGCGCAACTCTATCGCCGCAATGTTGCACTGTGACATGCGACATACTGCGACGCAACAGTGGCACAAAAATCCTATGTTGGTGTACTCTGAATTTGCAAGTGATCAAGCAGTGAATGCACTGGCTTTAGTAGTTCCACATATTTCTGGTTTGTAATGTAGAGCAAAGAGCAATTAGTTTTGGTCCTACTTTTGTCAGTGTGTTGAATTTAGTAGCGTTGCAGGCAGAAACACCATCTACTTGCTGCTACAATAGAGCTTGTATAGTTTTTACTTTCATAAAGAAAACAGTGTTTTAAAAACAGCCGATCTTAATGAACCCCTAAGCTGGCACCGAAGTTATGAAGAGGTGCCGGCCCGTCCCATTCCCCACCCACTTTTTTAAACCTGGTGTGAGCAAGGAGAACTCTAGCTGTTGTGCCTCAATCTGTGCCTGAAATATGCCTAATATAGGTGTATTTCAGCTTAATAAATTACCCCCATAATTTCTCTTTTCTAAATAAATAGATCCCCTGCAATAAGACTCCATGCTTGGAAATATTAAAGGGGGTTATCTTATTCTATAAAATGGATGCCCTGTTCTTAGGCGAGACCAGGGACCAGCAACCTTCGGCACGCCAGCTGCTGTGAAACTACAACTCCCAGCATGCAAACATGCTCGGCTGCTCTTCTAACTCCCATAGAAGTGAATGAAGCATTCTGGGAGTTGGTTTACAGTTGGAGTGCTGGAGGTTGCTGATTCCTGGGCTAGACCATCAATATTGGATGGGTGGGGTTCCAACTCTCCCTGACGATCAGCTATTTGATGGCGCTGGGTAAGGGTCTATTCACACGTCCGTTGTTTCTTTCCTGATCTGTTCCGTTTTTTGCGGAACAGATCTGGAAGAGTTCTGTACCCATTCATTTTCAATGGGTCCTGAAAAAAAATCAGACATTGAGCTGTCCGATTTTTTTCAGGACCCATTGAAAATGAATGGGTCCAGATCTGGTCTGGAAAGAAACAACGGACGTGTGAATGGACCCTTAGGCTGCAGCAAACTATCATTTTAGTAATCGAGTATTCTACCGATTATTTTTATGATTAATCGAGTACTCTAATAAGAAAACCCTTCTTAAAATAACGTATTGCTTTATAAAAACTATATTTTTATTTCTTACAGTGGTATAGCAAATAATTGCACACATATAAGGCTTCTTTCACAGCGGCAATATACATTCTGTCAGAAGAACCACCAGCCGGAATGTACCATATCGGGTATAGCTGGATACTGTCGGCTGCTGCAGCAATTGACTACTTACCTTTCCTGGCACTGGCAGTGCGCTGACATGGAGTCCGCTGGAGACAGACCACGTCTTCTTCCCAGCATGCACTCGGAGGGACCCGACGTCACACACAGCGTCAGCCAGCGCGCTGACGATGTGTGCATGCAAGGCCCTGGCCAGTGCAGCGCGGTATCAAGTCGGGAGGCCACGGAGCGGTGAGTGAGAGACTTTACTTCACTCACGCTCCATGGTAACGTGATTTAAATGAATCCTCGATGCAGGGAAACTGCATCAAGGATTTTTTTCGCCTCGATTACATCGATGAATCGTTTCAGCCCTAGCGCTGGGACACACCCAGTTGGACTATTTATTGTAAGCTGCTAGCAATTCATTCCCCATCCCTGCATTCTTAGGCCCCTTTGACACGAGCGAGTTTTCCACGCGCGTGCAATGTGTGAAATGAACGCATAGCACCCGCATTGAATCCTGTCCCATTCATTTCAATGGGTCTGTGGTTTTTTTCACGCATCAGTTCTGTGTTGCGTGAAAAACGCAGCATGTTCTATATTCTGCGTTTTTCACGCAGTCCTGGCCTCATAGAAGTGAATAGGGCTTCAGTGAAAAACGCTTTGCATCCGCAAGCAAGTGCGGATGCAATGCGTTTTTCACTGATGGTTGCTAGGAGATGTTGTTTGTAAACCTTCAGTTTTTTATGGTTCAATAAGATTTTATTAACTTTTACAATCATAAAAGAAACATCACAAATTGCAGTATAAATACCGCATACAAGGATACATTGCGACATGCAATCGTAAACAGCAGTATAGCATCAAGGACAAGGTATAAGCATGTATCTGTATCTGTAATACAAACAAACAGCTGTCGTAAAGTCAGCAGAATCAAAGGCCCTGAAGGGGCTTAATAAGGCCTCAAACAAATGATGTATAGGCCAATAATTCTAGACAAACTTTGACATAAAAGGGGGGAGACAAGACGACACAGATGAGGAGGAGGGGGGGGGGAGGGGAGAAATCATAGGGCATAGCCATAGAATAGCAAGGTACTTCTAAGGAGGAGAATCAGGGAGTACCCCAGATGCCACCCAAACCGAGAACGAGGTAGATGCTCTAAACCTGGACCATGGTTCCCAACTCTTAAGAAACGCCGGAATCTTGTTTTGGTCAGAGGCACACATCTCTTCTCTGTGTATCAGCACATCTAGTGCAGAGGCCCAAGTGATCCTTTTCAGACTCTCAGTTGACTTCCAATTGCGTGGTATAATTTGTCTCATGGCCAGCATAAAGAGCCTCAATGACCCTTTTTTAACATGTGAGATCCTCCCCGGGAAAATAGATAGCAGAGCGATGGAAGGGGAGAATGGTATGGAAGCCCGGAATAGAAAATTATAAAGCTTGAAGACATCTACCTATAATGGGTTAAGCCTCGGACATTCCCACCATATATGGGTCATGGTCCCCCTAGCACCATGGCATCGCCAACATAGATCAGAAACCGAGGGGTAGAAACTATGCAATTTTTCCGGTGTCCGATACCATCTAGTAAGTATTTTATAATTGAGTTCTTGTAAATTATACGATATAGAGATCTTATGCGTAAGAAGCAAAGAACGTTTCCATTGATCCCCAGTAAAGGTTTCACCCAATTCCGTCTCCCAATCAAGTATAAACTTGAGTTTGGGGTAGGAATCTCCAGATTGGCTGCCCTCAGTCACCCCGGTGTTCAGTATGGCATAAAGTAAGGAAATAGCATGGCCAGGGGCCGTCTGAGCAACACATAGCTTTTCAAAATCCGTTAGAGATGTGTGAGACTGCAAACCAGGCATCAGAGAACCAACAAATCCCCTGAGCTGAAAATAGAGGAACCATCTTCCAGGAGATGGTGGGAGTATGTGCGATAGGTCCTCGAGAGGGCGTATCCCAGAAGAAGAACAGACGTCTCTCAGTCTGACAGTAGATGTGTGGTTAACTCGAAAGGCGGGCACCTGCTTTAGTCCCATAGGTAAATCTGGATGATCAGTGAGCATTGAGAGGGGACCTGGGATCTTAGCCAAATTTAGTTTAGGTGCAAACTTTATCCATGAGGCGGCTAAAGTAGGAAGGAGCATATCAGATTGGGCATGCGGGAGGTTGCATAGGGAGTTAGGGGGCAGCCAAAATATGCCTGTTGCAAGGTGGGGATTTGTAACATGCACAATTTCTACCCACATCTTAGTATCTTTATTGTGAAAAAGATCTAAGATGCAGTTCAAAACTGCAGCCCTATAATAAGTCAAAAAGTTAGGTAAACCTGTCCCTCCCTCTAATTTAGGGCGAGTCAAAAGACTATGGCCAAGTCGAGCTCTGGACTGATTCCACACGAATTGAGAAGCCAAGCGCCGGAGGCGAGTAAAGTAGATCAGGGGGATTTTACATGGAATAGTTTGAAATAAATAGAGCAGGCGCGGTAATATGTCCATTTTAAGGGTATTAATTTTACCAAACCAAGAGATTCGTAGTGGCGTCCATTTTTGAAGGCTCTCTGTAATGGATTTGAGTAGAGGAGTATAATTCATTTTAAATAGGTGTGAGGGATTGGCAGGTATGTGAACTCCCAAATATTTGATAGAATCTTCCGCCCATTTAAAGGAGAAGGATTCTCCAAGGGATTGCACTTCCCTATGGGGAAGGTTAATATTCAGAATTTCGGACTTGTGTACATTAACTTTGAAGTTACTGACGCGTCCAAATATACCAAATTCCTTGAGAACGGATGGAAGGCCTATTCTGGGGGACGTGAGGTATAAAAGCAAGTCGTCTGCAAACAACGATAACTTATGTTCGGTTTGTCCAATCCGAAAACCTTTGATTGCCGTGTTTGCCCTACCTTCAGTTTTTTATCACGTGTGTGATAAACGCATCAAAACGCATTGCACCCGCAAGGAAAAAAAATTACGCAATCGCAGACAAAACTGCCTGAACTTGCTTGCAAAATGGTGCGAGTTTCACTGAACGCATCCGGAGCCAATCCGTCACGCTTGTGTGAAAGAGGCCTTAGGACTGTTTCACACAAGTGTGTCAGCATGATTCTTCATTCTTGACAGTGCTCGTCTTGCTGGAGCGCATGGCCTTATACTGATTTATAATGCTGTGTGCCTCTTCATTACCCTATTACTACAGAATCATAGTGACAGCTTTATGTCAGTATGATCCTGTTTCAGTAAGGTGATGCAGAAGCACACAGCATTATAAATCAGTATAAAGCCATGCGCTCCGGCTAGACGAGCACTGTCAAGAACAGAGGATCACCCTGGCTCATGTCAAACTGCCTCTAGGGCACCTGCGCACGACTGCGGGTGAACGCACATCAGATACGATTTATGTACCTTTCTGCACCATATATGCATCAAAATCCGCAATTTCTAACATCGGTTTTTGGTGTGGATTTGATGTGGTTTTGCTACAGATCTTATCCTTCATTGGAAAAGGGTGAAATCCGCAGCTAAAACCGTAAACATAATTGACATGCTGCAGATTTTGAAATCCGCAATGCAAGTCAATTTCCTCACAGAAAAAAAAAAATCTGCAAAGTGTACATGAGATTTGTGGTTTTTCTGTGCGGAAAAAAAAAAATTCAACATATTACTGTCACGACCTTTGGTGTGTGCCGTGACACTGTTGCCACGCTTGCAGTTGCCTGTGGCAATGTGTTGCTGTTATTGCATGCAGGGGCAGTGTCATGGCCTTTGTTGTGTGCGCTGTGACATGGTTGCCACGCATGCTGTTGCCTGCGGCAACGTGTTGCTTCTTATGCTTGTGTGTGCACTTCCCCTTTAAGTTGTTTCCTCCTGTCTGGTGGTCGTGGGGTTAATGTCTTCCTTTGTGTGGTCTCTAGGCTCTATTTATCCTTGTGTTTTGAGCCTGAGATCTTGTTTTTACTGCCATTAAAGTGAATGAGGCAGGCCGAGAACTTGCGGTTTGCGAACAATTGATCACAATTGCGCGATCGTGTTCGCAAATCGTCCAGGCTTAGTATCCGCTCGTATAATACGGTGGGGAGTTTCCCCCACTCCCCATCCTGACAGTATGTTCAACTAGGATGGCCATAAGACTGGACAGATGGAATCCAGTAACCTCAACCTCAAGGATAAATAGAGCCTAGAGACCCCACGACCACCAGACAGGAGGAAACAACTTAAAGGGGAAGTGCACACACAAGCATAAAAAGCAACACGTTGCCGCAGGCAACCATGTTACGGTGCACACAACAAAGGCCGTGACACTGCCCCTGCATGCAATAACATCAACACATTGCCACAGGCAACTGCAAGCGTGGCAACAGTGTCACGGCGCACACCAAAGGCTGTGACAATTACACATGTGTAGCTGGCCTTATAATAATGGCTGTGCCTTTTGTTGCTGTTCATTACCATTCACTTGAATGCGGTGCAGCTGCAGTAAATGGTAATAGCAGGTACAGTCCTTAGTGAAAGTATGGAGCGCTGCAGCCCTTCCGAACAGTTGATCACCAGGGGTGCCGAGAGCCAAATACCCACAATCTACGGGCACATTCACACAAATCTGTATTTTGCAGTCTGCAAATATGTCTGTGTGGAATCCGTTATTTTATTTTTTGTGGATCCATTGACTGCATTTGCAGGCAAAGAATATGACATGTTCTATCTTTTGCGGAACGGACATACAGATGTGGAAAGCACACAAAGACATCCTCCTGAACATGTGGCAGCATCCTAATGATCCTGCATTAAGGATCTCTTCGGTTTAAAAACAGATCCTCCTTTATTTGGGTCGTTGGGGATAAATTATGGCTGGTTAAAACTTATTCAGACATGCCAACACTGTCGCTGAGGCACCATCGGCCGCAGAATTGGGGCATTTGCTACTGTAAGAAGGTACAAGGAATCATCGTGGATGATAGGTACATGTCCCCGAGGTTCCTGGCCTCGGTGGAGTAAGAGCCGGTTTTTATGTGTCAGCAGCAGTTGCTGTTTAACACCTTAATACTTAGTATGGCTGTATAGCTGATCCGGGAAGGCTCTTACTGGGAGTAGTCAAAGTGCTGGGTGGGTGACTACGCCCCATGTTCCAGGCTGGGTTTTACCAGGCCTAAAAACCAGCCAGCACTGCCAGGTGAGGAGGATTACCTCAGTCTGACAGTGGAGCTCAGGAGGTGTGTGTGCTGGCATCTAAGGCTTGTGCCGTGCTGGAGGGCTGAGACCCGTCTGTAAGGGAAATGGGCCCCCTAAAAGTCTGCTATGGACTGCTGGAGGCAGAACTGCCAACAAGGTGATTTTTCCTATGTGGACTTTCCATTGTGTGTGAAGTAACACCAAGACTGCAAAGTGACGTTTTGTTTTTGCTTTATGTGTTAATAAACACGGAAGTTTGATTTAAGAACTCGATTTGCCTCTGTACTGCGTCCGCACACTCTGTCTACCAGAGCGAATCCCCACACTACCCATTATGGGAGTACTCAAAATGAAGAATTCAAATTTGTGATTCCCAGTTTGATTTCAAAATTTCAAAAACCGTCATCCTCCATTTTACTACCTGCAAGAGAAATACTTTTTAGACTTGGTTGGAAACGTGGATTTACCTGCAGAAGAAAAGTACTTTGAACTCATTTACAGTAGGAAATTATCATTAGGAAGCTAAACTGTTGCGATAATAATATTACTAATAAAAAAAGCCTAGGTATTCCTTTCCTGTGGGACTCTGTTAGGGCTCATGCACACGACTGTATGTATTTTTGCGGTCCGCAAAAAATACGGATGACATCCGTGTGCATTTCGTCCTGAGGTCGGCAATACAGTTGTATCTAGCAGGCAGGTAGGACATTCGGGGCCTGGGACAAAACATCAGGGACCCAGGCCCCAAATGCTTTAACTTAGCAACGCCCCTGGTGTGCGTCATTATACTGATTTATAAAGCTATGTGCCTCTGCGTGACCTTATTGCTACAGAATCATAGTGACAGCGTTATGTCAGTATGATTCTGTATCAGTAAGGTCATGCAGAAGTACATAGCATTATAAATCAGTATAATGTCATGCGCTCCTGCAAGTCCAGAATGGAGAATCACGCTCACACATGGAGCGTGATTCCTGCAATGGACTAACTTGTGTGAAATAGCCCTCATTTGGTCAGTTATTAGTAAGGCACACTGACCATGCGCCCGCCATCTGCGGATATGGACCCCATTCTATGCTTCCGTAGGCTTCCAATCCGTGCCGCCGCTCTGCATCGTATCTTTTAGATTGCGTACCCATTCGCAATGCCTGCGCAGAATCATTTTCTTCCAGATCAGGCAGCTGGATGTACGTGCTGAAGATGTAAAACTAGCGTCGTTCACATTTCTGTTTTTCACACGTACCCATTGATTCAAATGAGTCTGTTCACATTTCAGTATATTTTTTTAACTGACCTTGGGTCAGTAAAAAAAATAAATCATGGGGACATGCACTACTTTGATCCGTGATGTGGACTAAGCACGCCAATTGAAGTCTATGGGTCCATGAAAGTCACTGACACACACTGATGGCATTCGTGTTGCGTCCGTTTTTCACTGAAGACTGATAGGAGATTCTTTGGAAATTTATTTTCAGCTGAGCAACCTCCATGAATTACAGATGACAAACGGACACACGGACCAACCACGGATCCTTCATGGATGAAACACGTAGGCTTTTTTTTCATGGACGTGACACTAAGGCCCCTTTCACAGGGGCGAGTATTCCCCGCGGGTGCAATGCGTGAGGTGAACGCATTGCACCTGCACTGAATCCTGACCCATTCATTTCTATGGGGCTGTGCACACGAGCGGTGATTTTCACGCATCACTTGTGCGTTGCGTGAAAATCGCAGCATTCTCCTCTTTGTGCATTTTTCACGTAACGCAGGCCCCATAGAAATGAATGGGGTTGCGTGAAAATCGCAAGCATCCGCAAGTGCGGATGTGGTGCGATTTTCACGCACGGTTGCTAGGTGACGATCGGGATGGAGACCCGATCATTATTATTTTCCCTTATAACATGGTTATAAGGGAAAATAATAGCATTCTGAATACAGAATGCATAGTACAATAGGGCTGGAGGGGTTAAAAAAAATATATTTTTTTTAACTCACCTTAATCCACTTGTTCGCGCAGCCGGCATCTCTTCTGTGCTGTGTGCAGGAAAAGGACCTGTGGTGACGTCACCATAGTGATGGATCATGTGACGGACCATGTGATGAGTGTAGTGATGTCATCAAAGGTCCTATTCCTCACAGAACAAGACAGAAGAGATGACAGCTGCGCGAACAAGTGGATTAAGGTGAGTTAAAAAAAATATATATTTTTTTTAACCCCTCCAGCCTTATTGTACTATGCAGTCTGTATTCAGAATGCTATTATTTTCCCTTATAACCATGTTATAAGGGGAAATAATACAATCTACAGAACATTGAACCCAAACCTGAACTTCTGTGAAGAAGCTCGGGTCTGGGTACCACAGTTGGTTTTTTATCACGCGCGTGCAAAACACATTGCACCCGCGCGATAAAAACTGAACATCGGAACGCAATCGCAGTCAAAACTGACTGCAATTGCGTACCTACTCGCGCGGGTTTGCCGCAATGCATCGGGACGCATCCGGACACGCTCGTCTGCAAGGGGCCTAACACTGAAATGTGAACGAGGCCTCAGTCCGTGCAGGGACACACCCATTGACAACTGCCAATTTAATCATACCTTTCTAGGTAGAATAACATAGGAATGACAATGTACAGATATGAGAACAGATGCTACAATATTGTTATTTTATGGGGAATAAAAGTATTTACCAAGGCCACATGCACACGGTGCAGATTACTTTCATTTTTTCTGCTTGGATTTTTGTGCAGATAAGCCACAGCATAAGGCCTCTTGCACACATCCGTTGTGCGGCCATTCGTGCATTGGGGACCGCAATTTGCGATCCCCAATGCACGGGCAACATCCATGCGGCAGCCGGGATGGATTGAGATCCGTGATCCGTCCGCACTGTAAAAAAATAGAACATGTTTCTTTTAGATTTGAGGTCCGACCTTCCAGCTGGCTGTTCCAGGATGGAATGCCGGGATTAAGCTGGACAAAAACTTGTGTGCAGCGCTTTTTTTCCCCAACCAAATTCTGGTATATTTGCCGGGTAGCGGCTAGATCTCTGCGGGACCCCATTACAGTTAATGGGCCGGCGGGCATTCCAGTAACATCCAGCAATGCCAGATCTGGAAAACTCTGGCAGGCTTTTCTCTGCCAGAACAGCCCGCCGGAATGTTGTGCCGCAAATGTGAAACTAGCCTAATACAGTACCAGCAAACTGAATGAGATTTGCCAAATCTCATGTACAGATTGCATATTTTGCAGGTGCCGAAATTTACCTGCAGTTAGGATTTTAAAATACTTAGCTTGTTAATTATTTGTGTGATTCTACATTTAAGGGCTTATGCACACGACCAAATGTATTTTGCGATCTGCAAAAAAAAAACGGATGACATCTGTGTGTCCTTCTCCACAAAACGGACAAGAATAAAACATTTCTATTTTTTTTGCAGAACGGACTTGCGGACATAAAGAAACTGAATACACACAGAGTCATTTCCATTATTTTTTTGAGGACCTATTGAAGTGAATGGTTCCGCATACGGGCTGCAAAAAAAAAACACAAATGGACACAGAAAGAAAATACAGTCACGTGTATGAGTCCTTATGCATAGTGATTTTCCCCATGGACTTCAATGGGGTTTGATTTTCTGCATACAAATAAGCAATTTGTGCAGGTAGCCTAAAACAGGAGAGGTAACAGGCCCTAGGTTTTTCAACATGGATTTACTTGAGGAAAAACCGCAGCCTTTTATATTTCCGACAAAGTGTATGAGCTTACCCAAATCTAATGTACACTTTGTAGATTTTTGCAGAACTAAAGAATAACAATCTACATCTCCAGCAACCATCAGTGAAAAACACATCGCATCCAGATGCCTTCCGTTTTTCATGCAAGCCCCATTCACTTCTCTGGAGCCAGGGCTGCGTGAAAAACGCACAATATAGAACACGCTGTGATTTTTCCTGAATGTAGAAATGGTGAAAAACAACGCTCGTGTACAGACCCATTGTAATGAATGGATTCAAGATTCAGCCTGGATGTTGTGTTTGCCTCACGCATTGTACTTGCACGGAAAAATTGCATGTGTTAAAGAGCCCTAAGGGCACCTGCAATTCTGCACCAAAATCCGTGATGTCTAATTGCAGTTTTTGGTGTGGATCTGATGCGGTTTTGCCACAGATCTCACCGTTCCATTAAAAAGGGTGAAATCCGCAACTAAAAACACAAAAAAAATTGACACACTATTTATTTTGAAATCCATGCGGCAGGTCAATTTCTGCATGTAAAAAAACCCGCAAAGTGTACATGAGATTAGTGTAATCGCTTTGCTGATACTGTAATACACTGCGGTTTTTCAGCACAGGAATCCGAGCAGAAAACCGCACATATTCCACAACGCGTGCAGGTGGCCTAAGGGCTGACATAAAGCTGTCACTATGATTCTGTAGTAATAAGGTCATGCAGAGGCACACAGCATTATAAATCAGTATAATGCCATGTGCTCCTGCTAGACGAGCAGTGTCCCGAACAGAGGATCACGCTCCCACACATACTGTAGCATGATTTCCAGACTGCACACTCTTGTGTGAAACAGCCGTAAGGGTACATTCACACAACAGTGAAAAAAAGTCCAAAAGGTTACATTCACACGACCGTGTTGTTTTGTGGATCCGCAAAACACGGATACCGGCCCATGTACGTTCCGCAATTTGCGGACTGCACATGCCGCTGCTATCATAGAAAAATCCTATTCTTGTCCGTAATTGCGGACAAGAATAGGACATGTTCTATTTTTTTTTTGCAGGGCCGCGGAACGGAACTACGGTTGCGGACAGCACACGGTGTGCTGTCTGCATTTTTTGCGGCCCCATTGAAATGAATAGGTCGGCACCTGTTATGCAAAATTGCCGAACGGATGCAGACTCATTCATAAGGTCGTGTGAATGTAGCCTAAAACAGATAAACTGTCTCTTTTTCATGGCCGTTTTGCATCAGTATGTGCATCCATTTTCTGGCCAGCTATCCGTTTTTAATGGCCGTTAAAAATGGCCATTCAAAAATGCATTTAATTCATAGATTTTTTATTTTTTTCACCTGCAGTGCCCTCAGTATACATAAGCCCTCTTTGGTGCCTCCTGGACATCTAATGACCCCCATAATGCCCTCCCACTATAAGTAATGGCCTTCTTGGTGCACTCCGTGAAGGAGCCCAGCACCGCCGCATCCTCAGAATCTCTTCCTTGCTCCCCGACGTCAGAAAGCTAGAGCGCCGTAATCTCGCGATGTGCGAGCTAGTGCATGCGCAGTGTCGCATGCGCAGCCTCAGGGAACGAACTGCGCATGCGCTAGCTCGCGCATCGCGAGATTACGGTGCTCTAGCTTTCTGATGTCGGGGAGCAAGGAAGAGATTCTGAGGATGCGGGCGGTGCTGGGCTCCTTCACGCTGGACTCATCTCAGGTTAATTTGCATATGTATCAAATCAGTTTTTTTTACACAATAAAAACAAACAGAGCTATGTGGACTGGGTATTGCGGATGTGCTAGCGGACATCTAGCAACCCATGTCCTCAGCTCTATACACAAAATACCGGTGACAGGTTTCCTTTAATAATCTATCAAGTTTTGTATATGAAAATAGGCTGGTTGAGGTGCTGTACATTGAATATACACTCACCTAAAGAATTATTAGGAACACCTGTTCTATTTCTCATTAATGCAATTATCTAGTCAACCAATCACATGGCAGTTGCTTCAATGCATTTAGGGGGGTGGTCCTGGTCAAGACAATCTCCTGAACTCCAAACTGAATGTCAGAATGGGAAAGAAAGGTGATTTAAGCAATTTTGAGCGTGGCATGGTTGTTGGTGCCAGACGGGCCGGTCTGAGTATTTCACAATCTGCTCAGTTACTGGGATTTTCACGCACAACCATTTCTACGGTTTACAAAGAATGATGTGAAAAGGGAAAAACATTCAGTATGCGGCAGTCCTGTGGGCAAAAATGCCTTGTGGATGCTAGAGGTCAGAGGAGAATGGGCCGACTGATTCAAGCCGATAGAAGAGCAACGTTGACTGAAATAACCACTCGTTACAACCGAGGTATGCAGCAAAGCATTTGTGAAGCCACAACACGCACAACCTTGAGGCGGATGGGCTACAACAGCAGAAGACCCCACCGGGTACCACTCATCTCCACTACAAATAGGAAAAAGAGGCTACAATTTGCACGAGCTCACCAAAATTGGACTGTTGAAGACTGGAAAAATGTTGCCTGGTCTGATGAGTCTTGATTTCTGTTGAGACATTCAAATGGTAGAGTCCGAATTTGGCGTAAAACAGAATGAGAACATGTATCCATCCTCTGATGGCTACTTCCAGCAGGATAATGCACCATGTCACAAAGCTCGAATCATTTCAAATTGGTTTCTTGAACATGACAATGAGTTCACTGTACTAAAATGGCCCCACAGTCACCAGATCTCAACCCAATAGAGCATCTTTGGGATGTGGTGGAACGGGAACTTCATGCCCTGGATGTGCATCCCTCAAATCTCCATCAACTGCAAGATGCTATCCTATCAATATGGGCCAACATTTCTAAAGAATGATATCAGCACCTTGTTGAATCAATGCCACGTAGAATTAAGGCAGTTCTGAAGGCAAAAGGGGGTCCAACACCGTATTAGTATGGTGTTCCTAATAATTCTTTAGGTGAGTGTATATATGTAGTTCAGTAAGTCTACTGCCACTTGTGCAGGGATGGGAGATTAGGGGCCCACCTTCCTCAGGGGCCCACCAGGGGATTCACCTGTACCCCTGTGGGCCAGTCCGTGTCTGCCCGCACTGAATCTTGACCCATTCATTTCAATGGGTCTGTGTACATGAGCATTTTTTTCACGCATCATTTCTGTGTTGCATGAGAATCGCAGCATGTTTTATATTCTGCGTTTTTCACGCAGCCCTGGCCCTATAGTCAGTGAAAAACGCATTGCATCCGGATGTAGTCCGTATGCAAAGAGTTTTTCAATGATGGTTGCTAGGAGATGTTGTTTGTAAACTTTCAGTTTTTTTTACACGCGTGAAAAACAGATTGTACCTGCGTGGAAAAAACTGAACAGCTGGATGCAATCGCAGACAGAACTAACTGAACTTGCTTGCGAAAACGACCCTGAACGCATCCGGAGCCAATTCGTATTGTTCGTGTTAAAGGGGCCTATGGGGGAGATTTATCAAAACTGGTGTGAAGGAAAACTGGCTTTGTTACCTATAGCAACCAATAAGATTCCATCTTTTATTTTCCAAAGGAGATCTGAAAAATGAAAGGTGGCAACTGATAGGTTGCTATGGGAAACTAAGCCAGTTCTACTTTATGCCAGTTTTAATAAATGTTCCATCTAAGAAAGTATGTCAGGAGCGCAGTCCAAACGACAGGGGATATTCTGTACCTACAGGTCAAGGCCTCACAGAGATTGCTGTCATGTCAGCAGGAGCTCTTCAGGCTGTAAGTTGTTGCATCTCTGTACAAAGGCGTCAGTAATGTGTCTCATGACAATCGGATTATTTAAATGCACCAACCGGCTATTACACTGGTACACCGCTACAGAGTGTGGAGGAGAGCCATGTACAGAACTGGGCACTGCAGCAATAGTTACACGCAGTGGCGCCCAGGTGAGAAGGTGTCATAAGGAGGGACTTTATTATTATTTTTTTAAACAAATCATTGTTAGCACAATTTTTGGGGCATTCTTTCTGTGATTTTAATTTTTTTTTTTTTATAAAAACAGGTGCATCATTATCCTTTAGGATACCAGAGGTTTTTTAATTTTTTCTTCCCTATCTTCCATGAGCCATAACTTTTTTATTTTTCGTTCACATAGCTGCATGAGGGCTTATTTTTTGCAAGACAAGTTGTACTTTCTAATGCCACCATTTAATATGGCATACAAAGTAGTGGGAAGCGGAATTTCTTTTCCAAACGGGGTGGAATTGGAAAAAAAAAAACGCAATTCCTCCACCGTTTTATGGGTTTGGTTCCCACTGCGTTCCCTTTGCAGCAAAACTGACTTGTCACTTCATTCTCTGGGTCAGTACGATTACAACGATACCACATATGTATAGGTTTTTTATGTCTAAATAGTGTAAAAAGAAATAAAAACTTAAAAAAAAAAATTTTTACATACCCATTTTCTGGCCCCCCATAACCTTTTTTTTATAGTTATGTCTACTGAGCTGTGTGGGGGCTAATTTTTTGCAGGACAATCTGTAGTTTTTATTGATACCATTTTGGAGTGTGTGTGACTTTTTGATCACATTTTATAAAATTTTTCCGGGTAAGAGAAACAATGAAAAAATGACAAATTGTCCATTTTGACGCCATTTGCCGTATTGGATAAATATTTGTATATTTTAATAGTACAAGCATTTTCAGACGCGGTGATGCCCAAGATGTTTATATTTTTGTTATTTATGTATTTATTTTTTTATTCTATGGAAAGGGGTGATTTAAAATTTTATATTTTTAATTTTTTTAAAAACTTTTTTATGATTTTGAAGCTCGTTTTTGAGCCTACAAAACCCCTTTTTTAAATTCTTTTAGATTCATGATTTGAGAAGAATGGCAAATTTCTTATGTTGGCCTGCCACCTGCTGGCCAAAATAAAAATTGCAGCTTCAATACCCTAGGTCTCTTCAGAGAGACCAGGGTATTGAAACCAATTACCGCCATCCTCATTGGCCGCAGAGGATGCCAGAAAGAAGCCCGGGTTTTTCACGGCATCTAAAGGCTTTAATGACCACGATCGGCATTTTTGTTTGCACTTCGCTCCAGGGCCATACATGTACGGCGCTGGTAGCAAACGGGTTAAAACAGTTTTTTTATTTATTTATTCCAAATCCCTTTGGGAAAAATGCCTGAAAACATACCATACTTAGGCCCCTTTCACATGGGCAAGAATTCTACGCGGGTGCAATGCGTGATGTGAACTCATTGCACCCGCACTGAATCCGGACCCATTCACTTCAATGGAGCTGTTCAGATGAGCAGTGATTTTCACGCATCACTTGTGCGTTGCGTGAAAATCGCAGCATGTTTTATATTCTGCGTTTTTCACGCAACACAGGCCCCATAGAAATGAATGGTCTGCGTGAAAATCGCAAGCATCCGCAAGCAAGTGCGGATGCGGTGCGATTTTCACGCATGGTTGCTAGATGATCGGGATGAGCAACCCCATTAAAGTCTGTATTATAACATGGTTATAAGGGAAAATAATAGCATCCTTAATACAGAATGCTTACTAAAATGTGGCTTGAGGGGTTAAAAAAAATATAAAAAAATTAACTCACCTCATCCTCTTGTTCGCGCAGCTGGCATCGTCTTCTTTCAGGACCTGCAAAAGGACCTTTGATGACGTCAGCGCAGGTCCTGCTGAATGAAGATAGAACACATCAGTAAAAAACTTAAATGTGAACGAGGCCTTAGGCTATGTTCACACAGGGAAAAAACACTGTGAATCTGGTTGTGTAAAAGTAGCATCTTACACTGTGTAATACACTTTCAAAATGCTACCAAACAGATTCAGCATTGATTTTAACAGGACATTTAATGTGCACATCCCGTTTTATTTTTATGCAGCTGTTTTAACTCCATAAGGATGGCCACTGCACATACACAGAGTTTAAACATGGCGCCTGCTTAGAAGATGAGCGGCGTCATAGCCTAGGGGTACCTGCTGTTTTACTCAGCAGACACCCAGAGACAATGTACGGACATTTAGCCCCTCAGATACCATGTTGAATAGTGACCATGGCATATAAGCTGTGAAATCCTAAACAGCTGCCCCATGCTGAGAACGAGGGAGTCGTGCAGTTCTGAAGGATCTGTAAGATCCGAAGCCTGCCACAGCAATGTTCCTATGATGCCTGATCGCATGTTCAACTCCCCTAGGGGGACTTAAAAAGTGAAATAAAAATATATATAAAAAAATATAAAAATTCTAATTATCCCCCTTCCCCCATATTAAAAACAAAATAAAAAAATAAAGATCATTGCTATTGCCTGCACTATTAAAATAGAAACTTATTTATCCTGTACAGTGAATGCCATAATGGAAAAAATCAAAACGGCAGGAAAGGAAATTGTTTTTCCCCGCCGCTTAGGGTCCATTCACACGTCCGTAAGTGTTCTGCGGATCTGCAAAACACGGACACTGGCAATGTGCATTAAACAATTTGTGGACCTCACATCGCCGGCAGTATAATAGAAAAAGCAATTGCGGACAAGAATAGGACATGTTCTATTTTTTAGCGGAAACGGAAGCACGGATTTGGAAGTGCGGATTCGCAAATGCGGATGCGAACAGCACATTCCGGCCCCTCTGAAAATGAATGGGTCTGCACCCGTTCCGCAAAATTGCGGGACGGATGCGGACCCATTTTGCGGACGTGTGAATGGACCCTTAACCTCCCAAAAATTGAATAAAGTGATCAGAAAGTCATACACAATCCAAAATGGCATGAATAAAAACTACAGATTGCTCCGCAAAAAAATAACCTCTTAGGCCTCATGCACACGACCGTTGTGTGTTTTGCGGTCCAACATGGATGGCGTCCGTGTGCGTTCTGCAATTTGCATGGACAGCCATTGATATAACTGCCTATTCTTGTCCGCAAAACGGACAAGAATAGGACAGGTTATTTTTTTTTGCGGACCACGGAACGGATGCAGACGGTTGTATTATTATGACAGAAGCGTTTTTGCTGATCCATGAGGGATCCAGCAAAAACGCTGGTGTGAATGTAGCCTTACATGTATACTGCTGATGGTGGCGGCTCCGTCCCTGAGCCGCTGTTATCAGCATACAATACAGACGCACGATCGGAGCCTGAAACTGGAGGAATAAAAGCAACTACATTCTGATTGCTCAGTTTGCAAGGACTAATCAATCAGAGAGATAGCCAACAAGGGACCACTCTGATTGGTCCTTTGCTGGCTTCTCCGGTGTCTCTGCTCTCGGTGATAGCGGAGACTCTGGGGCTGTGACACTTTATAGTGTCACAGCCCTGGTTAAAAGTTCAGGCATAGCTGTACACCCGATTGAGGTAAATTACATCTACAGTCAGGCCAGGTGTGTGTTATTCCCTCATTATCCTAATTACAATGAGCAGATAAAAGGTCCAGAGTTCATTTCAAGTGTATTATTTGTATTTGGAATCTGTTGCTGTCAACTCTCAAGATGAGATCCAAAGAGCTGTCACCATCAGTGAAGCAAGCCATCATTAGGCTGAAAAAACAAAACAAACCCATCAGAGAGATAGCAAAAACATTAGGCGTGGCCAAAACAACTGTTTGGAACATTCTTAAAAATAAAGAACGCACCGGTGAGCTCAGCAACACCAAAAGACCCGGAAGATCACGGAAAACAACTGTGGTGGATGACCGAAGAATTATTTCCCTGGTGAAAAAAACACCCTTCACAGCAGTTGGCCAGATCAAGAACACTCTCCAGGAGGTAGGTGTATGTGTGTCAAAGTCAACAATCAAGAGAAGACTTCACCAGAGTGAATACAGAGGGTTCACCACAAGATGTAAACCATTGGTGAGCCTCAAAAACAGGAAGGCCAGATTACAGTTTGCCAAACGACATCTAAAAAAGCCTTCACAGTTCTGGAACAACATCCTATGGACAGATGAGACCAAGATCAACTTGTACCAGAATGATGGGAAGAGAAGAGTATGGAGAAGGAAAGGAACTGCTCATGATCCTAAGCATACCACCTCATTAGTGGAGCATGGTGGTGGTAGTGTCATGGCGTGGGCAGGTATGGCTGCCAATGGAACTGGTTCTCTTGTATTTATTGATGATGTGACTGCTGACAAAAGCAGCAGGATGAATTCTGCAGTGTTTCGGGCAATATTATCTGCTCAAATTCAGCCAAATGCTTCAGAACTCATTGGACGGCGCTTCACAGTGCAGATGGACAATGACCCAAAGCATACTGCAAAAGCAACCAAAGAGTTTTTTAACCCCTTCACGACCGCAATCCGTATATATACGTGATAGCTGCACATACCCCGTGCAGCTACCACGTGTATAGACGTCATGGCAGCTCTTTAATCCAAGCGCTGCAAAGCGCTTGGAATAAAGCTTCTGCCCCTGCCCTGGTGCTGTCACGGACAGCATACAGTTCAGTAATGCCGGCAAGGGACCAATCAGAGTGGCCCCTTGCCGGCAATCGATCCGATTAGTTAGTCTGTGCAGACTAACCAATCGGATCGCGGCAGTGAAAAAATGCCGGTTTCAGGCTCTGATCTGCGCTCTGCAGATCAGAGCCTGAAATCAGATAGTGTCCTCGTGCCCCCCCCCGATCTGTGCGCCAAGCCCCCCCTTGTCCCCGCCTGCCCCTTATGAAGTTCCCCCCTTTGCTTCCATCAATATTCCTGCAGCCTGCCCAGTGCCCTGATGCGGTCCACCTCCTGCCCCCATTTGCGCTGCCCCTCGATGCTGGCCGTACCCCCCCAACCCCCTTTTCAAGGCTGCCCCCATGCCGTGTGGTCCCCCTGCTGTGTGTGATGGGGGCGGCTCCATTCCTGAGCCGCCGCCATCAGCAGAGAGTGTCAGCTCTATGCTGACACTCTGCTGTAACCCCATCCATGGGGCATCCATGGGGTTAATAGAGGGAGGGGGCTCCCTCTCTCCACCATCGGGGCTGCCGCGACAACCGGACGCCATGGCTTTGCAAAAGCGTCCGCTGTTGCCACCTACAGGGCATCTGATTGTATTATACTTTGCAATGCAAGAGCATTGCAAAGTATAGTACAGCCATCAGCCCCACTGGATCTTCAAGATCCAAGAGAGACTTGATTAAAAAAAATGTGAAAATAATAAAAGTAAAAATAAATAAATAAATAAAAATGTAAAATTAAAAAAATAAATTGCCTTTTCCTATAAAAAATGGAAAAAAAAACCCTACACATATTAGGTATCACCGCGTACTTAACGACCGTCTCTATAAATATATCACATGATAGACCCCGTCCGATAAACACCATAAAAAGAAAAAAAAGTGTAAAAAAGCTATTTTTGTCACATTACATCACAAAAAGTGCAACAGCAAGCTATCAAAAAGGCTTATGACCCCCAAAATAGTACCAATCAAACTGTCACCTCATCCTGCAAAAAATTATACCCTATTTAAGACAATCGCCCAAAAAATAAAAAAGCTATGGCTCTCAAACTATGGAGACACTAAAACATCATTTTTTTTTTGTTTCAGAGATGCTATTATTGTGTAAAACTTAAATAAATAAGAAAAAGTATACATATTAGGTATTCCCACGTCCGTAACGATCTACTCTATAAAACTGTCACATGACCTAACCCCTCAGATAAACGCTGTAAAAATAAATAAATAAAAACTGTTCCAAAACAGCTAATTTTTTGGTCACCTTGCCCCATAAAGTGTAATAATGAATGATCAAAAAATCATATGTACCCAAAAATAGTACCAATAAAAACCTCAACTCTTTCTGCAAAAAACGAGCTCCTGCACAAGACGATCGGCAGAAAAATAAAAAACATATGACGTTCAGAAAATGGACACACAAAAACATAATTTCTTTTTTAAAATTGCTTTATTATGTAAAACTGAAACAAACAAACAAAGAAAGTAGACATATTTGATATCATTGCGTCTGTAACAACCTGCTCTATAAAAATAGCACATGATCTACCCTGTCAGGTGAATCTTGTAAAAAAAAAAAAAAAAACACTGTGCCAAAACAGCCATTTTTCAGTTACCTTGCCTCACAAAAAAACTTAATATAGAGCAATTAAAAATCATGTACCCCAAAATAGTACCAATAAAACTGGCACCTTTATCCCCATGTTTCCAAAATAGGGTCACTTTTTGGGAGTTTCTACTGTAATGGTGCATCAGGGGGGCTTTAAATGGGACATGGCATCTAAAACCAGTTTAGCAAAATCTGCCTTCCAAAAACCATACGGCGTTCCTTTCCTTCTGCGCCCTGCCGTGCGCCCTTACATCAGTTTACGACCACATGTGGGGTGTTTCTGTAAACCGCAGAATCAGGGTAATAAATGTTGAGTTTTGTTTGGCTGTTAACCCTCCATGTGTTAAAGAAATTTTTTTCATAAAATGGAAAATCTGCCAAAAAAGTGAAATTTAGAAATTTCATCTCCATTTTCCTTTAATTCTTGTGGAACACCTAAAGGGTTAACAAAGTTAGTAAAATCTGTTTTAAGTAACTTGAGGGGTGTAGTTTCTACAATGGGGTCATTTATGGGGGGTTTCCACTATGTAAGCCCCACAAAGTGACTTCAAACCTTCTAAGCCTTCTAACGTCCTAAAAAAATAAAATGAAATTTCCAAAATGATGCCAACATAAAGTAGACATATGGGAAATGTTAAGTAATAAATATTTTATTAGGTATGACTTTCTGTTTTACAAGCAGAGAAATTGCAATTTTTTAAATTGTGAATTTTTCAAAAATTTGGAAAAATTCACGATTTTTTCATAAATAAAGGTGAAATATATTGACTCAAATTTATGACTATCATGAAGTACAATATGTCACGAGAAAACAATCTCAGAATGGCTTGGATAAATAAAAGTGTTCCAAAGCAATTACCACATAAAGTGACGCATGTCAGATTTGTAAATTTTGACCTGGACACTGGGGCATCAATGACCCTTGGTCATGAAAGGGTTAAGGAAAAGAAGTGGAATGTTATGCAATGGCCAAGTCAATCACCTGACCTGAATCCGATTGAGCATGCATTTCATTTTCTGAAGACAAAACTGAAGGGAAAATGCCCCAAGAACAGGCAGGAACTGAAGACAGTTGCAGTAGAGGCCTGGCAGAGCATCACCAGGGATGAAACCCAGCGTCTGGTGATGTCTATGCGTTCCAGACTTCAGGCTGTAATTGACTGCAAAGGATTTACAAACAAGTATTAAAAAGTGAAAGTTTGATTTATGATTATTATTCTGTCCCATTACTTTTGGTTCCTTAACAAGTGGGAGGCACATATGCAAACTGTTGTAATTCCTACACCGTTCACCTGATTTGGATGTAAATACCCTCAAATTAAAGCTGACAGTCTGCAGTTAAAGCACATCTTGTTTGTTTAATTTCAAATCCATTGTGGTGGTGTATAGAGCCAAAAAATTTAGAATTGTGTCGCTGTCCCAATATTTATGGACTTGACTGTATATGCGGGGAGGGGTTAATTTCCACTGGACTCACATGGTGTTAGTTTACACATTAAAAATATATAAAAATGGACGAATAAAAATGAGACTGATGAAATAGCTCCCAAGTTGCAGATGAATTTGTAGTACCGGTATATTACTTCTCATAATGCCATGGTATTAGTCACCTTTATTATATGCAGCACACTACTACTCCAAATGTGTATACAACTATTCCTGCTGAAGAATATAAATAGAGGTACGCCGTTGCGCCTTACTGCCCTGTTGATTCTTGTGAAGAGGTAGTGTGGAGTTTGATCACTTTAATTTTTATTCATAAATTTTTGTATACACTACTCACAAAAAGTTAGGGATATGTACCTTGTGGGTGAAATTTCAGGATGAAACCTAAAATGCACTCTCACCTTTACAGGTGAACTAAATGTGTCTTTCTCTAGACTTTTGAATCCACATGTCCAACTGTTCTATGTTTCAGTATTTTTTGCACAACTTGTTGTTCTCTAACAAGGAGCTTAACAGCAAAATTCACAACAGGTATTTGATCCATGAATCGGCCAATAAATTTCCTGGTTCAAATAGAATTAGTATTTAAACAGTCCTCCTCATCATGCTGTTAACGTTTTGACATCATGAGACCAAGACAACACCTAACAATTGATCAACAGTACCTCGCCATTGCGAGGCTTCAAGAAAGGCATAGAAGTGACCATCCATTGGCCACATCCCACACTGATGACCGCTTCATTGTGAACGATGCCCTGCGGGACCGAATGATGAGTGCCACACAACTCCAGGCACATTTAAGGGAGGTGAGAGGCACCCAAGTGTCATGTCAGACCATTCAAAACAGTTTACATCAGCGTGGTCTCCCTGCTAGACAAACTGCAAGGGTACCTGACCACACCACCAGGCACAGGTGTCATCGTCTTGCATGGAGGGACCAGTGGGCCACAGTGCTGTTCGGTGAAAGTCGATTCACACTGAGCAGAAATGATGGCCACCAACGATGTTGGAGATGTCAAGAAGAGCGCTATGCATCAGCCAGTTGTCACCAGACGAGCCTTTGGTGGTGGTGGTGTTACAGTGTGGGCAGGTGTGTCTAGTCAATACAGAACTGCCCTGAACTGCATTTAGTGCAGATTTTAGGGTACTTTCACGCTTGCGTTAGAGGAATTGCCTGCCGGATCCGGAAATCCGTATGCAAACGGATAGCTTTTATTTCCGGATCTGGATGCGGATCCGGCTGACAAATGCATTGAAATACCGGATCTGTCTCTCCGGTGTCATCTGGAAAAACGGATCCGGTATATATTTATTTCACATTTTTAAAGGTCTGCCCATGTTGGTATTTTAGTGGCCCTGCCTGGGCCGGTAATTTTTATTCTACCAGCAATGTTATTGCTGGTATTTTCCTGTACGGACTGTTACTAATGAGGCTTCCATTGCGGAAGCAGAGAAGAGGGCACTAATGGGGGACATTTTTCTTTTTTGAATCAGATTATTGAGATTTTCAAAGCATTTTATGAGACAAACAAAGCAATCCCCCCCCCTCCCCATACCCAAACGTCCTAGATCCAAGGAGAACATCTCCAAAAGTCCTCTCCAGAAGGAGTACATTACAGAAATGCAACAGTTATACAGTACAGCAGGACATCCAGCACATACTCCTTAAGCACATATCACGTCATCATTTCGAATACATCAGTACATTACACTGTAGCGTAACAGAGCGTATATACCACCCCTCACCCCAATAGACAATACCCCAATCCCTCTTACAGCACATACCCCTCATCTCCTCCCAGTGAACAATGATATCCTAGTCTCTCATGTGCGGCCTCTAAAAATATGAGTAGAGCCGGGGAGGTGCGGATTCTAGTATTTACTTAAACGACCTAAGGGTCCATTCACGCGTCCGTTGTTTCTTTCCTGATCTGTTCCGTTTTTTGCGGAACAGATCTGGACCAGATCTGGACCCATTCATTTTCAATGGGTCCTGAAAAAAATCGGACAGCTCAATGTCTGATTTTTTTTCAGGACCCATTGAAAATGAATGGGTACAGAACTGGTCCAGATCTGTTCCGCAAAAAATGGAACAGATCAGGAAAGAAACAACGGACGTGTGAATGGACCCTTAATCTACAATATTGTAGTATTGCCTCCACCGTCCCCAGATCTTCTCATATTTTTTACTGTTATTCCTCTTTTGATATACATATTTTTCCATTTGCAACAGTGTGTGAACCTTACGAACAAGTTCCCCCACCTCTGGAGGATCATGATCCACCCAATGATACGCAATCACCTTTCTTGCTTGATACACTATGCGGATTACCGCTAATACCGCTAGTTGTACAAACTCAGTACAGCCTGATACACATAATCTGGCATCTGCCTCCACTCTCGTCTCAAACACTTTTCGTATTAGATCTATTATGCCCTCCCAATATCTCCTCAGCCTAGGGCAGTTCCACATGAGGTGTATCAGCGTAGCATCGGGTGCACCACACCTGGGACACACGTCATCTGACCTGTATCCCATTTTCCTCAAAAGGACAGGTGTTCGATAAACTCTATGCAGCAGTAGCAATTGTGACATTCTGTGCGTTTCACCAACCGCAACATCTGTGAAACCTTCCACTGCTCCTCTGACAGGTCTTCAATATCCTCCCGCCACTTATCATATAACCGAAGAGGTTGCTTTTTAATCTGCATTTCCATAAGACTGCTATAGTGCAATGATATGACCCCACTAGTGGATCCCCCAGAGCTTGCTAAATCAATTATCGGATTTCTGGAGGCCGGCGCAACCCTCCCCACTGCATCCTGGGCGCGTATAGCGTGCCGTATCTGCAAGTATAAGTAAAATTGGGAGTGTGGGAGCAGGAATTCCCTTTGTAGGTGGGCATATTCTTTCAGAGTATCCCCCTCATACAGGGAGTGCAGAATTATTAGGCAAGTTGTATTTTTGAGGATTAATTTTATTATTGAACAACAACCATGTTCTCAATGAACCCAAAAAACTCATTAATATCAAAGCTGAATATTTTTGGAAGTAGTTTTTAGTTTGTTTTTAGTTTTAGCTATTTTAGGGGGATATCTGTGTGTGCAGGTGACTATTACTGTGCATAATTATTAGGCAACTTAACAAAAAACAAATATATACCCCTTTCAATTATTTATTTTTACCAGTGAAACCAATATAACATCTCAACATTCACAAATATACATTTCTGACATTCAAAAACAAAACAAAAACAAATCAGTGACCAATATAGCCACCTTTCTTTGCAAGGACACTCAAAAGCCTGCCATCCATGGATTCTGTCAGTGTTTTGATCTGTTCACCATCAACATTGCGTGCAGCAGCAACCACAGCCTCCCAGACACTGTTCAGAGAGGTGTACTGTTTTCCCTCCTTGTAAATCTCACATTTGATGATGGACCACAGGTTCTCAATGGGGTTCAGATCAGGTGAACAAGGAGGCCATGTCATTAGATTTTCTTATTTTATACCCTTTCTTGCCAGCCACGCTGTGGAGTACTTGGACGCGTATGATGGAGCATTGTCCTGCATGAAAATCATGTTTTTCTTGAAGGATGCAGACTTCTTCCTGTACCACTGCTTGAAGAAGGTGTCTTCCAGAAACTGGCAGTAGGACTGGGAGCCGAGCTTGACTCCATCCTCAACCCGAAAAGGCCCCACAAGCTCATCTTTGAGGATACCAGCCCAAACCAGTACTCCACCGCCACCTTGCTGGCGTCTGAGTCGGACTGGAGCTCTCTGCCCTTTACCAATCCAGCCACGGGCCCATCCATCTGGCCCATCAAGACTCACTCTCATTTCATCAGTCCATAAAACCTTAGAAAAATCAGTCTTGAGATATTTCTTGGCCCAGTCTTGACGTTTCAGCTTGTGTGTCTTGTTCAGTGGTGGTCGTCTTTCAGCCTTTCTTACCTTGGCCATGTCTCTGAGTATTGCACACCTTGTGCTTTTGGGCACTCCAGTGATGTTGCAGCTCTGAAATATGGCCAAACTGGTGGCAAGTGGCATCTTGGCAGCTGCACGCTTGACTTTTCTCAGTTCATGGACAGTTATTTTGCGCCTTGGTTTTTCCACACGCTTCTTGCGACCCTGTTGACTATTTTGAATGAAACGCTTGATTGTTCGATGATCACGCTTCAGAAGCTTTGCAATTTTAAGAGTGCTGCATCCCTCTGCAAGATATCTCACTATTTTTGACTTTTCTGAGCCTGTCAAATCCTTCTTTTGACCCATTTTGCCAAAGGAAAGGAAGTTGCCTAATAATTATGCACACCTAATATAGGGTGTTGATGTCATTAGACCACACCCCTTCTCATTACAGAGATGCACATCACCTAATATGCTTAATTGGTAGTAGGCTTTCGAGCCTATACAGCTTGGAGTAAGACAACATGCATAAAGAGGATGATGTGGTCAAAATACTCATTTGCCTAATAATTCTGTACACAGTGTATAGCTGATGCATATACCTGAGTCCGTACCTACCCCAGACCTGAACCTCAGACACTTTATGTAATTCTGTATACAGAAGATTAGGCCAAATTGCGGTAAACCTGGTATAACCCTGTACCCCAGCTATTAACCTGCCTTTCCACCAAACTTTATGAATCACCCGAAGTAACGGGATGTTGCTTCCCAGTCTATCCAATGATCCATCTTCGAGTGCCGTCATTAGATTCTTGCCCTTAACATAGTGGCTCACTATTCTTCCTGCTGTATCAATTCCAGACTCCACTCCCCATCCCCGCAATTGTTGAAGTTGGGCAGCTAAATAATAAATCCACGGATCCGGAACTCCGAGTCCCCCATCCGTTTTTGGTCTGCACAGCGTGGCCAGTTTAATGCGTGGAACTCCTCTCTTCCAGATCAGGTCCCGAAATATAGCATTGGCTGTGACAAAAAATCTGGCAGGCACCCAGATAGGCGCATTGTGTAGCAAGTACAGGAGCTGTGGCATTAAAATCATTTTTATAAAGTTAACTCTTCCTATTACTGAAAGTGGCAACTTGGTCCAAGTCTGCACCTTCTGTCGAAATCGCTGTAACAACGGAGTCAAATTCAACTTTTCAAAGTCCGCTACGTCAGTGGTGACCTGAACACCCAGGTATTTAAAGGATTTGACTAGTTGCAAGCCCTCTGTAGAGCATCCACCTTGCCCCTCATCAGCCGAAAGCGTCATAAGTGCAGACTTGGACCAATTAATACACAGTCCCGATAACCTACTAAACCCATTTATGATGTTCATGGCCGCCGGAAGAGAGGAGCTCCAGTCATCAAGGAATAGAAGCATATAGTCAGCATAGAGGGCCACCTTTTCAGTTACCCCCCCATATCTAAAACCGTGAACTTCCCGCGCTTCCCGTAGTGCCGCTGCCAACGGCTCAATTGCTATAGCAAAAAGTAAGGGTGACAGAGGGCACCCCTGCCTCGTCCCCCTGTGTAATGGAAAAGAGTGAGAAAGAGCTCCATTAACCCTAATCCTAGCAGTAGGGATTTTATATAAAAGCTTGATCCATTGGATAAAGACCGACCCAAAGCCCATCCTCCTGAGTACGGCCCACAAGTAATCCCATTTCACACTGTCAAATGCCTTGGCCGCGTCTAGAGACGCGACCGCCGCATCCAACCCATGGAATCGACTCGCCTATATATTCAAGAAAAAGCGTCTAATATTAACAGCCGTTGACATATTGGGCATGAATCCAGCCTGATCTCTATGTATTAGTGTCGTGATCACGGTATTGAGCCTATTCGCTAACACTTTAGCCAATAGCTTCACATCGACCTGTAGTAATGAAATAGGACAATATGATTCAGCCAACAGAGGGTCTTAGCCCTGCTTAGGGATGACGACTATGATCGCCTCATTCATGCTAAGAGGCAAACCACCCTGACGCTGTGCCTCCTTGAACACTTCCAACAGCTGGGGGAGCAGAATAGGGGCAAATGTTTTAAATACTTCCGCAGGTAGTCCATCACTCCCTGGGGCCTTGGTATTTGACATCTCACTCAGGGCCCTTTCCAGCTCCATAATTTTAATGGGTCCATCCAAGGCTGACACTTGATCAGTCCCTAACGTGGGAAGCTGTATCCCATCTAAGAAACCTGCAATTTCTGACTCCCCTGCATTGGTTTTGGACTCGTAAAGGGACGCATAGAATGTATGCATTATTTCCACCACCCTATCTGGAGCAGTGCAAACAGTCCCCTCATTATCACAAAGAGCAGCGACATATGCAGAGGGCTGTTGTGCTCTGGAGAGTAGTGATAGCAATCTACCAGTTCTTTCCCCTTCTTCGTAGAATGATTGTTTCTGGAAGAAACGTTTGTTCTTTGCCCTGAGGAGAATCTTATCATTTAGTTTATGCTGCGCTTCCTGCCACTGTTCTCTGAGTAATTCCGTGGGCTGCCGAACATACTGGGTTTCCGCATCCACCAAAAGGCGCTCTAAATTCCTAATTGTTATTCGAGACTCATTCCGTTTTTTATTGACCTCCGCGATTAGTACTCCCCGCAAGAATGCCTTCATGGCATCCCATACTATCAATGGAGAAGTTCCCACCAGGTTAATATAAAAAAATTCTGTCAACGCTGTCCCGATGTTTGAAACCGTGGGTATTACTGACAACCAGAATGGGTTAAACTTCCACAGTGGTCTCCCACTGCTCAAGGGGGTGAGGAAATTGGCACCTACCAAAATGGGGGAATGATCAGAAATTTTCCTAGGTAAATATTCAATATTGCAGATACGGCACCCCATCGCTTCATTCCCCAATGCTAGATCTATTCTCGACAGTGTCTGATAGGTGCTAGAACAGCAAGAATACTGCCGCACAGACGGATTGCACAGCCTCCAGAAATCCAACAGTGATGCTTCCTCCAGAAGTCTTCCAAATGGTGTAAGCTGCCCCCTCGAATTAAATTCAGAGGTCTGCAGCCTATCCCATTCCGTACAGATCACGTTATTAAAGTCCCCCAAAATCAGTGCAGGTACACCCGGATATTCTGACAGAAAGGCTATTAGTTTTTTAAGGGCAATCGGGGAATATGGCGGTGGTATATAAATCCCACAGATAATACATTGAACATTAAAAAGTGTTCCATATAAGAAGACATAGCCTCCATTCGGATCAATCCTCCTATCTATACAACTAAAACTCAGCTGTCTATGAATCAAAACACTTACCCCCCTTGCATATGAGGAGTAAGTAGAATGATAGCATTGAGACGCCCAATCCCCAGTCGAGAAGGTGGAGTGGGGAGTCCCTCAGGGATCTCCCCTCTCGCCATTACTCTTCAACATTTATGTCCGACCTCTGCTCGCCATTCTGAAGGAGTATAACATCAGCTATGAGTCTTATGCAGACGATACACAGATCCTTTTGAGAGCATCGAAATCCGCCGATGACTATAAAGTCACGCAAGAAGGACTAAATAAGGCCAGGAACTGGCTAGCACATAACCACCTCAAACTCAACCCGACCAAGACTGAGATCATTGCACTACATAAAACACCTGAGGCTGCCACCCCGTCTATCTTTGGGGATAATGTTGCCATCGCCACACAAGGAAAGAGTCTGGGGATAATTTTGGATCAAGAAATGAGCCTCCGTCCCCAGATTAAAGAAGTAATACGGAAAGCAAACTTCGCCCTATTCCTTCTAAAAAAAGCCCTACCGTTTCTCCCCAACACATGCAGACAGGTCGTGGTGGGAGCGCTAGTCAACTCCCACCTGAACTACGGCAATGCAATGTATGCGGGGCTACCAGAGAAAGATCTGAGAGCTCTGCAACTCTGTCAAAACAGAGCCATCCGGCTCATCAAGAAACTAGACTGGATAGACTCTGTTACAAAAGCACGCAGGGAACTCCACTGGCTCCCAGTGAAAGAGAGAGTGCAGTTTAAGCTGTGTTGCTTAACACATAAAGCTCTCCACAAAACACGCCCCATCTATCTGCAAAAAAAGATAACACGCTACCATCCCCCTAGAGAACTGAGATCCACCTCAGCCTCCCTTCTGTCGGTGCCACGAACTCGCCTAAAAACAAGGGGGGACAGACGTTTCTCAGTATTAGCCCCCAAGATCTGGAACTCCCTCCCAGAACATATCAGAACAACATCAGATTACCTGGAATTTAGGAAGCTGGTTAAGACTTGGCTATTTTGTGTAGGATGACGTAGGGGCTCACAAATATAGCCGTCCATAAGCGCTTCGATCGGATTGAGTTCCTCTAGAGCGCTATACAAGGACTTAGTAACATAACATAACATAACATCTAGGAGACAATAAGTGGGATTGCTCCGGAAGGAGATGCGTCTCCTGTAGACAACAGATTACAGGATGATATGACTTTACCATTTCCATTACTGCCTTCCTTTTGATAGCATCTTTAACCCCTCTAACATTCCAACTCAGGAAATTCACTGGATTAGCCATATTCAAACATGAGAACCCACACATGTACCGGGTACTGTAAATCACATTTCTTCAGTGTCAGTCTCCCCTGAATCACACCTATGAACCTAGGACCCCCTTTCCCTAACTCCCCCCTTCCCACCCCATCCCTGAACAGTCCCTCCCCCATTACCTAACTAACCCTTGAAGTCTCGCCTCCTGATAGACCCCACTAATACACCTTAATATTAAGGCCCGTGGGTATTCCTAAAATCTATCAGCAGAGCTGGCCTCCCAAACCCGTGACGTCTGGCGAAATCAAGAGCTTCTGTATTGCGCCAGGACAATCACAACCTGTCAAGTAACTGGAACTGATAAAACTGGGTATCTTCCTGCACTAGCCCCAATTATAATTGAAAGAATAAACTTTGGTAGTATCTCTCACCAGCCTAGTACTACGCATAAGCAGCTGTACCTCTTATTAAGCCATATATAAATAACCTGTGCAACGGATAACAAAATTTAGCAATATTTAAGTCTGCACTGCTGCACAGAACATATTCACCCTTCAGAGGGTGCATTGTCCCTTCTCCCAAGCGGACCACTCAGTCGCCTTGATTCCCTTCTGTCCTGAGTTGTCGCTCATGTCGATCTAGCCATCTGGATGCCTCTTTCGGGTCTTCAAAGAAGCTTGTAGTTCCAAGAGCCACTATTCTGAGCTTCGCCGGATACAGCATTGAGTACGATGTTCCAAGTACCCGCAGGCGTCGCTTTACATCCAGGAAACGGGCGCGCCTTTTCTGGACCTCCATAGAGAAATCAGGAAAGAACGAGACTCTGTGACCATCTATGGAGAGGTCAGGCATATCCCTGGCCTTGCGTAGAATAGAGTCCCTATCCCTGTAGTGCAGTACTTTCATCAGGACGGGTCTAGGTGGCGCCCCTGGTGGCAATGGCCGCGACGGAACTCTATGCGCCCTCTCTATGGCAAATAGAGGAGATAGTACGCCCTCTCCAAACTTATCTTTGAGCCATTTTTCAAAATACTCGGTGGGATTTGGGCCCTCCACCTTTTCAGGCACACCCACTAAACGCACATTATTGCGCCTCAGGCGATTTTCCATGTCATCTTGTTTGGCAGAGATAATATCAAGCCTGCGAGAATGTTCCGCTGTTTCTCTTTTTAGCGGATGTACCTCATCCTCCATATCTCCCACGCGATCTTCCAGGGACGTAGTGCGATCTGCCAGCTTTCTAATATTGTGTCTGACAATAGAGATGTCCTCCTTGATAGCCCCCATCTGCATGGTCAGGATGGTAAGTGATTTGCCCCACTTAGAAATGGCCTGGAGAACGTCTTTTATAGTGGGCTCTTCCACATCTGAGTACACTGCATCAGAATCCCCAGCTGTATCAGGATCCTGAATGGCGGCGAATCTGTTAGGGTGCTGTTTCAGGCCCATTACTTCCTCAGGCCCTTCCCCTACAGACTCCCGTCCCGCTCCAGTCAAGGAGGACTCACTGTGTCCGGTACCAGAGGCGCAACTCTCCCTGAGAAGCTCCGGTGTATGTGCGAATTGGCTCAGCCTCTCCGCTACCTCCTGCTGCATATTCGTCACTCGATCTCTGCGTCGCGGTGTGGCGCTCCCGGCGCCATCTTGTGAGGCCTTGCTGGCTCCTTTCCCGGTCCCCCGTTTGGACATGGTGGCCGCTGAAAAATTGCTGAAAGTGCCGGAATCTCATCCGACAGTACTGCCGATGTTGGTGCTGGATTCCCGATATGATAGCGATAAACTGGTAAGTTAGGCGGATAAATATAAAGTTCGGGGTAGTGCAGGAGCTCCGGAGATCACGTCCGCTCACATGCCTGGCAGACCACGCCCCCCCGGGGGACATTATTCTTACTGGGGACAATAATTGGGGCATTCTTATTCCTAAGGGTCACTAATGGGTGCCATTATTCTTCTGAGGGGCACTAATGGGTGGCATTATTCTTCCTGGGGGGCACTAATGGGGGAATTATTCTTCCTGGGGGCACTAATGGGGGCATTGTTTTTCATGGGGGCACAAATGGGAGGCATTATTCTTACGGGGGGCACTAATGGGGGCATTATTCTCCCTGGGGGGCACTAATGGGTGGCATTATTCTTCCTGGGTGCACTAATTGGTGGCATTATTCTTTCTGGTGGGCACTAATGGGGGCATTATTCTTCCTAGGGGCACTAATGGGGGCATTGTTTTTCCTGGGGGCACAAATGGGGGCATTATTCTTATGGGGGCACTAATGGGAGCATTATTCTCCCTGGGAAGCACTAATGGGTGGCATTATTCTTCCTGCGGGCCACTAATGGGTGGCATTATTCTTCCTGGGGGGCACTAACGGGTGGCATTATTCTTCCTGAGGGCACTAATGGGGGCATTGTTCTTCCTGGGGGCATAAATGGGGAGCATTATTCTTACGGGGGGGCACTGATGGGGGCATTTTATTTACTGGGGCGCATTAATGGGGGCATTAGTCTTAATGGGGGACACTAATAGGAGCATTATTCTTCCTGAGAGCACAAATGGGGTGCATTATTCTTACTGGGGCGCACTAATGAGGGCATTATTCTTACTGGGGAGGGCACTAATGGGGCCATTATTTTTGCTGGGGGGCACTAATGGGGCTATTACTCTTATTGGGGGGCACTAATATTACTGAGGACACTAATAGGGACAGAATTAATTTTGGGGGCATTACTATTACTGGGGGCATTAATATTATTGGGAGCCACACTATGACAGCGACTTAACACCCAGTGTTAAGCCATGCCCCCACAACCCATTTTGGGTGTGGCTTAACTTGGCCAGTATTTTTTGTTAGGAAAGGTGGCAACCCTATGTGAACACACGAGGCTGAAGTTGGTTTCTTATTCGGCCAGTTTCTTATTGGAGGCTGAAGTTGGATTCTTATTCGTCAGTTTCTTATTCACATCATTTGTATTTTATTTTTATTTATTTTTAAGAATTTTGAGGACACCTTATCAACAGTGCCAAAAAAAATGCAGTGAGCAGTCCTTAACGTAATTTAGTTGAAAGCAGCATTAAAATACAAAAGGTGGGCACAAAAAATGGGGCATGAAAGTGGGCACAAAAAAGTGTAATTTAAAGAATTAAATGAATTCGGGCCAGTGATCTTGCACTGCCAGCATACAGTGGGTGATGCCCCGCATTAGATACAGTGGTATTCAGCATGGCCTGAACAGGTTCTGTGCATGAAAACTGGCATCAAAGTGGGCAGATGGGCACTTTTCACTGATTTGAATAAGTAACACAGAAGACTCTCTTAAAATGTTAACCCTGTAAATGCTGGTGGTAACAATAAGTGTGGGAAGTAAATCAGCAGAAAAGAACCATGAAACCATCCAATATGGGCCAGTTTTGGGGAATTAATGTTTATGCCTCATAACTGTCCCATCTAATGGCCTTTTGCACAATCCAATATCCGATGCCACAACCGCCACCTGATATCTTCACTATAGCGGACGTTCAGCCCGTCTCTAAAAAGAATATTTAGAATTCTTTCTCCCCAAATACTGAATGAACTGATTCAGGAATCACCGTCCTAATGTGGGATTTGTCTGTTCTGTTTTCTTAGCAGGGAAAATTTCAACAACTACAATTGATGATTGGACGTCTGGTTTTCATAGACTTTGCCTGTGAGGAAGCTGGTGTGCTATTTGTGACACAATGGGGGAGATATATCAAGGCTAGCAGATCCATGCGCCAGCCTTGATCTCCCTGCACTGGCGTGAGATGCGCCTGAGAAGCATCTCTGCCCTGCTGTACGCCAGAAAGTAAAGTCTACGCCAGCTACAGGCTCGTGTATAACCACCGCCATATCCTGTAAAACAGCCTAGGGCAGTGATAAAGCCCGCCCATTAGTGCCGGTGATATCACCAGCAACACGGCTTGGTGGAAGCCTCCGCCTGGTAGACCCGGTACCTCATCGGATTTAATGAAAAAGCCCTTGCCCTGCGCGATTCAGTGCAAGGCAAGGGAGGGCATCGGAGCATGAAATGTCAGAGGGGCTGAGTGGGGGAAGAAGGGGTTATGTCTGGGTTCAGCCCTATAACTTTCTCTACACAATAAATGTCACTTGCTAAAGTGAGGCGACCCTTTCAAAGCCAACCTCTAGTTGTACAGGTGAATATAAGACACTTTGTAATAGTAATATATCTTGGCAAAGAAAAAGGCTTCTATCTGATTTTATTAGGGTCCATTCAGACATCTGTAAGTGTACGGCTACTTTCACACTTGCGTTCAGGGTTCCGCTTGTGAGTTCCGTTTGAAGGCTCTTACAAGCGGCCCCGAACGGATCCGTACAGCCCCAATGCATTCTGAGTGGATGCGGATCCGCTCAGAATGTATCAGTTTGGCACCGTTTGGCCTCCGCTCCGCAGGCGGACACCCGAACGCAGCTTGCAGCGTTGGGGTGTCCGCCTGGCCGTGCGGAGCCAAACGGATCCGTCCAGACTTACAATGCAAGTCAATGGGGACGGATACGTTTGATGTTGACACAATATGGTGCAATTGCAAACGGATCCGCCCCCCATTGACTTTCAATGTAAAGTCAGGAGTCCCTATTAATATACCATCGGATCGGAGTTTTCTCCAATCCGATGGTATATTTTTAACTTGAAGCGTCCCCATCACCATGGGAACGCCTCTATGTTAGAATATACCATCGGATTTGAGTTAGATCGTGAAACTCAGATCCGACAGTATATTCTAACACAGAGGCGTTCCCATGGTGATGGGGACGCTTCAAGTTAGAATATACTAAAAGAACTGTGTACATGACTGCCCCCTGCTGCCTCGCAGGTGCTGCCAGGCAGCAGGGGGCAGACCCTCCCCCCCTGTATTTAACTCATTAGTGGCCAGTGCGGCCCCCCTCCCTTCCTCCCCTGTATTTAACTCATTGGTCGCCAGTGCAGCGGCTCCCCCTGTTTTTAACTCATTGGTGGCCAGTGCGGCCCTCCCTCCCCCCCCCTAATTAAAATGACCGACCCCCCATCATTGGTGGCAGCGGAGAGTTCCGATCGGAGTCCCAGTTTAATCGGGGACTCCGATCGGTAACCATGGCAACCAGGACGCTACTGCATTCCTGGCTGCCATGGCTACTTAGCAATTTTAGAAGCATTATAAAACTTACCAGGAAAGGTTAAAGGACCTTAACATGTATAGCTTGGAAGAAAGAAGAGACAGAGGGGATATGATAGAAACTTTTAAATACATAAAGGGAATCAACTCGGTAAAGGAGGAGAGCATATTTAAAAGAAGAAAAACTACCACAAGAGGACACAGTTTTAAATTAGAGGGGCAAAGGTTTAAAAGTAATATAAGGAAGTATTACTTTACTGAGAGAGTAGTGGATGCATGGAATAGCCTTCCTGCAGAAGTGGTAGCTGCAAATACAGTGAAGGGGTTTAAGCGTGCATGGGATAGGCATATGGCTATCCTTCATATAAGATAGGGCAAGGGGCTATCCATAGTATTCAGATATATTGGGCAGACTAGA
Source organism: Bufo bufo (assembly GCF_905171765.1). Taxonomy (NCBI): domain Eukaryota; kingdom Metazoa; phylum Chordata; class Amphibia; order Anura; family Bufonidae; genus Bufo; species Bufo bufo. The sequence goes on from NC_053396.1 coordinate 110,236,560, forward strand.
TGGGCCAAATGGTTCTTATCTGCCGACACATTCTATGTTTCTATACTTACCTGCGATGTCTGTGACCTGCCGGGTGCTCCTCCTACTGGTAAGTGAAAGGTCTGTGCGGCGCATTGCTTATAGCACAGACCTTTCACTTACCAGTAGGAGGAGCGCCCGGCCGGTCACAGACATCGCAGGTAAGTATAATGCTTCTAAAATTGCTAAGTAACCATGGCAGCCAGGAATGCAGTAGCGTCCTGGTTGCCATGGTTACCGATCGGAGTCCCAGCGATTAAACTGGGACTCCGATCGGAACTCTCCGCTGCCACCAATGATGGGGGGTCGGTGATTTTAATTAGGAGGGGGAGGGAGGGGGGGGCCGGCCGCACTGGCCACCAATGAGTTAAATATAGAGGAGGGAGGGGGGGGGGCGGCCGCACTGGCCACCAATGAGTTAAATATAGGGGAGGGAAGGAGGGGGGGGGCGGCCGCACTGGCCACCAATGAGTTAAATACAGGGGAGGGAGGGGGGCCCGCTGCACTGGCCACCAATGAGTTAAATACAGGGGAGGGAGGGGGGGCCACACTGGCCACCAATGAGTTAAATACAGGGGAGGGAGGGGGGGGGGTCTGCCCCCTGCTGCCTGGCAGCACCTGCCAGGCAGCAGGGGGCAGTCATGTACACAGTTCTTTTAGTATATTCTAACTTGAAGCGTCCCCATCACCATGGGAACGCCTCTGTGTTAGAATATACTGTCGGATCTGAGTTTTAACAAAGTGAAAAATCAGATCTGAAAAAAACAGTTATGCAGACGGATCCGTTCTGAACGGATGCAAGCGTTTGCATTATAGGAGCGGATCTGTACAGACACCAGACGGATCCGCTCCTAACGCAAGTGTGAAAGTAACCTTATGCGGTTTGCAAATTGCGGATCCGCAAAACACAGATACCGGTCGTGTGCATTCCACATTATGCGGACCGTACATGGTCGGCCCTTGTCCGCGGACAAGAATAGGACATGCTTTTTCTTTTTTTTTTGCAGGGCCGCGGAACGGAACTACAGATGCGGACCCAGAACTACGGACATCTGAATGGACCCTTAGGCTACTTTGCTCTTTACTACTTTTATCATCGATATCTATGGAGAGAAGAGGGGGAGAAGGGGATGAGAGACATACAATCTGCAGTTTCTTAGCACTTTTGTCTCCACCACTGCTTAGAGTGAAGTAAGAAATACAGGTGAAACTCGAAAGATTAGAATATCGTGCAAAGTTCATTTATTTCAGTAATGCAACTTAAAAGGTGAAACTAATATATGATATAGACTCATTGCCTGCAAAGCGAGATATTTCAAGCCTTTATTTGTTATAATTTGGATGATTATGGCTCACCGCTTATGAAACCCCAAAGTCACAATTTTGAGGTACCCTTTGCTCAGGGGTATGGACTATTAGCTGACTAGAGTGTGACACTTTGAGCCTAGACTATTGAACCATAAGGCCTGTATCACATGGTCCCTATTTTGTAACATGATATGATCATGATTTGGCAGCCAAAAGCAGGAGTGGGTACAAAACACAGAAGACGTGCAAATATTCCATTCACGTGTTATCTCCGTTTTGGATCCACTCCTGTTTTTTTTTGCTTTAGCAATACTGATGGATTACTGACCAAATGCTGACCGAGTGAAGGCGGATGCTCAGAAGACAGAATACGTTTGTTGGGGGTTGTTCTTATGATGGATGAGAAGAAAGGCAAAATAATCAGTGCCGTCAACACAAACTTACTGCTGACACCCTCTCTACTCTGTCGGGGGGCTCTACTTGTATAAGCGTTTAACCCTTTCACGCATTTGGACGTAACTGTACGTCCAAATTGCAAGTAACTTTCTGCATTTAGACGTACAGTCACGTCCAATCTGCTTACCAGGGCTGTGACACTATAAAGTGTCACAGCCTCGGAGTCTCCACTCTCCCGGAGAGCAGAGACAGCGGGGCAGCTGGCAAGGGACCACTCAGAGTGGTCCCTTGCTGGCAAGCGCTCCGATTGGTTAGTCTCTGCAGACTAACCAATCGGAGTGCTTCATTGAGAAAAATGCCGGTTTCAGATCACAGCCTGAAATCAAGCATGACTGCCACCTTGCCCCCAGTGCCCCTGATAAATTTAAGTGCCCCTCACATGTGGCCATTGCCCCCCGCCATCGCCCCCAGCTGCGATGTCCTCTGTGCCGGCTCTGATGGCAGCGGCTCAGGAACGGAGCTGCTGCCATCAGCATAGAGTGTCTGCTGTAACTTACAGCTGAAACTCTGCTGCTATGGTCAGCAGCCGCCCGCAGCATCCATGGGGTTGAGAAGGAGGGAGCTCCCTCTCTCAATCAATCCTTCTAAATGCTGACATGCCCCCAAACAGTGTTTTATGACCACGTACGAGGTTTTGCCGTATTCAGGAAAAAATGCATAACAAATTTTGGGGTGCATTTTCTCCTGTTAGCCCTTGTGAAAATGAAAAATTTGGGGCTAAAGCAAATTTATATTGGAAATAAAAGTTAATTTTTCATTTTTACAGCCATGTGTTTCTAAATTCTATGAAATGTTTGTTGGGTCAAAGCATTTACTTCACCGCTAAATTTATTCCTTGAGGGGTGTAGTTTCCAAAATGGGGTCACTTTTGGGGGTTTCATTCTCTTTTCTTCAAAGTGACATGGCACCTGAAAACCATTCCAGCAAAATCTGTCCTCCGTTAAGGCCTCTTCCACACAGGCGTCATGTTTTTGGGCCGGATAAGATGCGGGTGCGTCGCGGGAAAATGCGCGATTTTTCCGCGTGAGTGCAAAACATTTTAATGCGTTTTGCACGCGCGTGAGAAAAATCGGCATGTTTGGTACCCAAACCCAAACTTCTTCATAAAAGTTCGGGTTTGGGATCGGTGTTCTGTAGATTGTATTATTTTCCCTTATAACATGATAATAAGGGAAAATAATAGCATTCTTAATACAGAATGCTTAGTAAAATAGGGTTGGAGGGGTTAATAAAAAATTTTCAAATAATTTAACTCACCTTAATCCACTTGTTCGCGCAGCCCGGCTTCTCCTCTTTCTTCAGTACCTGGGTAAAGGACCTTTGATGACGTCACTGCGCTCATCACATGGTCCATCACATGATCTTTCACCATGGTGATGGACCATGTGATGAGCGAAGTGACATCACCACAGGTCCTTTTCCTACTGCACAGCAAAGATAAAGACAGAAGAGATGCCGGCTGCGCGAACAAGTGGATGAGGTGAGTTAAATTTTTAATTTTTATTTTTTAACCCCTCCAGCCCTATTTTACTAAGCATTCTGTATTAAGAATGCTATTATTTTCCCTTATAACCATGTTATAAGGGAAAATAATAATGATCGGGTCCCCATCCCGATCGTCTCCCAGCAACCGTGCGTGAAAATCTCACCGCATCCGCACTCGCTTGCGATTTTCACGCAGCCCCATTCACTTCTATGGGGCCTGCGTTTGCGTGAAAAACGCACAATATAGAGCTTGCTGCGATTTTCACAAGTGATGCGTGAAAATCACTGCTTATGTGCACACGCCCATAGAAATGAATGGGTCCGGATTCAGTGCGGGTGCAATGCATTCACCTCACGCATTGCACCCGCACGGACATCTTGTCCGTGTGAAAGGGGCCTAACAATATGGCGCTCCTTTCCCTCTGCACCCTGCCGTGTGTGTTCTGTAAACTGCAGAATCAAGGTAATAAATATTGAGGTTTCTTTGGCTGTTAACCCTTGCTGTGTTACAGGAAAATTAGATTTAAATGGATAATCTGCCCAAAAAAATGAAATTGAAAAATTTCTCCTCCATTTTGCTGTAATTTTTGTGGAACACCTAAAGGGTTAATAAAGTTTGTAAAATCAGTTTTGAATAACTTGAGAGGAGTAGGTTCTAAAATGTGGTCATTTACAGGTGGTTTCTCCTGTGTAAGCCCCACAAAGTGACTTCATAACGGAAATGGTCCTTAAAAAAGTGGGTTTTGGAATATTTCTTAAAAATGTGCTTCTAAACTTCTAACTTCTTAAAAAAATAAAATGACATTTACAAAATAATGCAAACATAAAGTATGCATATGGGGAATGTAAAGTGATAACTATTTTATGAAGTATCACTATCCGTCTTAGAAGCAAAGAAATTCTAATTTTGAAAATAGTAAATTTTTCCAAAATGTCTACAAATTTTTGATTTTTTTATGCATAAAGGTAAAACGTATCAACTCAAATTCACCACTAACATGAAGTACGATGTGTCACGAGAAAACAATCTCAGAATGGCTTAGATAAGCAAAATTGTTCCAAAGTTATTACCACATAAAGTGACACATGTCAGATTTGAAAAATGGGGCCAAACCGGCTGTCGCTTGAAGGGGTTAATAGAACAGGTTCTGTAGACATCTATGTGGAATCTGCTGACAACGGTGTAAAAGGAGTGCGCTCTTTCACGCTACAGTAGGATCTTGGGCCTCTGCACGGTTCTTTATACCTGTTAGGCCTCATGCACACGACAGTTCCATTTCTTGCTGTCCGCAAACCGCGGATCTGCAAAAAACGGAGGCCGCAAATGCTGTAGAAATGCTTTTTCTTGTCCGCAAAACGGACAAGAATAGGACGTTTTTTTTTTTTTTTTTGCGGGGCTACGGAATGGAGTGCTGTCCGCATCTTTTGCGGCCCCATTGAAGTGAATAGGTCCGCACCCGAGCCGCAGAAACTGCGGCTCAGATGCGGACCAAAACAACGGTCGTGTGCATGAGGCCTAAGGCTGAGTTCATACTTGAGTTATTTGGTCAGTCTTGGCCCCGTGACTGCCCTAATAAGTGACGTGTGCAGTGTGATTCTAATAGCGACGCCTGTCATCTGCATGTCATACGGACTGACAGTATTATTTCACTACCCCAGCACACTCCCTATCCGTGTTACTGCAAGGCACCGTGTTCTACACCCATATTAAGGCTCCATGCAGCCAGGTGTGACAGGCGTTTTTTAACGCAATTCACTACAAATAAATTCGGATCAATCAAATTTTTGAAAACTTCGTTCATCTCTACCCAGAATCTGCTCGGGCCCGGCTGAACTCCACTGTATCCGATGCATGGCTTCACCCACTGTATGTTGGCAGTGCAAGATCACTGGCCCGATTTCATTTAACCCCTTAAAAACATCAGTTAGGGTACTTTCAGACTTGCGGCAGAGGATTTGTCAAAATGTATGCAAACGGATGGCATTTGTCAGACGGATCAGGATCCTGATCCGTCTGACAAATGCATTGAAATGCCGGATTCGTCTCTCCGGTGTCACCCGGAAAAACGGATCCAGCATTTATTTATTTTTTTTACATTTTTTGCGGTCTGAGCATCTGCAGACTGCAATGCCGGATCCGTTTTGCCGATACACTCGGGGCCGGACCCGGCATTAATGCATTTCAATTGGAAAAAATGCCGGGCATGTGTTCCGGAAATTATCTCCGTCCTGAAAAGGCAAAAAGACTGAACTGAAGACATCCTGAGCGGATCGCTCTCCATTCAGAATGCATGGGGATAAATCCGATCAGTTCTTTTCCGGTATTGAGCCCCTAGGACGGAACTCTATGCCGGAAAAGAAAAACGCTAGTGTGAAAGTACCCTAAGGCTACTTTCACACTAGCGGCAGGACGGATCAGACAGGCTGTTCATCCACATTGACTATAATGGGGACGGGGGCGGAGCTCTGGCGCAGCACTGCGAAAGGCCGCCGGACTAAAAGTACTGCATGTCCGACTTTTCAGTCCGGTGGCCTCACCGCGAACTGCGCCGGAGCTCCACCCCCATTATAGTCAATGGGGACGGAGCAGCGGCAGGACGGATCCGACAGGGTGAACAGCCTGTTGGATCCGTCCTGCTGCTAGTGTGAAAGTAGCCTTACTTATTCACATCAGTGAAAAGTGCCCGTCTGCCCACTTTGATGCCAGTGTTCATGCCCAGAACCTGCTCGGGCCAGGCTGAACTCCACTATATCTGATGCAGGGCATGAATTCTGTATATTGGCAGTGCGAGATTACCGGCCTGAATTAATTTAATTCCTTAAATTACACTTTTTTTTGTCCCCATCTTTTTTTTATTTTAATGCCGCTTTCAACTGATTTACGTGAAGGACTGCGCCCTGCATCTTTTTCTGTCACTGTTGATAAGGTGACATCAAAATTCTTTAAAAAAAATATATACAAATAATGTGAATAAGAAACCGACTTCAGCCTGGTTGTGAACACAACCTTACTAACTTCTTGAAAGTACATAAGGCTGTTTTGTTTTTTTTTTGTTTCGTTTTTTTCGCGCCAAAACCACACAGTGTCGGTTATTGCTGCGTTTATTTCAACTCCAGCCAAAAACCCGCTCCGGTGCCGCCATATACTCAGTTTCAGGCGCTCGGGTACCGTCTCTCGGTTACACAATGAGCTGAGCGCACTCCCGCGCCTCTCATCACAAGCTCACTTGACTCAGCACTTACTGGAACACGACACCATTTTTTGTTTGCCGTCGCCTCCCGCGTTTCCCCTACAACTACTTCTAGCAGTAAAAAGACACCGGTCCCGCGGATAGAGCTTTCTGTTGAATGCATCTTGTGAATGTAATAGAAGACTCGGGTCAATGTCTGACTGAATGATGAGGTTTTAGGAAGCGAATCGTAAAGAAAGAGATCCCTCCCGCCCGCGTCGGTGTTGTGACGTGAAACATGAGACCGCGGCTGACGCTGGGGCGGTGGGTGAGGCCGGGGCTGTCATGTGACGGCGCTGTGTGCTCGCAGTCAGTGTGACAGTGGTCTCTGAGGTGTGCGGGCCGGAGATGGAGCGGTACCTGCGCGGTGTGCTGATGTGCCTGCTCGGCTTAGGTAGGTAGGACGGGGCGGTTAGGCGCAGGCCCGGCGTCGCTCTCCTCGGAGGGGTAGCGCAGCTGAGGCGAGCCGGCTGTGGACGAGGGGGTTCAGGTGAAGTGTGGCGGTACATGAAGGTCACTGACTCGTCCTCCTCTAGTCGTGTCTGTATCCTAGAAATGTGGGTGATTCCCAATATGGCTGCCCTTACAGGGGGGCCCCCGGTTTCCCCGGAGAGCGGTTCTCTAGAATTCTAATGGAGTCTGGACTAGCAGAATCACCACCATTACCGGGCCTCCCGCTATCTGGGTACCAGTAGTACAGCTATGGTGGCTCCAGGTAGGTATCCTTTATGCCAGAAGTCAGCAACATGTGCGTTTTGGGAGTTGAAGTTTCCCTGCAGCTGTAAGGCTATGTTCACACTAGTGTTTTACTGGATCCGGCAGGGCTCAGCAAAAACGCTTCCGTTACTGATAATACAAACGTCTGCGTCCGTTATAAACGGATCCGGTTGTGTTATCTGTAACATTGCCAGGACGGAGCCGTCGTGAACTCCATTGAAAGTTAAGGGGGGACGGATCTGTTTTCTATTGTATCAGATTGTGTCGGAGAAAACAGATCCGTCCCCATTGACTTGCATTGTGGGTCATGACGGATCCGTCTTGCTCCGCATCCCAGGACGGAAAGCAAACTGCATGTTGCGGTTTGTTCTCCAGTATGGGAACGCAACTAAACGGAACGGAATGGAATGTATTTTGGAGCGCTCCGTTCAGTTCAGTTTTGTCCCCAGTGACAATGAATGGAGACAAAACTGAAGCGTTTTTTTTTTCGGTATTGAGACCCTATGATGGATCTTAATACCGGAAAACTAAAGCGCTAGTGTGAAAGTAGCCTTATTTGAGTACTGCTGTGCGGAGACCAGTGATGTCTGTTACAATGTATCAGTGGTGTGACCTGTGTGCACAGTGATGGCGGTGTAGTATGATACAGGTAAGAGGGGGGTCCCTTCGATTAGTTCCCAGCATTAGAGTAGCTGTAAAGATGATTTTCCTATGTTTCCATAATTTGGGAGCAGGAAGGACCCCTTGTACCTGCGTTTAGGCACTTCGGTTGGGTCTAGGGCGTCCTTGGCTCCACAGCCACAATGGGACGGGGAATACAAAGTCCATAGTTGTGCAGATGGGAAATGTTAGTGTCTTGTTAAATACGACAGGACACCAGCACAGCGCTGCTGCCAGCTTGCAGAGCACAATTATAATTCTGTCCTTGTGCCCACAAGTGATGGGTAAGGTCCTGGTGGTGCAGACTTCTTCTCCCGGACTTCCTTCTTCCAGACATCTCATTGAGCAGTATGGCTGCTGACTCCTGCGGCTTGTCGTGCTCGCCGCCTAGAAGAGTTGTCTGATGGGTGTGAAGGGTGCAGCCCTTTAATGCCTATTTACATGTAATCATTATGAAGAGCGCCTTGTACGAGTCCGTATGGGCAGGGACCCTCCACTGAGCACCGCAGCCACCTCTGTATAGTGCCAGTTACAACCCTTTTAAAAGGAAACCCTGCCCAAATCAAAAGTTCTCCATTGGTAGCATATCGCAGGGGAAGCGGGAGCAATCTGAAGATCCAGATCACCCCTGACCGGAAGCAGACAGGAAGCCTGAAGTCCTCTATACAATGCTTTCAGAATGGTCTCTCACAGGCGTATTGAAATCCGTCAGTATTCTGGCAATGGATTAGGACTTGTACATGCGCCATGGCTGATGCTGGCGGATGCAGACCTATTCAACTTGAACGGGTCCATGATCCATCCACACCATAAAAAAAGGAGCATGGTTTTTAGCTAATTTTATTTTAAAAAAAACGGAAAACTAAAATTGTTAATTGGCATAGATATTCAGCCCCTTTGCTGTGAAAATTGAAATTTTTAGCTCTGGGGCCTCCCATTTCTCTTGACCATCTTTTATTAAGCTTCACCAAACTGGGGGGCTTAATAAGAGAGCTGACCAGGCACCTAACGGTCATTCTGGCTGAACTCCAAAGGTCCTATATGTGGATGGGAGAAACCTCTAGAAGATCAACCATGCCCGCAGCACTCTACTACTCGGGGCTTTATGGCAGAGTGGTCAGAAAGAAGCCTCCTCAGTAAAAGACACATGGAAGCCCGCCTGGAGTTTGCAAAAAAACAAAACCTTAGAAGACTCTGAAACTGTGAGAAACAAGATTGACCTTTTTAGCCTCAATTCTAAGTGTCCTGTCTGGAGGACCTGCCACAACCATCCCCACCGCGCAGAACGGAGGTGGCAGCACCATGCTGAGGGCTGTATTTTAGCAACTGGTTAAAGTACAGAGATATTCTTAATGAAAACCTGATCCGGTGCTCTGGAATCTGTACACGTCTGTTCACCGTTTCTACATTCAGGAAAAATCACAGCATGTTCTATAAAACAGTCCTGGCCCGTAGAGGTGAATAGAGCTTCAGTGAAAAACGCATTGCATCCGGAACAAGTGCGGATGCAATACGTTTTTCACTGATGGTTGCTAGGAGATGTTGTTTGTAAACCTTCAGTTTTTTTATCACGAGCGTGAAAAACACATCAAAACGCATTGCACCCGCAAGGAAAAAACTGAACGCACTTGCAAAATGGTGCGAGTTTCACTGAACGCATCCAGACTCAATCCGTCACGCTCGTGTGAAAGAGGCCTTACCCTAAGGGTCTGAATACTTAATTTTAGTTTTTTCTTTTCAATATATTTGCAAAGATTTTGAACATTCTGATTTTGCTTTGAGATTATGGGGTCCGGTGTGCAGATGGATTGGGAGAAACTTTATTTATTTTTTATTTTTTTCATTTTAGCTAACGGCCGCAACATAAAATTTGCTGGCTTCTGAAAACTTTCCCGATGCATGTTACATAAGAGGTCCAGAATGTTCCTACAGTAATGATAAAAGTTGCGCCACCTGGTCTGTGACGCCCATCGTATGACCGTAGTTTGTTGTGTAGCAGCACAGCCATTGAACTGAATGGGATTGCTGGCAAGGTTGCTGCGACCCCAGAATCTCAAATTCAAAACTTATGGATGATTTTTTAAATTAAATAAAAAATTTTAATTCTTGGGTCGCACCGTTTTGTTTAGTGGAAGACTGCTTGGCCATGTGTAGCCTCCTGATCAGTCTGAAAAATGCATTGCAATACCAGATCCATTTTTCCAGTGTCATCAGGCAAAACGGATCTGGTATTTTTTTTTCTTCACATATTTTTAAAGGTCTGCGCATGCGCAGACCGGAATACCGGATCCGTCAATGCGGCAATTTGAATGCCGGATCCGGCACTAATACATTCCTATGGAAAAAAAATGCCATATCCGGCATTCAGGCAAGTGTGCAGTTTTTTGGGCTGCAGATAAAACCGTAGCATGCTGCGTTATTATCTCCATCCGTCCTGACTGAACTGAAGACTTCTTGAACAGATCGCTCTCCATTCAGAATGCATTAGGATAAAACTGATCAGTTCTTTTCCGGTATTGAGCCCCTAGGACGGAACTCAATGCCGGAAAAGAAAAACGAAAGTGTGAAAATACCCTTAATCAGAAGATATCTAATGTGTTTTGCTGGTTGCTTCCCCCCCCCCCCCCCCTGACCCCGGCGGCTGCAAGACACGAGAGGTATGGTTGACCTTTCATACTGATCCTCCTGCACGTAACCTGATCTCTGCAGCAGCTCTTCGCTCTGGGAGGGCAGGGTCCAGATCAGAGGTCGCAATAACGCCTGTACAAGCGTACCAATACACCTTAGACTTTCCCTGCCATTCATCAGCGCAGTGAGCGGCACAGGCAGCGCAGCGATGATGCTGCTGCTTGAAACAACCAATAACAAAGCTCCTTACAGTAAGGAGCTTAGTGATTGGTCAGTTTGAGCGGGCTACCGGAGCTTATGCCACACCGCTCTGAAGTAAGGAAGCAGGCGCACGATCCTCACTGATGGGGTAAGTGGCCTTGCTGTGTAGTGAAATTTAGTGGGGGTCCCGGATCTGAGCGCCTTGTTTCACTCTATAGTGATAAGTCTGCAGCGCTCAGCCGAGCGCCGTCTCTCCTCCATGCTGAGTGCGGTACTGAAGACGGCCTCAATAGAAGGTCTAGGGGACCGTCTGCACTACCGCGCTCAGCAGTGAGGAAAAGTGGCTGAGCGCTTCAGACTCCGGCTTATAGAAGTCAGCGGGGGTCTCCGCGCTAGACACGCCAACAAGAGACCAGCAGCAAGCAACACCAACCTCAGACTTGGGTCTGACCGCCAGCTACAAGACAGCGAGGACACGGGAGGGAGACCCTCAGGGCAGGTCATTCTATTGTCCCATAGCCATAAATATAAAGGAGGAGCAGCTTATAGGTGCAGCAGACTGTGATGTGCCTGTGTACCCGGTGCGGGGCCCAGCACATGCCTCCTGACTGATACACAGATGTCACAGCATGACTGACTTACAGATACCCCTACTCTCATTGCCAATGCAAGTCCTGGAGATAACAGGGGAGAAGAGAGGCGGCTGCATGAGCGTTAGGGTCGGGTTCACACACAGACAGTAGTGACCAAGGAAAAGCATCACTGTCCCACTATATAACGTACACTTAAACAATGTGCACTATTGTCCAGGACACGATCACACTATATACCGTATACTGTATCACTATGTACACTAACAGTATATACAGTACACATCCCACTATGTGCACTACATACAGTACATTAGCACACTGTGCTACCCTAAGGCTGCGTTCACACGGGCGAGATTTCCGCGCGGGTGCAATGCGGTAGGTGAACGCATTGCACCCGCACTGAATCTGGACCCATTCATTTCAATGGGGCTGTTCAGATGAGCGATGATTTTCACGCATCACTTATGCGTTGCGTGAAAATCGCAGCATGCTCTATATTCTGCGTTTTTCACGCAACGCAGGCCCCATAGAAGTGAATGGGGTTGCGTGAAAATCGCATGCATCCGCAAGCAAGTGCGGATGCGGTGCGATTTTCACGCACGGTTGCTAGGTGACTGTCTATACACTGTATTATTTTCCCTTATAACATGGTTATAAGGGAAAATAATAGCATTCTGATGACAGAATGCATAGTAGGTGATCAGTTGAGGGTTAAAAAAAATAAAAAAATTAACTCACCTTCTCCGTTTGTTCGCGTAGTTCTCCCGGTCTTCAGTTCTTTAAAAAGATGAACTATGGGCTAAAGGACCTTTGGTGACGTCAGATCACATGCTCCAATCACAGGGTCCATCACCACGGTGATGGACCATGTGATTGGAGCATGTGATCTGACGTCATCAAAGGTCCTTTAGCCCATAGTTCATCTTTTTAAAGAACTGAAGACCGGGAGAACTACGCGAACAAACGGAGAAGGTGAGTTAATTTTTTTATTTTTTTTAACCCTCAACTGATCACCTACTATGCATTCTGTCATCAGAATGCTATTATTTTCCCTTATAACCATGTTATAAGGGAAAATAATTACATCTACACAACACCGAACCCAAACCTGAACTTCTGTGAAGAAGTTCGGGTCTGGGTACCACAGTCGGTTTTTTATCACGCGCGTGCAAAACACATTGCACCCGCGCGATAAAAACTGAACATCGGAACGCAATCGCAGTCAAAACTGACTGCAATTGCATTCCTACTCGCGCGGGTTTGCCGCAACACACCGGGACGCATCCGGAACTAATCCGGACACGCTCGTGTGAACCCAGCCTAAGCCTACCACCCTGACCCTGCAGAGCCCTGTGCTACCCTAAGCCTACCACCCTGACCCTGCAGAGCCCTGTGCTACCCTAAGCCTACATAGCCTTACTGTGCCAACCTGACCCTGCAGAGCTCTCTGTGCCACAAAGCCTACATAGCCTCATACTGTGCCAACTTGACCCTGCAGAGCTCTCTGTGCCACACTAAGCCTACATAGTCTCATACTGTGCCAACCTGACTGCAGAGCTCTCTGTGCCACCCTAAGACTACGTAGCATTAGCGTCCAATCTGAGACCACTAACTGCCTGAATAAGGTACGTTAAAAATAACAGTTTTATAAAAAAAATAATCGGTTCTCCACCAAATCTGGCGATCAGGCTAGTAGTGTGAACTGGTGTATAAAGGATATTTATAAATACTTCACTCTGGTGTGAGGTGAGGATGAAGTATTTATAAATATCCTTTATACACCAGTTCACACTACTAGCCTGATCACAAGATTTGGTGGAGAACTGATTTTTTTATTTTATTTATAAAACACAATAAAGTTATTTTTAACGTACCTTATTCAGGCAGTTAATAGTTTTCAATAGCAGTACGTCCATTTTCTATCAAAAAGCAGTTAACTACAATCTGAGACCACTGCAGAGGGGGAAGCTCTCATGTAACAGTGTCCCCAGCTTTAGGCGTTGGAGGAATGACTGTAATAAGGAGTCTACTGTTCGCGTCTATACCAGCAAAAACTGGTGGCGGTGGTCTTATGTTTAGTATTGTCTAAATTTGCTATTTATGCATGGACGACAGTTCTGGATACTAGTAATGGTTTCCCGGCATAAATAGCAAACCCTTAAAGGGGTTCTACAATTTAACAATTTTCTGTTTCATTCACTCTCCCCTGCCATGTTGTTCCGATCTCATCTCTGACCGCCGATGTAGAGAGCTGTCACGTGACTTTCCTCAGCCAGGAAGTTTTTCTGTAGCTGACGTCACGACTAGCTTTCCCGGCATGCCTCTCTCCAAGGCAGTGGATACAAGTCGTGACGTTACAAAGCGATGGGAGGGCCGGACTTCTGCACTGAAGGAATAGGAACCTTCTGCGCCTGCGCTCTTTTTTACTGTCCATCGCGCCTTCTGTAGTGGGCGTTTACAAACTGGCTTGAACTGGAGGCGCACAGAACTATGGGAATTGTTTTGGTCTAGCTAATCCACTCCCACTACCGGAACTTCAGGGATGTAAACAGGAGTTACTGTGAGCATGAAGTATGAATTGCAGAAGCAAAATTGCCTGACAGTTACAAGGTTAGAATCGATGGCAGATTGTATGATATTTAGATCGGGCCAGGGCTTGACAAATTTCCTTGGAATCTAGGAGCCAGCTAAAAAAGTTAGGAGCCAGGCGGAGCTGTGTCATAAAGTCCCCAGTAGATGCCCGCCCCCCCCCCCCCCCCAAATAATGCTGTATACCATGTTACATATGCAGTGTACATGAGCTGTATAGTATGGTATATGCAGTATACAGGACCATGATGTATGTACAGTATATAGGATTATGACATTCAGTGTACCTGCTGTATACTATGATCTGTATACAGTGTACATGTGCTGTTTACTATGTTGCATACGCAGTATACAGCACCATGATATATGTACAGTATATAGGACTATGACATACAGTGTACTTGTGCTGACACCTCAGGCTCCTTCCTCACTTGGATGAGTAGTAGTAATTTGCACTGGGGGCGGGATAGTTACCTGCAGGTGAACCTGAGAGCCACGAGGAGGGCGCAGGTCAGCACTATGGCCCCGCACAGCAGGTCAGGCCTCCAGCCCATCAGACACAGCAGCCACTTAACGTGCCGCCAGGCCAGACTCTGCATTCCGCTTATAGAGCAGATGGGCGGCCCGAGCTCGCGGGGGACAGGACGGAGCTTCACCTCATCACACCACATCTGTCACAGTGGACTTCCGCGGCGTGCGCTCAGCCATGGGCAGGGAGCGTGTCCAAAGAGCAGCCGCATATATGGAACCTAAGGCACCGTCACACAGCTCTCCGCTCATCTCCACTCCTGTGCTGCCTCTGGACAGAAGGGCCCCCCTCCGGAGCGCCGCACCCGTCGCCCGGGCACCTTTGAAAACGGGCTGACAAATACCCAAGCGCCAGGACCAAATTCCTGGTCGCCATGGCGACCTGGCGCTTGGGATTTGTCAAGCCCTGATTTAGATGATGATTTAAGATTTTTTAGGTTCCCACAGAACCCCTTTAATGTTACGTAGGCCTTCGTATTAACCATTTGAATTACTGTAGCTTTCGTACTCCTCATCGGCTAAAAATACTCCTCAAAAATGGTAAGAGGAGTATTTTTACTCTTCCAGAAAAAATGTAGCGCGACCTCTGGTCCAGATACTCTCTGTGGCCCCAATAAGGCCTGCAGGTTAAGGGCTCATGCACACGGCCATTGCCATTTTTTCACGCCTGCAAATTGCAGATCCGCAAAACACGGATACGACCAGTGTGTTCCGCATTTTGCAGAACGGTACGTCTTGCCCTCTTTAGAACTGTCCTATCCTTGTCAGCAAAATGGACAAAAATAGGACAGGTTCTATTTGTTCTGCGGCTCTGCTAAAAAAAAAATGCGGATGGCACATTGTGCCATCTGCATCTTTTGTAGCCCCATTGAGATGAATGGGGCCGCATCTGATCCACAAAAAATGCGGACCAACACCAAGGTCAAACAACATGTGGCATAAGATACAACAAGCAGACTCGAGCAAAACTGATGTCAAATATTCCACCCCCCCGATGACTCTGCATGAGGACGAGAGATTGCAGTGGCCTCGTTCCTCCCCATACAGTGGAGGTGATCGCTGCATGTACAAAATACACTGTTATCAGGGTGGAACCAGTCCCTTCCGGATTTTTGCTTACTCAGTTGGCACTTCTAAATGCGTCTTAAGGGTTAACTTTAATAGATGACCCTTTTGTTGTGTCCCTTCGCTGCATCTAAGCTGCCAAGACCCGGTTATAAAAACAGCCCCGCTGCATTATATCTCCTGTGCATAGTGACAGAAAGGGTTATCCCGCCTCGTGCCAGATCCACCCTCCTTCAGCAGGCACAGACATGTGATTCATCTCTCTGGAGAGCAATGGTCCCGCTGGTGGTACAACGCTCCTGATCTGTGGTGAACTCTATCACCTGATCGGAGGAGAAATATGCTTACTGGTCAGCGGCAGTACAATGACTATAAGGGTGGTGGTGTGTTTTTATTTTATTTTATTTTTTTTAATCTGATACTTCCCCTTCATGTTATTTAAAGGGGTTCTGCACTTTCATTTAACTGATGATCTATCCTCTGGATAGATCATTAGCATCTGATTGGCGGGGGTCTGACACCCGGGACCCCCGCTGATCAGCTGTTTGAGAAGGCAGCGGCGCTCCAGCAGCGCCGCGGCCTTCTCACTGTTTACGCCGGCCCACTGACGTCATGACTAGTATCAACTAGCGTGGGCGGGGCTAAGGGCTCTTTCACACTTGCGTTCTTGTCTTCCGGCATAGAGTTCCGTCGTCGGGGCTCTATGCCGGAAGAATCCTGATCAGGATTATCCTAATGCATTCTGAATGGAGAGAAATCCGTTCAGGATGCATCAGGATGTCTTCAGTTCCGGAACGGAACGTTTTTTGGCCGGAGAAAATACCACAGCATGCTGCACTTTTTGCTCCGGCCAAAAATCCGGAACACTTGCCGCAAGGCCGGATCCGGAATTAATGCCCATTGAAAGGCATTGATCCGGATCCGGCCTTAAGCTAAACGTCGTTTCGGCGCATTGCCGGAGCCGACATTTAGCTTTTTCTGAATGGTTACCATGGCTGCCGGGACGCTAAAGTCCTGGCAGCCATGGTAAAGTGGAGCGGGGGAGCAACATACTTACCGTCCGTGTGGCTCCCCGGGCGCTCCAGAGTGACGTCAGGGCGCCCCAAGCGCATGGATCACGTGATCTCATGGATCACGTCATCCATGCGCATGGGGCGCTCTGACGTCATTCTGGAGCGCCCCGGGAGCCGCACGGACTGTAAGTATACCGCTCCCCGCTCCTACTATGGCAACCAGGACTTTAATAGCGTCCTGGGTGCCATAGTAACACTGAATGCTTTCAGTACACTTGCGTTTTTCCGGATCCGGAGTGTAATTCCGGCAAGTGGAGTACACGCCGGATCCGGACAACGCAAGTGTGAAAGAGGCCTAAGCTCCATTCAAGTGAACAGAGCTTAGCCCCGCCCACGCTAGTTGATACTAGTCGTGACGTCAGTGGGCTGGCGGTAAACAGTGAGAAGGCCGCGGCGCTGCTGGAGCGCCGCTGCCTTCTCAAACAGCTGATTGGCGGGGGTCCCGGGTGTCGGACCTCCGCCAATCAGAAGCTGATGATCTATCCAGAGGATAGATAATCAGTTAAATGAAAGTGCAGAATCCCTTTTAAATAACCTTTTTTACAGAGTTTTCTGGGATTTTTAACAGACATGCTCATGTAGCTGCTTACCTCATGTACCTCTTCCCCATCCCCTTTCTTTTTCAATTTGGATTCTCCTGACCCCTTTTCACCATGTAAATAAATCCCTCTGGTTTGTCTCCATCCTGTATGTAGCACTTTATGTTGTTGTATCCAACCAAACCCTAATGCCGCCCTCCTTTCTCTGCCACAACTCCAACACTGCCCCTAACGACGCCCAGCTAGTTTATAGCTCCTCCCACCCTGCTCATTACGTACACTCCCCTATCACTGCCCCTAACAACAACCAG
Source organism: Bufo bufo (assembly GCF_905171765.1). Taxonomy (NCBI): domain Eukaryota; kingdom Metazoa; phylum Chordata; class Amphibia; order Anura; family Bufonidae; genus Bufo; species Bufo bufo. Next base: position 110,253,961 of record NC_053396.1, read on the forward strand.
CTAGTTTTATAGCTCCTCCCACCCACCTAGTTACATACACTCCCCTATCACTGCCCCTAACAACCAGCTAGTTCATAGCTCCTCCCACCCAGCTCATTTCATAGACACTCCCCTCTCAGACACGCCCATGGACATAAAATCTCAGAAAATAAGAGATGGCTACATGGACATGTGACCGCAGCCCAGAACAGAAGATAGGAGTGATAAGGTTAGAAGAACTACATTACAGAATTCCAGCCACCTTCATAAATAATTATTCTGTAAGATAGTGATGCAAACAAAAAAAAAACTTTAAAGAGGACCTTTCACTAGAATAAAAAATCTAAACTAAGCATACAGACATGGAGAGCTGCGCCCAGGGATCCCCCTGCACTTACTATTATCCCTGGGCGCCGCTCCGTTCTCCCGGTATAGCCTCCGGTATCTTCATATGTTCGGCTCCACCCAGTGGAACCTCCCGGCGTCTCCTTCTCCCAGGCTGTAGCGCTGGCCAATCGCAGCACTCAGCTCATAGCCTGAGAGGAAAAAAAACTCTCGGGCTATGAGCTGAGCACTGCAATTGGCCAGCGCTACATCCTGGGAGAATGAGACATCGGCAGGCTCAACTGGGTGGAGCCGAACATATGAAGATACCGGAGGCTATACCGGGAGAACGGAGCGGCGCCCAGGGATAATAGTAAGTGCAGGGGGATCCCTGGGCGCAGCTCTCCATGTCTGTATGCTTAGTTTAGATTTTTTATTCTAGTGAAAGGTCCTCTTTAAGGCTACTTTCACACTGGCGTTCGGTGCGGACCCAGAAACGCCAGTGTGAAAGTAGCCTAAGCTGTATGGAGCCGAATAGTTGTGACTACTTCTGTCTCCTGTGTGCTAATCCATGGTTGTCAATACGATGAAAATTAACATAGAAAACAATTCTGGGTTGAAATGAACTTGTCTTGCATATCACATCTGGTAGAGTTGGTTTCCACTGGAGCCAGTCTGAATTCAGCTTTCCTTTAGAGGTGGGCATAAAATGTAACCTGTACACGGGCCCTGCATGGATGGGGCCAAAAAATAATCCTGCTCTCTATTAAATCACATGTCCATGACCAAATTAGCAGTTGGAAATCAAGGAGCCCATATACAGTTCATACACAGGGGCGCTCTGTTATTGTATGCTACTGTGACATCACTCCTTTCAGGCCTCATGCACACGACCGTTTTTGTGGTCCACATCCGAACTGCATTTTTTGCGGCTCAGGTGCACTTCAATGGGGCCACAAAAGTGTGCTGTCTGCATCCGTTGCTCCGTTCCGTGGCCCCGCAAAACAAATATAGCATGTCCTATTCTTGTCCGTTTTGCGGACAAGAATCTGCATTTCTACAATGGGCTTCCCGTTTTGTTCCGCAAATTGCGGAAGGCACACGAGCAGCTTCTGTTTTTTTGCGGATCAGCGGTTTGCGGACCGAAAAAGTCATGGTCGTGTGCATCCAGGCCTCAGTCTGGACCTGAACCCAGATTTCTTCACTGAAGTTTGAGTTTGGTGTTCTGTAGATTTTATTATTTTCCCTTATAACATTGTTATAAGGGAAAATAATAGCATTCTTAATACAGAATGCTTACTAAAATGTGGCTTGAGGGGTTAAAAAAACCCTAAAAAATAACTCTCCTCATCCTGTTGTTCGCACAGCAGTCATCATCGTCTTTCTTCTTTCAAGACCTGCAAAAGGACCTTTGACGTAAACGCACTCACCACTGGTGACGTCAGCGCAGGTCCTGCTGAATGAAGATATGTTTGCAATTTTCACGCATCCTCATTCATTTCTATAGGGCCTGCGTTGCGTGAAAAAGGCATAATATTGAACATACTGCGATTTTTCGCTCAACGCACAAGTGATGCGTGAAAAACATTGCTCATCTGCACAGCCCCATCGAAATGAATGGGTCAGGATTCAGTGTGGGTGCAATGCGTTCACGTCACGCCCTGCACCCGCGTGGAATTCTCGCCAGTGGGTAAGGGGCCTTAAAAGTGCTTGCCTGCAACGAGGACGTGTTGTCAACCTGACGTCACCGCTGCGCCCAGGTCAACAGAACCCAGCGAAATATAACACAACCGGATCCATTCTTAAGGGATTCAGTTTGTTTGTTTCATTAGGACGGAAGCCTTTTTGCTTTGATTTTTGGGATCCCCCTGCCGGATCTCTAAACCGTATCGCAGTAACGCTCCTGCACCAGTGCGGTCAGCCTATGTATACTGGGCCTCTTCTGTAAAAGGCCTGCCTCTATAGAAAACAGCAATCCTGTGAGGTTGCACTGTATACCAGGAGGTTCCCTGATAACGGCGACCTTTCATCTTCATTATAAGGAGCAGATTTCTGGGAACAAGGTGAACAGGAGGTACGCTGCTGTGTAAGGGGGCGGCTGGAGCCAAGATTTCATGTAACCTAACGCCCCTTGATGGGGATGATTGGAAGTGTGTGCGGTCATGGGACGCTGTGGAAGTGCCAGGAACCCTGTTTATAGACTCCATAGTTAAATACTGTATCTACAATGCAATAGGGGAATATTCACATGTTGCGGGGTTTTTTGTGATTTTTGGGAAACTTTGCAGCATATGGTGAATAGACCAGTAGCTAATGCGAAGGTGCGGAGAGACGTACGCAGCTTATGGGTCTGGGCTTAGTGAAGAGTGACCCTGAGACACCTCATCCAAAACCTGCCAAAGTGTGGTCGGCCAGCGCAATAATGTACCGTAAACTTCCATTCCTTGTGTAACATCTGGTTGGTCCTTCATATGCAACATATATGGGGCATTTTTTGTGATTCTCCGTAAAATTCTTACCTTATAACATAGTCTTGGTGCGGGTTCTGTTAAAGCCACGTAAGCACACGTGAGCTGAACATGTCCTTTATCTGCACACGGCTCCACTTAGATTACAGAAGCCGTGTAAGCGGGAGGTCGGGTTTGGCCAAGATAATGGAGGGGCAGTGATTGTCGCTGGTGGTCCGGTGCAAGTGATGAGACGAGTGACTACTTTAGGAATGTGCCTGATATCAGTACAAACCCCAGGGGACATGATGTCCATTCACCCAACTCGCAGTAGTTTTATGTTCTAAAGTCTGATTGAAGCCTAGATGAATAGAGAAGGTATTTATTATCCTCCCTACGCCCGCTTTTTGCGACTTTTAAACGCCATTGCGCCTAACTCTGGATGCAAGTGGTGTTTCTACTCCAAAAACGGGGCATGGTGAGGTGTGGGGAGGCCATTGGCCCCGCACATTTATCTTGCTTTACGCCAGTTTTCTGGCATAAATAAAGAGTGAAATCTAGATTTCGGTTTAGACTTAGGAACTGATAGAATATGAAGATGCCCCCAATTTATGATAGGCCTGGACCTTGCCATAGCTTAAGCGCATCTTTTGGTGGTGCGGGGATATCTCTGGTCTTTGATAAACCCCCCATAGTGTTGAGGTTTATAATGGTTTATAATGTGCTTTGCATCCCGCAGCACATGGAGTCCTGCGCCGCCTCTGCCGTGTACCTGAGGCTTAGTGCTGTGATATGCCCCAGTATTACTGAACTAGAAAGAAAAGTGTCTGAAGGATAAGAATTGCAGTGTAAGGATCCGGCACCAGCCGCGTCACACGGAGAATGCCAAGTAAATGGGGTACAACACATGGATGCCAGTTCTTTGGCGCACATCACACCAGAATACTGATGCATCTACTGTAGCATGGTACATCTCTCCCACTGTGTAAATGGGGAGCATGACGTGTGTCAGATGGCCATTCAAATAGCAGATGCTTATAAGTGACACCATTCATGACCTAAATGAGCGTGAAACAAGGAAAAAAAAACTAAAACAAAGGTAAGTCACATGGAAACATATTAAACATTTTGGTATCTGATGCCACTCTGTAGATATCATGGCTGCTCCTACACTGGGTTCCCCTTGTACCCATAATGATCATACCACAGCTTGCCACCAAAGTCAGACCATTGCCATATATACAGTCCTAACCATAAAATCCTGCAGTTCTCACACTGACCATGAAGAATAATTGGCTTCACTTCTTTCTGTAGAGATCACTTTACTGCAGTTATCTGCTTATCTATACACAGAGGTGATATCATTGCAGGCATGATTAGAATGAAAGGATCCACCATTCACAGTAGGCGATTGTCCAAGCTTATCTATTCTTCCCTCTGCACAGGGCACACAGCATGCCTAGAAAACTCTCCCATAGAAGTCAGAGGTCCCCTCCAGACTATTGTGTCTATGGCCCATGGGGCTGCCGTAAAGCAATTTTCTTAGTGCTGTTAAGAACTGCTCTGGCAAGATGGCTGCCCCATAATAATGAAGTGTCGCTTGTTGATGCAGAATCTGCAAATTTTGCAGTGAATCCTCAGTGGGGTAGCCACATGTGGATTAGCCCTATAGTATGGGGCTGATCCACGGCATGACGAGCTGTAACCCAGAGCAGGAATCTGTCCGCCGACATGGCTATAGATAAAAGCTGTGGTTATTGCAGACCTCGGTAGTTACATAATATGATAGATTGTACAGTGTTCTAGGATGGTTGTCCACACATCAGCACTCTATAGTAACGCCTGCGCAGAAGGGAGAACACGTGAGGGACTTTGCTCCAGTGCAGTCGTCCTGTAGCTGATTGTGGTTATGGCACGTCTCAAGTTACTGATGAGGTTTCTTCTCTTCACCAGGGCTCATGACGGAAGCATTTGAAGTGGAGATAAAAGATGGATCCAATGCCTGTATATACGCCAGCATGAATGTCAACTTCACAATACAATATGAAACCAACAGTAACAAATCTGTAAGTCTAAGACCTTGTGAGATCCTTTTAACATATCTATACTATAGCATATAATATTGCGGTATTTGATAATGGAAATCAATCTAAAATATATATATCCCCATATGCCAGGTTCCTCGGAGTGAATATACTTACTCCACTCCCTGCGCTGGTCCCTGCACTGCTGTGTGTGGATAAAAACATCGGGGATGGGGGGGGCGCACGCGGAGCAGCTAATGGCAGATGGAGGATAAACCTCCCTAGCGTCACCCATGTCTGCCATTGGCTGCTCTGCCGCCAACACCAGACGTTTTCATCCGCGCACAGGGAGCAGGGTAAGTATATTTACTGTGAGGGGCCCGGCATATGGGGGACATTTTTATAGTATTGGATTAATCCCTTTTAAAGGGGTTGTGCCATCTGGTCAGATAGTGAATGAGACAGCAATGTGCACGCACAGCATACTCTCCTTTCATTTCCCTGCGAGTTTGGGAAACAAAAAAGCCAGGCAAGCGAGTCTGTGAGAAATGAATAGAGCGCGCACTGTGCGCTCCATTCACTTCTGTGGGATTGCTGGACATAGCCGAGCCAGCGATCAGCTATTTTCAAAACTCCCACAGAAACTAAACGTCTGCTCTACACTCATTTCAGGGGGTTCCGTTTTGGGGCCGACACCCATGTGACATTGGTGGCATATCCTAGTGATATGCCACCAATGTCTCGCATGAGTCAACCTCTTTAAAGAGGACCTTTCACCACTCCTGACTGAGGTGTTGATGGCTTCATGCATTCCCCATGTAATAATAATTCCGGAGCACCTCGTCTTATGACTGTACCTGGTGCTGTTCCTTTATTTCTACTAGAAGTCCTAAATTGCTAGCAGTCTGCAGTAAGGGTACAGAGGGGCGGTAACCAGTTGGGGTGTGCACCTGCACAGACTCACTCTATCCAGTCATTGCTGACATTGTCAGACTGTGCAGGTACACCCTCAATGTACCACCCCGCTGTACCCTTACTGCAGACTGCTAGCAATTAATTCATAACTTCTAGCAGGAATAATAAAGGAATGGCACAGCATACAGGCCAGCGAGGCGCAGGAGTTCTCACTCACAAGTTCAACTTCTAAACTTCGCAAGCACGTCGCGCCGTCACGTGGTGACGGGGATGTGACTCACTGCAGCCTGGTGAGTGGCGGGGCGCTGCGGCAGCTGCCCTGCAGGAGTCTCTGGTGCCGGGAGGAGGAGGTAGGTAGAGCGGCTCTGACTTTATAGACCAAATTATTTTAATAATACCCCAATAATAATAAGTTAATAACCTAACCCCATTCATAAATTACTGGTGGATTATTATAGAGACGGCCTCAGGCCAGGAGACATAAGGGGTTGGGTTGAACTGTGGGCTGGGGCCACCCGGCCACATTTACTAATCTTTGCTCAGGGGGGCCCTCATAAATATAGACCCACATGGTGTGGACTGGTCATTTTTACTAAGGAATATAGTTTAAACGTTTATGTGCAAAAGAGAAAATAAGAAGTCAGCTCCAATCAGATATCTGCACATAGACCAAGACTCTGGGTCTATGCAGATATCTGATTGGAGCTGACTTGGTGACTTCTTTTTTTTTTTTCTCTTATCTCTTTATTATGGCTTTGGGGGGGGGGGGGGGGGGTAGGGGTGACACCATTTTCTACCGCACCGGGTGACACCAGCCATAGCAACGCCACTGATACAGGCATAAGAGTTGACTTATTACATGGGTAATGCATGAATCTGTTAAACAGGCATGTCAGGAGAGGTGACCGGTCCTCTTTAGTGGTTGGGGATAGGGCGCTGCTGGACTCATTGGACACAGAACCTTTTTTAGCAAGTATTTTTTATTCTTATTTTTTTTTTTTTCCTCTTGCTCAACAGTGCATGTTATTGTCCTGAAAGTATAGCATTTAGTTTCCTGACTTTGCTTTTCTGAAAATTTAAAATTTGAGCTCTGTCTTCAAGATCTTGGTTTCAACACCAAACGTTGATCTTGTGTGCTGCCGCTTTCATTGGGGTTTTTTCCGGAGGTAAACCTATGAAAAATGTTGTTAGGGCACCCAGTAAGCAGAGGACAATACTTGCGTATGCCCTCCTGGTGATTGTGTTGTGCCCAGTGTTTATCAGTTCAGCAGTTGAATACACATGTGACATCTGCAGTAAGATTGTGAGATGCTGTAAGGCTACTTTCACATCTGCGTTTTTGCTGGATCCGGTTGTCTTATCTCTAAAATAGCCATGACTGATTCATCTCTAAAACCATTGTAAGTCAATGGGGACGGATCAGTTTTCTTTTGTGTCAGAGAAAGCGGATCTGTCTCCATTGACTTACATTGTGAGTCATGATGGATCTATCTTGCTCCGCATCCCAGGATGCACCCAAAAGCGGTTTGTGGCGCTTTTTTGTGAGTCATGGGAACGCAATGCATTTTGGTGCACTCTGTTCCCTTTAGTTCAGTTTTGTCCCCATTGACAATGAATGGGGACAAAACTGAAGTGTTTTCCTCCGCTAATGAGACCCTATGACGGATCGCAATAGCGAAAAGTGCAGATGTGAAAGTAGCCTAAGGTCTTTGGCTGTTGCTGCACTGGTGGTGGTAGTGTCAGCTGTGGACAGTGGTCTCCTATCTTGGCACAGGAGGCATGCACACCTGCAGCAATGGCAGGAAATCGGGAGACTACCATGACGTCTGCCCGTGGACATTTGCGTGGGTCACAGAAATTCGCCTTAATCCACGACTGAGTACTAGACCTGTGACAACCTCCTGAATGTTTCTTCTCTTTCCCGTAGAGCAATGCAACCTTGGTTGTACCTGATAAAGTGACCACGGATGGCAGCACTTGTGGTGGCAAAGAGGTAGCTCCTTTATTGGTGGTTAACTTTGAGAGCAACCATTCCCTGCGTTTGAACTTCACCAGTGATGGTACTGTGTACCGTGTCGACATGATCGTCTTCACCTACAATACTAATGACAGCTTACACTTTCAGGATGCCAAAACAAAAGGTAATGACTTGGGTGACGCCATGACAAATGTGTTCTTCACAGGTACGCTGCTTTCCATTCATCTAGCACATGTGCCCCCTAGTGGCAGATTGTTTTCCTCAAGTACTGCTCATGTCATTCAGTGAGAACCTTAAAGGGAACCTGTCATGTGGATATTTGATTATAATCTAACTAATTATATACAATCATTAACTACTAAAAAGTACCTTAGATGTATTCACTTACTGGTGTGACAGATGGTTATCTCATAATATATACACAAAGATGCTGCATGCTAATGAGCTGATTTGAGTCCAGCGTGATGTCAGTGAGTCCAGCGTTTATTTAATTCAGAGCTAAAGCCACTCCCCCGCCCTCCTGCTGCTGGTTCATATGGAAACAAACTGTCATTCAGCAGCAGGTAGGCGGGGAGAGTCAGGAGCTCATGAATATTCAGGACTCATCATTATCAGCTGGAGCTTTTCAATACAAGATGTTGGCAGATTGACTGGGTCAATTAAAGAAAGTGACCCAGCATTGTGCTAAGAGAATCAATCACTTATTTATGTTGCCCTTAGTTAGGACACCATAAAACTGGTGACAGGTTCCCTTTAAATGTTTTAAATGTGAGCTTTTACTATGAGTCTAAAAAAATTACAAAAGAGATTTTCCACTAGGGGCTACCCCCAACACATTCTTGGGACGGCCTTCCAAAACGCATCTCTTTTGTGAGCGTAATACCCTCTTGATACCAAAACAGTCAAGGGGGAATGACGAGATCATCAGAATTATCTCGACGTTCGATACCATGAGTCAGGAGGTGAGGGATATCATCACTAAGTACTGGCCCATTCTGCTAATGGACCCCGACGTATCAGATAAACTTCCCTCCCGTCCCAGCATTACGTTCAGGAGAGGCAGATGCCTCCGCGATAGATTGGTGCATAGTCACTATTTGTGGCCTGCCCCTAAGGGAACCTGGCTGGACCGGAAACCACTTGGTACCTTCCGCTGTGGATCCTGTCTGGCGTGCAAAAATATTAATAATACCAAAACGAACGTATGCTCGGTCACGGGTAAAACATACGATATTCGCGACTTTATTAACTGTCGTAGCGAGGGGGTTGTCTACTTAGCTCAATGCGCATGCTCTAAGGACTATGTGGGCAAAACTTTCAGAGAATTTCGAAAGCGCATATTGGAACATCTGAATGATATAAAAAACAAAAAAGACACCCCACTTGCGAATCATATGTGGGAAGTACATCATGGAGATTCGAGATTACTTCGCTTTTCCGCATTGGAATTGGTCAGACCCTCACCCAGGAGGGGCGACTGGGACCGCAGGATCCTCCAGAAGGAGTCTGGGTGGATCTTCCGGTTCCAGTCGCAATCTCCAGCGGGTTTGAATGAACAGCTTACTTTCACTTTTTTTTTGTGAATTTAGGCTCCTGGTACTCCTGTCTCTGATTGACCCGCCACTTCATCCTCATCTGATAAATGACCAAAAGCTTATCGACACGTGAAGTGTCATTTCGAGTGTAGGTCCTTTTTACATTAGTAAGGCCCCTCTATCATCTATAGTATTGTATTTATTTATTAAATATACATCTTATAAACTATATTTCATTTGAAAATTGTACGTGGTTTCACACCTGACGTATTTAGCTGAGTATTGGCTCAAAAAATCCCCCAGTGTCTATACACTGCGTGCAGAATTATTAGGCAAATGAGTATTTTGACCACATCATCCTCTTTATGCATGTTGTCTTACTCCAAGCTGTATAGGCTCGAAAGCCTACTACCAATTAAGCATATTAGGTGATGTGCATCTCTGTAATGAGAAGGGGTGTGGTCTAATGACATCAACACCCTATATCAGGTGTGCATAATTATTAGGCAACTTCCTTTCCTTTGGCAAAATGGGTCAAAAGAAGGATTTGACAGGCTCAGAAAAGTCAAAAATAGTGAGATATCTTGCAGAGGGATGCAGCACTCTTAAAATTGCAAAGCTTCTGAAGCGTGATCATCGAACAATCAAGCGTTTCATTCAAAATAGTCAACAGGGTCGCAAGAAGCGTGTGGAAAAACCAAGGCGCAAAATAACTGCCCATGAACTGAGAAAAGTCAAGCGTGCAGCTGCCAAGATGCCACTTGCCACCAGTTTGGCCATATTTCAGAGCTGCAACATCACTGGAGTGCCCAAAAGCACAAGGTGTGCAATACTCAGAGACATGGCCAAGGTAAGAAAGGCTGAAAGACGACCACCACTGAACAAGACACACAAGCTGAAACGTCAAGACTGGGCCAAGAAATATCTCAAGACTGATTTTTCTAAGGTTTTATGGACTGATGAAATGAGAGTGAGTCTTGATGGGCCAGATGGATGGGCCCGTGGCTGGATTGGTAAAGGGCAGAGAGCTCCAGTCCGACTCAGACGCCAGCAAGGTGGAGGTGGAGTACTGGTTTGGGCTGGTATCATCAAAGATGAGCTTGTGGGGCCTTTTCGGGTTGAGGATGGAGTCAAGCTCAACTCCCAGTCCTACTGCCAGTTTCTGGAAGACACCTTCTTCAAGCAGTGGTACAGGAAGAAGTCTGCATCCTTCAAGAAAAACATGATTTTCATGCAGGGCAATGCTCCATCACACGCGTCCAAGTACTCCACAGCGTGGCTGGCAAGAAAGGGTATAAAATAAGAAAATCTAATGACATGGCCTCCTTGTTCACCTGATCTGAACCCCATTGAGAACCTGTGGTCCATCAAATGTGAGATTTACAAGGAGGGAAAACAGTACACCTCTCTGAACAGTGTCTGGGAGGCTGTGGTTGCTGCTGCACGCAATGTTGATGGTGAACAGATCAAAACACTGACAGAATCCATGGATGGCAGGCTTTTGAGTGTCCTTGCAAAGAAAGGTGGCTATATTGGTCACTGATTTGTTTTTATTTTGTTTTTGAATGTCAGAAATGTATATTTGTGAATGTTGAGATGTTATATTGGTTTCACTGGTAAAAATAAATATTTGAAATGGGCATATATTTGTTTTTTGTTAAGTTGCCTAATAATTATGCACAGTAATAGTCACCTGCACACACAGATATCCCCCTAAAATAGCTAAAACTAAACAAACTAAAAACTACTTCCAAAAATATTCAGCTTTGATATTAATGAGTTTTTTGGGTTCATTGAGAACATGGTTGTTGTTCAATAATAAAATTAATCCTCAAAAATACAACTTGCCTAATAATTCTGCACTCCCTGTACACCTGTCACTCCAACCTCTACCTGTCATTTGGCTATATTCCAATGTCTTGGCCAGCTCACTGAGTCCTTATTATTCCCATTTGGGTCCCCCCCACAGTGGGTTGTCTCTGTCTTCCTGCATATAGGGGTGTAGTACCTATTTTTGATCCACCTGACAGGAATGAACGCAATACCGGCGATTTGGGGCAGTGGTGGAAATGATCGGACGGTGGAACGCATAACCACGCCCCTTTTTTGCCGCTGTGGAACGCCTGAGCCTGCTGTTCATTGATGATGCAGGCGGTGTATGATTGGATGCCGAAGGTGGAACGCATAACCCCGCCCCTTTTTGAACCTTTGTGGAACGCATGAGCCGGAGCCTGCTGCATATTGATGATGCAGGCGGTCTTTGATTGGGTGCTGGAGGTGGAACGCACGGCCATATTGGAAATCTCGGCGTGCGTTCCAACAGCGATCCAAGACATACAGACATGAGATAAGTAGTTTGGTGAGCCTGATCTGGATACCGGTATTGGTTTAGTTCTAATGTTTGGGGTTCCTATCAATACACTACCACCTATAGGGTGTTACAACGTGATCCTGCTTAGTCTACCTGGATGTTTGTGTCACATGGGGTAATGGGGATGAGGTGATTGGTGCTGGATTTTGGGGGGACCGCCCTCACCTGCAGGGTATAAATAGTCAGTGTGTGAATCTGCAATTTGGAGCATCATTTTTCAGCCCCCTGGAGTACCCCTGACTGCGGACCACTATATGGAGAGATCTCAGGATGGGATAAGTACAGCATATATATGAGTTCTATCGTTATTACCCTGTCCCCTCCTGTACTATTGCATTGGTCTACTAAAGTGGAACACCGCCTCGGGGTGCTCCAGAAATTTTGGTTCCTTTCTTTCATCTTTTTTGAAAAGGCCCATGTAGCCGCAACTTATTTTCTCTATACCTCTTGATTTAGTCTCCTGATGAACCTTTGAATGAAGGGGAAACGCGTTGAGACTTTGTACTGAGTGTAAAACTCCATGTTGTGAGATTTTGTACTGAGTGTAGCACTCCATGTTGTTGGTAGAGAGCTACCCAGCTGGATAAACTGTTTGTATCATTCCATTGCACATTCAGCATGTTCTGACATGGTTGATAATCGAATTACACCACTGTGACTATCATCTTTGAGATTTTGAACTGAGTGTAACATGTCATGTGGTTGGTAGAGTGCTATCCATCTAGATGAATTGTATCATTTTATTACACTTTAGCACTCCCCAACATGGCTGATAACATGGCTCTTTCACACTTGCGTTGTCCGGATCCGGCGTGTACTCCACTTGCCGGAATTACATGCCGGATCCGGAAAAACGCAAGTGAACTGAAAGCATTTGAAGACGCATCCGTCTTCAAAATGCGTTCAGTGTTACTATGGCACCCAGGACGCTATTAAAGTCCTGGTTGCCAGCGGGGGAGCGGTATACTTACAGTCCGTGCGGCTCCCAGGGCGCTCCAGAATGACGTCAGAGTGCCCCATGCGCATGGATGACGTGATCCATGTGATCACGTCATCCATGAGCGTGGGGCGCCCTGACGTCACTCTGGAGCGCCCGGGGAGCCGCACGGACTGTAAGTATACTGCTCCCCCGCTCCCCACTACACTTTACCATGGCTTCCAGGACTTTAGCGTCCCGGCAGCCATGGTAACCATTCAGAAAAAGCTAAACGTTGGATCCGGTAATGCGCCGAAACGACGTTTAGCTTAAGGTCGGATCCGGATCAATGCCTTTCAATGTGCAATTATTCCGGATCCGGCCTTGCGGCAAGTGTTCCGGATTTTTGGCCGGAGCAAAAAGCGCAGCATGCTGCGGTATTTTCTCCGGCCAAAAAACGTTCCGTCCTGGAACTGAAGACATCCTGAACGGATTTCTCCATTCAGAATGCATTAGGATAATCCTGATCAGGATTCTTCCGGCATAGAGCCCCGACGACGGAACTCTATGCCGGAAGAAAAGAACGCAAGTGTGAAAGAGCCCTTACACTGTTGTGATTATCATCTTTGCTGTGATTATTATCCACATTTGACTGCTGTGGAATAACCGTTCCTATCTGTCCTTTTCTACTACTGGTGATGTATGATCCGGACATTTATATGAGATTTCAAACGGTGTGCAATACTCCATATTGTTGTTAAAGTGCCATCTATCTTGATAAATTGTCTGCATCTTCTTTTTCGGCATGGTCCAACAGGGTTGGCAATTGACTACTTTACCAATCATCTCTGTGTGATTTTCATATCCACTGACTGCTGTGGAATAACCGTTGCTCCTGCCTTGGAATAACCGTTATTCCCACTTGTCTCGTTCAACCAATGTTGATGCATGATCTGGATATCTACATGCTGTTAGTATTATTTTTATCTTGACTGCTGTGGAATAACCGTTACTTCTGCTCGTCTCTCAACTATCGTTGATGCATGACCCGGACATCCATATGGGTCTTTTTGCTACAAGGGCCTTTTAAAGGGTTTCTGTCACCCCACAAAACTCTTTTTTTTTTTTTTGGATCGTTAGATTCCTTATAGGGCGATATAGGAGAATATAATCTTACTTTCATGCGGCCGATTCTTTATAAAACGAAGTTTTATAATATGTAAATGAGGGCTCTACCAGCAAGTAGGGCGTCTACTTGCTGGTAGCCGCAGCAGAAAACCGCCCCCTCGCCGTGTTGATTGACAGGGCCAGCCGTGATCTCCTCCTCCGGCCGGCCCTGTCAGTAATTCAAAAATCGCGTGCCTCTGGTCATTCGGCGCAGGCGCTCTGAGATGAGGAGGCTCGTCTCCTCAGTGCGCCTGCGCCGATGACATCACCGAAAGAGGAGACGTCATCGGCGCAGGCGCACTGAGGGAGTTCTGAGACGAGCCTCCTCATCTCAGAGCGCCTGCGCAGATTCAACACGGGCGCGCGATTTTTGAAACGCCGACAGGGCTGGCCGGAGGAGGAGATCACGGCTGGCCCTGTCAATCAACACGGCGAGGGGGCGGATTGCTGCTGCGGCTACCAGCAAGTAGACGCCCTACTTGCTGGTAGAGCCCTCATTTACATATTATAAAACTTCGTTTTATAAAGAATCGGCCGCATGTAAGTAAGTAAGACTATTATATTCTCCTATATCGCCCTATAAGGAATCTAACTATCCAAAAAAAAAAGAGTTTTGTGGGGTGACAGAAACCCTTTAAGGACAGACAGGCTAGGCACGGGGACGTAGTGTTCCCACCATCAGGGTGCATCTCCGGGCTGAGAAGTCCAGGGACACCTTAGGGATACACTAGAGACCCGGATGGTTAGTCCTTTGGGTGTACCATCACGACTAGCCACCCTGTCTGTCACTTTCATTTGGCCTCCAGTGTCTGTTTGTAAGTGTTGTATGTTTATTAGTCCCCAGGTGAGGGATTGTGGAATTTTTTAACGTTAAATTAAAAGTTATTTTAGGTAGTTGGCCCCTGTGATTCACATCCCTTTAAATGTTTTCTTGTCATCACATGACCAAGAAATAGTTCTTCTTTTAAATTGTCTGAGAGGAACATGGCAAATCTATGAGAACAGATGGATGGACAGGCCGTGCCACAGTGTAGAAACTTACACCTGAACCTTATATACAGAGATTACTAGGGCCCCTTTTACACAGGATTGAGGAACCAAAAACGCTTCAATCGTCCTAAAAACAAGCAAATGCTGATAGTTTGTCGAATGATCACAATTTATGTGGGACCAAAAATCTGCGTTTGTCGGCAGCACATCGCCCCACAGAAACAGAATGTGCTGAATGAGGGATGACAATCGTGATAAATGGCATTTGTCCCCATTCAGCTGGCATCAGGCCAAGTGGAAATATAGACCATCGCTGATCAACAGGTCTATTGTTCATCAGCGCTCATTCGGGGCTGAAGTTAATGTGTGTGTATTCGGACCCTAAATTAGTCTTGTCCTCCTTTTTATTTCTGGATGGATATCTTCCTGCTCCGCTTTTCATTCTGTTAGCATGTATGCCCTCTAGTGGCAGATTTGTCAGTCTGCCAGTCTTCCAAAATGCATAATCCGTAAGTGATAGCGGCTGATGACTTCATTTTGTTCCAGGGCTCTTCAGTACTTTCAAGTCTGTGGATATAGCCATACCAGTGAATGCAACCTACGTATGTCTAAATGAAGCGGTAGTGGTAACAGAAAATGTCGTGCAAGTCTACCAGAATGTTTCCCTGCTAGCGTTCTCCCAGGATAAGCCATTTACAAAAGGTAAGTGGATGGACAGAAATTAGTAGTTCAACTCACCCGATGATTCTGACTACTCTTTATTTGGCAAAGACAGACATAAAACAGCCGGCTGATACAAGAGCAGGATAATGTGGCGACTATTTGGAGTGGCTCCATGCCTACTTGTGCTTATATCATAAGCTGGGCACTACTTATATTTCCATATTGGTCCTCTTTATTTCCAGTCCTGACACAGGAAGTGTATCTGAAAGCACAAAGTGAAAATCAATGGATCCAAAGTGCATAACAATAATCATGCACGTACCTACAAAAAATTTTTTACCAATTGGGCTACATGCACACGCAAAACGGACATGTGATGAACGTGTTTTTTTTTGTTTTTTGTTTTTTTTTCTCCACAGGACATATACACGAGGAGGGGACATACCTGGATACACGTGGTATGCTGTGTGCAGTTGATGGGCCATTCACTTTCACCCTGAAGCATGGGGTGTGCACGGTTTACATTGTGCCAATGTGAGCGTAGTTTACATGCCTTGATATGCGCATTACAAAATACACAGACGGCCATGCACTTGAAAAGATTACATAAACACCTTTGGGTGCAACTGACAAGCACAGTGCAGTCCAGGGTCTATCAATAGGGGATTGATATTTAGCAATTTCATATCAGTGAGCATGCAATTTAATATGTTATACACATGTCTGTAGGTACGTGCAGATTCTTATGTACTTTGGATCAATTTATTTTCACTTTATGCTTTCAGATGCACTTCCTGTGTCATGATTGTGACATCGCTCCACATGGGTCTTTATATATATCTGGGGTTACTGGTATGAAAAGGGTGGAATATTACCAATTAGCAGATGATCCCGGTCAATATTCCCCTTTCCCAAGCTCGTGGGATTGTTCTCAGTTTATACCACAGCTACAGTATGTTGCCTTGGTATCACCAGGAATAACGCATAACTCTTGCAGATATAACCTAAAAGACACCTTTACTTAAATATGGTGTACTACAACATATACAAATACTTTCAATATCCTGGTCATATCAGTATACATCTCCATGTAACTGGCCTATAGTCTAATATTGACAAGATACTTAGCTTAGAATGTAAGGTGGTCCCACTTCCTCCATCTAAGACCTCACAGGAAGCTGGTCTGCCCCAGTGGCTAGGTATATTAACACCTGCCTCCCCAATTCATTGTACATGGCAGTGTGATGTTACTCACGTGCCCAATTTAAATATCAAAGCAGGACTGAATCTCAGCCCTGTAACACTTTATTTATGGAGTTTAACTTTAGATATTCCCCCCCCCCCCCCCCCCCCTTAAAGCCCTGATTTCCAGGGTGCTTAATATTCACTATTCTCCAGATCGCTGACTTCTCAGCGGAGTACAGACTGTACAGTGTATCAATGGGGCCGCAGAGAATGGAGTACAGGCAGGAGCACACATTGCTGCTCATGCCTGTGCCCCTGTGGTTGGCTGAATGCTGGCATAGCACATGGGTACCCTGTAATAATGGGCTCCTGTGCCTGCCTCGCTCAGCTAAATGCTTACATGCAGGACTTTTAGCTTGGCGAAGCAGACACAGGCAGGAGCCCGTGCAGCTAGTCCTGACCTAGAACATGGTTACCGATGTGCTATGCCAATATTTAGCCAACCTCAGGGGGGCACAGGCAGAAGCAGCAATGTGTGCTCCTGCCCTTACCCTATTCTCTACGGCCCCATTCAGAGTGCACTGTCTGTACACTGCTGAGAAGTCGGCGATCTGTATAGTGAATTTAAAGTGCACGGGAAATCAGGGCTTTAGGGGGGGATATCTTTAGCAAAAAGTCAAAAACAATAAATAAAGTACACTGCTTAAAAAATAAAGGGAACACTTAAACAACACAATGTAACTCCAAGTCAATCACACTTCTGTGAAATCAAACTGTCCACTTAGGCAACACTGAGTGACAATCAATTTCACATGCTGTTGTGCAAATGGGTTAGACAACAGGTGGAAATTATAGGCAATTAGCAAGACACCCCCAATAAAGGAGTGGTTCTGCAGGTGGTCACCACAGACCACTTCTCAGTTCCTATGCTTCCTGGCTGATGTTTTGGTCACTTTTGAATACTGGCGGTGCTTTCACTCTAGTGGTAGCATGAGACGGAGTCTACAACCCACACAAGTGGCTCAGGTAGTGCAGCTTATCCAAGATGGCACATCAGTGCGAGCTGTGGCAAGAAGGTTTGCTGTGTCTGTCAGCGTAGTGTCCAGAGCATGGAGGCGCTACCAGGAGACAGGCCAGTACATCGGGAGACGTGGAGGAGGCTGTAGGAGGGCAACAACCCAGCAGCAGGACCGCTACCTCCGCCTTTGTGCAAGGAGGAGCACTGCCGGAGCCCTGTAAAATGACCTCCAGCAGGCCACAAATGTGCATGTGTCTGCTCAAACGGTCAGAAACAGACTCCATGAGGGTGATATGAGGGCCCGACGTCCACAGGTGGGGGTTGTGCTTACAGCCCAACACCGTGCAGGACGTTTGGCATTTGCCAGAGAACACCAAGATTGGCAAATTCGCCACTGGTGCCCTGTGCGCTTCACAGATGAAAGGTTCACACTGAGCACATGTGACAGAGTCTGGAGACGCCGTG
The DNA here is from genome assembly GCF_905171765.1 of Bufo bufo. Lineage (NCBI taxonomy): Eukaryota > Metazoa > Chordata > Amphibia > Anura > Bufonidae > Bufo > Bufo bufo. Next base: position 110,271,938 of record NC_053396.1, read on the forward strand.
GAGAACGTTCTGCTGCCTGCAACATCCTCCAGCATGACCGGTTTGGCATTGGGTCAGTAATGGTGTTGGGTGGAATTTCTTTGGAGGGCCGCACAGCCCTCCATGTGCTCGCCAGAGGTAGCCTGACTGCCATTAGGTACCGAGATGAGATCCTCAGACCCCTTGTGAGACCATATGCTGGTGCGGTTAGCCCTGGGTTCCTCCTAATGCAAGACAATGCTAGACCTCATGTGGCTGGAGTGTGTCAGCAGTTCCTGCAAGACGAAGGCATTGATGCTATGGACTGGCCCGCCCGTTCCCCAGACCTGAATCCAATTGAGCACATCTGGGACATCATGTCTCGCTCTATCCACCAACGTGACGTTGCACCACAGACTGTCCAGGAGTTGGCAGATGCTTTAGTCCAGGTCTGGGAGGAGATCCCTCAGGAGACCGTCCGCCACCTCATCAGGAGCATGCACAGGCGTTGTAGGGAGGTCATACAGGCACGTGGAGGCCACACACACTACTGAGCCTCATTTTGACTTGTTTTAAGGACATTACATCAAAGTTGGATCGGCCTGTAGTGTGTTTTTCCACTTTAATTTTGAGTGTGACTCCAAATCCAGACCTCCATGGGTTAAAAAATTTGATTTCCATTTTTTTATTTTTGTGTGATTTTGTTGTCGGCACATTCAACTATGTAAAGAACAAAGTATTTCAGAAGAATATTTCATTAATTCAGATCTAGGATGTGTTATTTTTGTGTTCCCTTTATTTTTTTGAGCATTGTATATTAGAAAAATTATGGCATTTGGGACATTTAAATAAAAAATAATAATCTTAAATAAAGGTTTAGTTACTCTTTTTAAGTTTGGGCACTACTGATGTACGTATGCTTGAAAGCTAAAATATAGCTGAAACAGTACTTGTAGAGCGGTGCAGATCTTTCAATTTGGAATTTAGTATTGAGAATGACATTTGCTGCCAGATACTCACTCTTAAAGGGGTTGTCTGGGATTTACATATTGATAGCCTGTTTTCAGGATAGGACATCAATATCTGATCGGTGGGGGTACGACTCCCTGAGTGCTTAGGACTCCTCCTAGGCCATGTAACTTCACGTTCATCAGTCACATGGTGCCACTCTGCCCCATTAAGGATAGGTCATTAATTTGTAAATCCTGGAGAACCTCTTTAAGCTGTTATGAATGTACCATATGTGGGGATGGCAACCTGGATTACTCTTAAATAAGATGGCTGTTCTCACTTCATTTCAGAGTTTCATTGCAGCGCGGATGACTCAACGACCCAAGCTCCAGTTACTCCTAATGTAACTACACCTAACACGCCATCAACCACCCCAACACCAACCACAAAACCTATGGATAAACCCACCATCGGCAACTATACGGTTTTAAATGGGACAGAGACTTGTCTCCTGGCTTCCATGGGTCTGCAGCTTAATGCCACTCTGCTTGTTGATGGAAAGGTAAGAATATTGCTCACTAGTATGAAGAGTTGAGTTGTCTTGGCACTGGCCAAGTGTTCAGTTTGGAACCAATGTAAGCCCCCGGGACTTTCTACAATGTCTTCAGTTGATTACCACTATTCTCCATCTACTCTCGTGTAGCTGCTTTCAGACCCTATATAGGCTTTTTACTGCCCAGATAGTGTTTTTTTTTTTTGTTTTTTTTTTCCTTGATTGAAGAAATTATCCCAGATTTATTATAATTATGCAGGGGCAGTGTCAAATGAAAAAAGAAATAAAAATCCTTTAAAGGATAACTGTCGTTTTTTATTTTTTATTTTTGCTAAAGTGTAGGGCAAGTGATGGGTAACAATTTTGCAATAGACTTTATTTAGCCAAAACGTTTATTTTTGGTAGAAAACTGGGGCTGAAATGGCCCTTAGCAGCACTCTTCAAAAGAGCGTTGCTAAGGGCCATCCGTCTCCTATTAGGAAAGGGTAGACGGGCTGTGCAGACGCTGTGCTTCCCTGGGAGGCAGAAGGCTGTGCACAGGAGTCAGGCTGAGTTCACACGGGCGAGATTTCCGCGCGGGTGCAATGCGAGAGGTGAATGCATTGCACCCGCACTGAATCTGGACCCATTTATTTCTATGGGGCTGTGCTTATGAGCTGTAATTTTCATGCATCACTTATGCGTTGCATGAAAATCGCAGCATGCTCTATATTGTGCGTTTATCACGCAACGCAGGCTTCATAGAAGTGAATGGGGCTGAGTGAAAATCGCAAGCATCTGCAATCAAGGGCGGATCCGGTGCGATTTTCACGCATGGTTGCTAAGATGACAGTCTATTCACTGCATTTTCCCTTATAACATGGTTATAAGGGAAAATAATAGCATTCTTTAATACAGAATGCTTAGTAGGTGGTCAATTGAGGGTTAAAAAATAAAAAAACTCACCACCTTCTCTTGATCGCGTAGCTGCCGGTCTCTTCTTACTACTTTAATCATGAGCTGCCGGCTAAAGGACCTGTGGTGACGTCAGATCACATGATCCATCACCGTAGTGAATAAGTTCGGGTCTGGGTACCACAGTCAGTTTTTTTTATCACGCACGTGCAAAATGCATTGCACCCGCGCGATAAAAACTGAACAATGGAACGCAATCAAAATTGACTGCAATTGGGTACCTACTCGTGCAGGTTTGCTGCAACGCATCCGGACCTTATCCGGACACGCTCGTGTGAACTCAGCCTTAGGAGTTAAAATTACATTTATATTCCCCCTTTCTATGCAATCTAATGCTCCGTTACATTCACTGACCTGCGATCCCTGTGATAATAATTCATGAAGCAGCCACCTAAAGTAGAAGCACTGTGCACAGTGAGCCGGCGGCTGCTTCATGAATTATTATCACAGGGATCGCAGGACAGTGAATGTAACGGAGCATTAGATTGCATAGAAAGGGGGAATATAAATGTAATTTTAACTCCTAAGACTCCTGTGCACAGCCTTCTGTCTCCCAGGGAAGCACAGCGTCTGCACAGCCCGTCTCCCCTTTCCTAATAGGAGACGGATGGCCCTTAGCAACGCTCATTTGAAGAGTGCTGCTAAGGGCCATTTCAGCCCCAGTTTTCTACCAAAAATAAACGTTTTGGCTAAATAAAGTCTATTGCAAAAATGTTACCTATCACTTGCCCTACACTTTAGCTAAAAAAATAATATATTACCGTTATCCTTTTAAGTAGTTCTGCTTCACCTCCCGAATCCCCAGTGGGCCTGTACTGATGACATTGTGCTCATTGGTCCCTGACGTATATGAAAGGCGTGTCACTGCTGAGGCCAGTGACTGGCTGCAGTGGCATGTGACAACAGCAGGCCCAGCTGGGATCAGAACAGCTGGCACCAGAGTGGCCTCTTTTAACCACCTCCGGACCGCTGTACGCACAGACGCGTCCTGGAGGTGGTTGATTCCGAGTGGACGCGCCGGCGCGTCCTCTCGCGAGACGCGAGATTTCCTGTGAACGCGCGCACACAGGCGCGGAAGGTAAGAAAGTGGATCTCCAGCCTGCCAGCGGCAATCGTTCGCTGGCAGGCTGGAGATGTGATTTTCTTAACCCCTAACAGGTATATTAGACGCTGTTTTGATAACAGCGTCTAATATACCTGCTACCTGGTCCTCTGGTGGTCCCCTTTGTTTGGATCGACCACCAGAGGACACAGGTAGCTCAGTAATATGTTGCACCACACTACACTACACCCCCCCCCCCCGTCACTTATTAACCCCTTGATCACCCCTGATCACCCCATATAGACTCCCTGATCACCCCCCCTGTCATTGATCACACCCTTGTAAAGCTCCATTCAGAAGTCCGCATGATTTTTACGAATCCACTGATAGATGGATTGGATCCGCAAAACGCACACGGACGTCTGAATGGAGCCTTACTGGGGCATGATCAATGACTGGTGATCAGCCCATATAGACTCCCTGATTACCCCCCTGTCATTGATTACCCCCCTGTCATTGATTACCCCCCCTGTCATTGATTACCCCCCCTGTCATTGATTACCCCCCCCTGGCATTGATTACCCCCCCCTGTCATTGATTACCCCCCCTGTCATTGATTACCCCCCCTGTCATTGATTACCCCCCTGTCATTGATTACCCCCCTGTAAAGCTCCATTCAGACGTCCGCATGATTTTTACGGATCCAGTGATAGATGGATCGGATCCGCAAAACGCACACGGACGTCTGAATGGAGCCTTACAGGGGCGTGATCAATGACTGTGGTGATCACCCCATATAGACTCCCTGATCACCCCCCTGTCATTGATCACCCCTCTGTAAGGCTCCATTCAGACATTTTTTTGGCCCAAGTTAGCGGAAATTATTATTTTTTTTTCTTACAAAGTCTCATATTCCACTAACTTGTGTCAAAAAATTAAATCTCACATGAACTCACCATACCCCTCACGGAATCCAAATGCGTAAAAATTTTTAGACATTTATATTCCAGACTTCTTCTCACGCTTTAGGGCCCCTAGAATGCCAGGGCAGTATAAATACCCCACATGTGACCCCATTTCGGAAAGAAGACACCCCCAGGTATTCCGTGAGGGGCATATTGAGTCCATGAAAGATTGAAATTTTTGTCCCAAGTTAGCGGAAAGGGAGACTTTGTGAGAAAAAAATAAATAAAATCAATTTCCGCTAACTTGTGCCAAAAAAAAAAAATTTCTATGAACTCGCCATGCCCCTCATTGAATACCTTGGGGTGTCTTCTTTCCAAAATGGGGTCACATGTGGGGTATTTATACTGCCCTGGCATTCTAGGGGCCCTAAAGCGTGAGAAGAAGTCTGGGATCCAAATGTCTAAAAATGCCCTCATAAAAGGAATGTGGGCCCCTTTGCGCATTTAGGCTGCAAAAAAGTGTCACACATCTGGTATCGCCGTACTCAGGAGAAGTTGGGGAATGTGTTTTGGGGTGTCATTTTACATATACCCATGCTGGGTGAGAGAAATATCTTGGCAAAAGACAACTTTTCCCATTTTTTTTTTTATACAAAGTTGGCATTTGACCAAGATATTTATCTCACCCAGCATGGGTATATGTAAAATGACACCCCAAAACACATTCCCCAACTTCTACCGAGTACGGCGATACCACATGTGTGGAACTTTTTTGCAGCCTAGGTGGGCAAAGGGGCCCACATTTCAAAGAGCACCTTTCGGATTTCACAGGTCATTTACCTACTTACCACACATTAGGGCCCCTGGAAAATACCAGGGCAGTATAACTACCCCACAAGTGACCCCATTTTGGAAAGAAGACACCCCAAGGTATTCCGTGAGGGGCATGGCGAGTTCCTAGAATTTATTTTTTGTCACAAGTTAGTGGAAAATTATGATTTTTTTTTTTTTTTTCTTACAAAGTCTCATATTCCACTAACTTGTGACAAAAAATAAAAACTTCCATGAACTCACTATGCCCATCAGCGAATACCTTGGGGTGTCTTCTTTCCAAAATGGGGTCACTTGTGGGGTAGTTATACTGCCCTGGCATTCTAGGGACCCAAATGTGTGGTAAGGAGTTTGAAATCAAATTCTGTAAAAAATGACCAGTGAAATCCGAAAGGTGCTCTTTGGAATGTGGGCCCCTTTGCCCACCTAGGCTGCAAAAAAGTGTCACACATCTGGTATCTCCGTATTCAGGAGAAGTTGGGGAATGTGTTTTGGGGTGTCATTTTACATATACCCATGCTGGGTGAGAGAAATATCTTGGCAAAAGACAACTTTTCCCATTTTTTTTATACAAAGTTGGCATTTGGCAAAGATATTTCTGTGCCGGGGGGGGGGGGGGGGGTAGGGTAGGCACACGCTAGGCTTAACACCCTATATAACTATTGCCTGGTGTGGTGTGTTCCTTTAAGACATTCTGACTAAATTACTCTGTTTCACAGACTGATTTTTGTGTTTCGGTCTCTCTAGACTGTCTGGACCCCACTTAATATTGATCCTAAAAATACCACTAGTTCTGGAAGCTGTGGCAACGACAGTGCTCTTCTGAGGCTCAACGACAGTGGCACTACTATTGTGGAATTTCTTTTCTTGGTTGTAAGTATTTGAGCGACATTTCCCTTGCTTTATGAAGAGGCGATTCTTTATTTTGACATGAAAGTACCTGATTTTTATTTTCCAGTCTTAATACACAGTCGAGTCACATTATTATGACCACCAGCTAATATGCAGCATGGACAGCAGCTGGGAGTGGCTCAATAAGGTCCTGGTAGGTTGTCATTGGTATCAGGAGGCATGCTGACTACAGTGCATCCCACAGCTGCTGGAGGGTGCGTGGAGGAGGATCCATAGAGTGAACATGACTATCAAGGTGGTCCCACAGATGCTCAACTGGGTTAAAGTCTGAGGAATCAGGGGGCCAGGGTAGTACTTGAAAGGCTTGGTCTTGCTTTTCCAGCCAATGTTGGACAATCAGTGGAGGTCCAATTCTGACACTGCTGCAAAAACTGAAGCTTTTTAAGCCAATGCAACGTTGTTAGAGCTGCGGTGACCACCCGTTTGCTTCGGAGCCCTATATGCAGTAGGGTTCGTGAACTATCTTGGACACAAACAGTAGCCCCCTGATTCATTTTCATGGTAAGCTGCTCTACTGTAGCCTGTCGGTCCTGTCTCGCACGCCTTCTTAACCGATGTTCACCTCTTTCCATGTCGCTTATTCACAATGGTCCTTTTGTCCACTTACCATACACTGTCTCCACAGCAGCACGAGAACAGTTCCCAAACTGCAGTTTCAGTAATACTGCCAGCCTTGGCTCGAAAGCCAATAATCATCCCTTTTGGCAACTTGGATAAATTGTCCCTATTGCCCATGACCGAAACAAGGAATATATGTGCAGACAGCCTATCCACACCGTATATACCCACCAAGCCAGCTCACCACACGACTCCTCCATGAGCTACGAGCTGACAACATCGAAAGTAGGAAGTGGTCATAATAATGTGACTTGACTGTGTAGTATTCAGTCATACAGAGCTGCCTGTATTGGCTCTAACCTATTGGCACCGTAGACCATTTTTATTTCTTTTTTTACTCCCAATGTTCCAAGAGCCATGGCTTGTTTTTTTTCTGTTTGCATAGGTAAATGTGGACACTTTAAAATTAAAGCTTGAATTTGGTTGCTATGGCCAACTTCTTTACTTTTCCTTTGTACAAGGGTTAATAAATGGGCATTACAATAGTGATTCCCAACCAGGATGCCCTGACAGCCTTTGGCTGTGAGGTGTAGTTTTGCAACAGCTGGAGGCACACTGGTTGTGAATCCCTATTGTATGCCAATCCCCCCCCCCCCCCCCCCCCCCCCACCTTATTTTATATTCACTGTTTGAACATGAAATGGATAGAAATTATCTGAATTTCTCCTCCATTTCATGCACCATACACACCTGGCCTGCTGTAATCCTTCCCATGCAGATGCACCAGAGTACTGGGAGGAAGTGGCTTTAACTTCCTCCCAGTGCTAGGCAACCAAATGGGACTTGGGAGCCGCTGCACAGAAGTCCCTCCCCCACGCCGATCAGCTGGGACACACTGCCGTCCCCATGCTGATCGTCTGGGAGCACCGCCGCACGGAAGCAGACACTGGACCCGCTGTCGTTCCCACCGCTGATCATCTGGGACACAGGACACGCTGCTGCATGGCCATCCGGTATCTGTGACATTTGCACGAGTACTCGTGCAAATGTCCGGTATCTGTCCCGATACTGGTATCGGGACATCCCTAGTTAACAGTAACTGATCGGCGGGGGTCCGACACCCGGGACCCCTGCAGATCAGTTGTTTGAGAAGGCAGCGGCGCTCCTATAAGCTCCAAGGCCTTCTGCTTTTCCTAGGCAGAGTGATGACACTTTCATCGGTCACGTGGCCTAGAAGCAGCTCAGCCCCATTCAAAAATCTTGGAAAACCCTTTCTTAAATAATGTGATAATTTAAAAATTCAGGTTATTACAAATTTGGCATTTCCAATTGTGTACTTTTTTTTTTTACTTGGCAGATAATCACTGAAACTATAAAAATTAGGTATTGCTGTGATATGTCGTCTGGAAGGATGTGTCAGGAAGTGGTTAAAGCATTTTTAATAGATTTTATTTTATATTTTTTGAGCTTTTATTATACCTTTTCAGAAACACTGGTATCCTATTGGACCTTTCCTCTGGCAGGGCCTGATGCTCAGATGGCAGCCATGGGGGCTGTTATAAGACCCTCCGGTTGCCACAGCACCATTGGCACCCAGCGATCACTTTCCAGGGGTATAGGGCTTGTTACCCTGTCAAACCTTTTTAGATCCTGAAGTCACTTATTGTGGCATTATTGGCCATTGCAGTGGGAGTCTCGTTCATTAGTTATCTCCTTCTGTGAATGGCGCAGACACAGCTTTTGTACCTGTGCCATCCATTGGAAGGAACTGTACGTCCATTTGACCAAACCCGCTGCAAAAATGCACGTTCAGTTACACTGGGGGATTAATACAGTTGTTGTGTTACCATTGGTTACTGATCTAAGCTTTTTCTACAACCTACAGAAAAATAAGAACTTTTATCTTCAAGAGGTTAATGTCACTCTCGTGAACACTTCAGGCAAGTACCCGCATTATCTATCTATTAGCTGCTCCGTCTAGTTTGCACGCTTCTATCTTCTATTTGTGGTTGCAAACACTAATGTCTTACACGTTCCATTGTGGGGTCTCAATTGTGTTACAGGTATGTCTGTAAGAACAAACAGCAACCTGAGCTTGTGGGAAGCGTCACTGGGAAGTTCATACCTGTGTCACAAAGAACAAACCATCACGGTGTCTGATGACCTCTACGTTAATACTTTTGATGTCAGAGTTCAGCCCTTTGGTGTAAAGAATGCGACATACGCTACAGGTAAGGGTGTCTGTGTTGTGACCCAGTTATTGGCCTATTCTCCTGTGGGCTGGGGGATCTACATTTATAGTAACATTGCTGAAACAAAATGAGGCTGTGCGTACCTGCACTTGCACAGCATCTATTCAGGTAGATGGATAATGAGGAAACTTCTCAAAATTAGTTTTTTGTTCCAATTCATCCGAATCGGCAAAGAAATTAGATTTTCTCTTCTCTCTCTTTCTCTTTCTCTCTCTCTCTATTTATTTTTAATCCCCCCCCCCCCCCCCCCCCCCCCCCCCTCAATTCGACAGTTTTTTCTGAAAGAAATTGAGATTATGATGAATCTGAATTTTTGTAAAAATTCAGGTCTAATTTTGATTCTATAGAATTGGGGCATGTTCACAGGTGGCAGTTACTGTCATGATTTGGGGGCGATTAAGCTGCATTGTATTACAGTTGCAGCAAATCTGAAAGCTCATCACCGCTCTTGTATTGACATAAGGTGCAGATTTTCAGTCGGCATTCCAATTTGCGAGTGACTCTCAATGCCAACCTTTACAAAATCCACAGGAGACATGAATTTTGACCCAAATGTTGCTCCATGATGAATCTCATCAGTCCACCCCCCCACTCAATTTACGTCTTGTGTGGGTGTAGCCAAATGGATCCTTGTGTGATCTTTGGGTTACTGCACACCTAACAACATCTCTTTAAAAACCTGCTAATCCATAGCAAATCAACATACATACATACATACATACATACATACATACATACATACACACATTTTTTTATGTAAGGAAATATGTTGAAAAATGTGTCGTTTGACGCAAACACCATATTTTGAGTCTTCACCCCCCTCACCCTTTGCCACTCTTGAATATGTGTCTTAAAAACTGGATGGGACTGAGTGCAACTCTGTTATGAAAGGTTTCCTTTCTAGTTTCTTTCTCTCACCTGGTGGTGTTTTTTGAGACAACCCCCTTCCGATGACTCTGATACTGGCGCAGTGTGTGTATGGTTGCTGATCTTTTATAGCACTGGGGAGATTTACAGTGAGGAATAGAAGTATTTGAACACCCTGCACAGAGGGGTCTGAAATTCACATTGTAGGTGAACTCCCACTCTGAGAGACAGAATAAAAAAAGTAAAATTCAGGAAATCGCATATATATATATATATATATATATATATATATATATATATATATATATATAAAATTTTTTAAAGAATGTATTTGTCTTGCACTGCTGAACATAAGTATTTGAACACCTGAGAAAATCAGTGTTAATATTTGGTACAGAAGCCTTTGTTTGCAATTACAGAGGTCAAACGTTTCCTGTAGTTCTTGACCAGGTTTGCACACACTGCAACAGGGATTTTGGCCCACTCCTCCACACAGATCTTCTCTAGATCTGTCAGGTTTCGGGGCTGTCGCTGAGCAACACAGAGTTTCAGCTCCCTCCAAAGATGATCTATTAGATTTAGGTCTGGAGACTGGCTAGGCCACTCCAGAACCTTGATATGCTTCTTACGGAGCCACTCCTGGTTTATCCTGGCTGTGTGCTTTGGGTCGTTGTCATGTGGGAAGACCCAGCCACGACCCATATTCAATGCTCTGACTGAGGGAAGGAGGTTGTTGCTCAAAATCTCACAATAAATGGCCCCATTCATCCTCTCCTTAATACAGTGCAGTCATCCTGTCCCCTTTGCAGAAATGCACCCCCCAAAGCATGATGTTACCACCCCCCCCCCCATACTTCTCAGTAGGGATGGTGTTCTTGGGATGCAACTCATCCTTCTTTTTACCTCCAAACACGACGAGTACATAACTTTCTACCATGCCTCCTCTGGATCATCCAGATGGTCATTGGCAAACTTCAGACGGGCCTGGACATGTGATGACTTGAGCAAGGGAACCTTCAGTGCAATGCATGATTTGAAACCATGAAGGCGTAGTGTTCTACCAACAGTGACCTTTGAAACTGTGGTCCCAGCTCTCTATCATTGACCAGCTTCTCCCTTGTAGTTCTGAGCTGATTCCTCACCTTTCTTATCAGTGATACCCCACGAGGTGAGATCTTGCATGGAGCCCCAGTCCAAGTGAGACTGACAGTCATCATTAGCCTCTTCCATTTTCTAACAATTGCTCCAACAGTTGATCTATTTTCACCAAGCTGCTTAGCAATTGCCCCGTAGCCCTTTCCAGCCTTGTGGAGGTCCACAATTTTGTCTCTGGTGTCTTTTGACAGCTCTTTGGTCTTGCCCATGGTAGAAGTTGGCGTCTGACTGACTGTATGATGGACAGGTGTCTTTAAAGAGCTCAGACTGGTGCTACTAAGTTAGATTAATGAGTTGAGTAGAGGTGGACTTTTTAAAGGCACAGTAACAGGTCTATGAGAGCCAGAATTCTTGCTGTTTCTCAGGTGTTCACATACTTATGAACAATGTGATTTCCTGATTTTATTTATTTTTAAAAAAAATATATATTAATTCTGAGTGGGAATGCACCTACAATGTGAATTTCAGACCCCTCCATGATTTCTAAGTGGGAGAACTTGCAAAATCGCAGGGTGTTCAAATACTTCTGTTCCTCACTGTATCATGTTTGCCTTTGGTGACAGTCAGGAAAGGTTCTTACGGGGTATTCTGGATAGAAGCTATCTCCTATCCACAGAATTCAAGATTTGTTAGATTGGAGGGGATCTGACCGCTGAGACCCTCACAGATCAGTGTGCATGGTCCACCAGCAACTCCATTTTTTCCATGGCTACAGGCCCCCATTCTTGTGTTCTATCTGGATCCCAGCGGTTGGACCACCTATCTAATAGTAACCCCCGATCCTGTGGGCCTTCACTGGCTGATTCAGGTTGTAGCCACAAGAATCTTAACGTTTTATAATGAATATCTCCTATTGATCATCTCTATTACCATTCGTTACTTGTGACACCACATTTCCTTAGACTCTAGGCTCGTGTTTCCTGAATAGGTTGATGTGTTTTTTAAGCTTTCTTTGGCTTTCATTTACACGTCATATTTTTATTTCTTTTTTCATTTTCACGCATTTTAATATTTTTTTTCCCATTTACAGCTTCTGAATGTTCCCTCGACGACGACAACATTTTAATTCCAATCATAGTTGGCGCCGCACTTGCAGGCTTAATTGTCATTATAGTGATTGCTTACTTAATTGGTAGAAGAAAAACCTATGCCGGATACCAGACCCTATAATTGTCACCCCGCTGCCCTCTGATTTGAACTTTTTGAAGTGGGTGCAAGTTAATCTGCAACATGCGTCTTTCCCACTATTGACTGTTTCAGGCTACGGCCATTGCGTGTCCTCAGCGGTCGTGGAGCTACAAGTTCTGTAATGCAGCTTTGCCATCATGGCATGCTAGGACTTGTAGATACATGACGGATGCAGGCTGTCAGTGTCCTGCAACAAAGAATATTTCGTTGAATGCTGCTAAAATAGAAGGGAACACGTCACAGCCCCCGACCATGTTGTTCAGTCTTGCAGTTGCTTTTGTTTCATTCCAAATTAGATGTTTATTAGGGAAAGGACACATGTAACGGCAGCAGCGATGCGGGTTAAAACTGCGTTGGCATGCAGTTTTACTGCAGATTGGCACCATTGTCAATGGTTGCTGGTAGACCTCATATCAGTGCGGTTTATAGCTGCCACATGTGACCTTACCCGAATCGAGTCCTTGCTGTTACTTAGGATTTGACATCAGTAATAAACCACTCAGCCGAGGTTCACTCCTGTATTACATCCAAATACAGCAGGACCTCCCACTGTTCTGCTGCCTCTTCAAACATAGCTGCCCAGGTATAGCCCTGTGCTCCTATCAAATATGAAGAAAACTGGTCCATTTAGCATAGTATAAACATGAATCCAGGAAACATTAGCCATCATGGGCCCTCGTGTCCATGTCCAGGCTCATATGGGTCTCCTTTTAACAACACGGTCTAATGGACATTGGCTTTGGCACCAAATCACGGCTTTCTCTGAGCAAATTAGGAAATGAAAGCGGGGAAAAGGACAGTTTTTGTTACTTCGCAGTGATAAAGGAGACCCTTTGGACTACATTTATCAAGACTGTCTAAAGGAAATTTTCTTTGCTCATAGCAACCAGTTGTAGCTCTTTTATTTCCTAATCTGCTGTGGTAAAATGAAAGCTGCTCTGAGATTGCATGCCGTAGGCCACAATTTGATTAGACCGTTTTGATGTGCTGTTTGAGTGGCCTGTTGTACTTTTTTTTGGCAATTTACACTTGTAGGGATGTGAAAAAAAGATACAAGACGGATCCGTCTGTCCACATGACAAGCGGAGAGACAGATCCGTCCTTGCAATGCATTTGTAGGACGGATCCAGATCCGTCCCACAAATGCTTTCAGTCAGCGGCGGATCCGGCGGGCAGTTCCGACGACTGAACTGCCCGCCGGAACACACTGCCGCAAGTGTGAAAGTAGCCTTAGTTTAACGTTTTGGTGTTCAGTGGAATATTATACATTACCTTTACATTGGTCAGTCATCTGTAATGCGTTGTACTTAAAAAAAAAAAAAAAAAAAAAAAATCCCAAATGTGTTTAGAGAACTTTTTTTTTTTTTTTTTTTTTTTAAAGATTTTTGCTCTGGTTAAACTGATTATATGAATGATTAATAACCATTATAACCAAATTACAATAAAACCGAGTGACCAAAATCAATGTGGAACGTAAATCATTTCTATTTTATTCTCTCGATCTCTATCTGAGGACAGTTGGAAAGTTGAATAGGTCCCGTCTCCTATATCCTCCTGTCACTGTTGGTAGCCACATACAGCAATTTGCCTATCTTAAAGGGATGTTCCAGGTTAACACGAATTGACACTTGTAAAGAAAGCAGACTATACTAGAGATGACCTTCTGTATCACGCCCGTGCCATGTTTACCATTATCAAAAGAATTAACATTAAATATATATATTTTTTTTACTTAACAGTACCCTGTGGTACATTCAGCATGTTTTGTAAGGGGTTCTGCTGTGCATTTAGTAAACCTATAACCCTCACAAGTGAAGCTTTATACAATAAAGACAACTAGATGTAATGAATGAATTATGCTAATTAGATCATACGCAAGAAAACCCGGCTTGTATGTATGAATTGATAGTATAGTGGTCCACGGTATGATGGCAAATACCATTTAAAGGGGTTTTGCCAAGGTTGCAAGTTATCTGGTGGATAGGGGATCACTAACTGATCACTGGGGGTCTGACCACAGGGACCTCCACTGATGCATAGAACGGGGGTCCTGTTCTCCCGATCTGTTTTGATGGAGCTACAGCTCAAGCATGCTCTATTAATTCTCTATGGGACTGCTGGAAATAGGCTGAGCACTGTACTTGGCTATTTCCATCAGTCCCATGGACAATGAATGGACTGGCAGGGCACCTGCACAACCTGCTGCTCCATCAGATCAGGGTAATAGGACCCCTGTTATTGGGGTCGGTGGGTCCCCAGCAATCAGTTAGTGATAAGGGTGCAATCACACGACCGTATGCATTTTGCGGTCTGAAAAAATGCAGATCTGCAAAGAATACAGATGGCGTTCAAAACGGACAAGAATAGGACATGTTCTATCTTTTTGGCAGGGCTTTGTAACAGATGTACAGAATTTTTGTGGCCCCATTGAAATGAATGGGTCAACACCCGAAAATGCAGAGCAAAAATACGGTCATGTGAATGGGGCCCAACTTGAACAACCCCTTTAAAAAAAAAAAAAAAAAACTCGAGAAACATGATCACTTCACGTGTGCCACATTCTGTGCAATAAAACAGTTGGACATCAGGTACACATAATACAATGTTTCTTTTTCAATATGGGGAAGCATTGGTAACAATACCATAGGAAACTATAGAGCACTATAATCCTATCAAGTTTAGTTATTTAGCGCCCGTGTCCTGTTAATGATCCACTTTCCCAGAGCAGAAGGCTTGGTTCACATCTGTGTTGGAGGCTCTGTTAGTGGCCTCTGTTGCAGATTCAGTTATCCCATTCCCAACATTGGACGTTGATGTACACTCAATGTCAGGCCTTTAAAGATGGTGCCTGCTCAGGAGATAAGTGGGCGGCACAGCTGCTGAGTGCCTGCTGTTTTACACAGGACACTTGGCGAGAGAGTCCCATGATTGGTTATGATGCTGATCACAAGTTTCTAACCACTCAGATGTCGTGGTTCAACCGACTGGCTCCTGCTAAGATCAAGGAAGCAGTTTGGTTACTATGGCAGCCTCGGACCTTCTGAAGACTCGAGGCCTGTCGTAACAAAGCTCTAATCAAGCCCGGCCTGTGGTAGGGGCTGATGGGAATGGACTGATTCTCTCCAGATTGCAATGTTAGTCTATGGGAGAAGTGATGAGATGATTGCATGTTAAAGTCCCCTAAGGGGGACTGAAAAATTAGGGGGAAAATTTTTAAATATAAGAAAAAATGTAATGTAAAATCACTCCCTTTCCCCATTTAAAAAAGAACATTTGCATCCCAAAACACACGTACTATTAAAATATATTTTAAACATTTATATAGCGCAGCCCTTTACAGACATTAGTATCACACTGTCCCCAATGGGGCTCACAATCTAAGCTCCCTATCAGTATGTCTTTGGAGTGTGGGATGAAACTGGAGCACTCGGAGGAAATGTGGGGAGAACATGCAAACTCAATGCAGATGTTGTCCTTGATTGGATTAGAAGGCACTGGTACTAACCCCTGAGCCTCCATGCTACCCTGTATTTATCCTGTACAGTAAACGCTGTAATGGGAAAAGAGAATCAAAATTGATTTACTGTTTATTGGTTGCTTAATTTCCCCAAAAATGGAATAAGACATAATCAAAAAGTCATATACACCTCAATGGTATCAATAAAAACTATAGATCACCCTGCAAAAAATGAGCTCACACACAGCTCCATAAACATTAATCTAAAAAAAGTTCTGTGGGTCAGAATATGGAAATGCAAAGTAATTCATATTTTTTTCAAAGTATATATATATATTTTTTTTTAAAGTGTTAAAACACTGTAGTCGTACTGCCCCGCAGAATGAAGTGAACATATTAGTTTTAGGCCTCTTGCACAAGAACGTTGTGTGTCCGTGGCCATATTGCACTTCACTTGAATGGGTCTGCAATCCCGGAGATGTGGATCAGAACCCCCACGGAAGAACTACGGAGTGCTTCCGTGGCGTTTCTGTCCGTGCCTCGGCACCGCAAAAAATAGAACTTGTTCTATTTTTATTTTTTTGTGTTGCGTACAGATCACGGACCCATTCAAGTTGACTGGGTCTCGATCCGTCCCGGCCGCCGCACAGAAGTTTCCCGTGCATTGGGGACCACAAATTGCGGTCCCGAATGCATGGAACGGATGCACAATGTTCGTGTGCAAGAGGACTTACTATGTAGTGAATGCCATAAAAGCATAGCTGTGGTGGAATTGCATTTTTTTTATTTTTTTTTATTTTACCCCATATGGAATGGTTTTCTAAATTCCCACTACATTGTATGCAATATTAAATGGTGATATTAGAAAATACAACTTGTGAACCCATGCAGTGTAAATTCTTATGATAATTGGAAATATGCACTGCACATCTTTGGATGTTTTCGCGTTACAGTAGCCTTTGTTACATTCAGCATGTTTAAAGGGAGTTCTGCTGTGCGTTTAATAAACCTATAACCCTCACCGGTGAAGCTTTATGCAATAAAAAGACAACTTGATGTAATTAATGAATTATGCTAATATAGGCTAATTAGAACAGATACAAAGAGAGCCCCGCTTATATATACATTGATCATGTAGTGGCCCACGGTATGATGGAAAATACCATTTAAAGGGAATGTGCCAAAGTTGCAAGTTATCTGGTGGATAGAGGATCAGCTTCCTGAAACCCTATGGGACATAATGTGAAGCATGACCCTAGGGCTGCAGCTATCGAGTATTTTTGTAATCGAGTATTCTATCGATTAGTACAACGATTAATCGAGTACTCTAATAACAAAAAACTAATTAAAAGAGCGTTTTGCGCCATTTGCTTCCCCCTCCAGTGCCATCAGCTTCCCCCCAGGGCCAAAAGTTCGCCCTCCTAGCCATGTCCCCAGCACCAGTACTTACCTTTCCCGTAGGGGCGCAGCTCCTCCATCTTCTCCCCGCGCTGTCCTGATGTCAGTGTCGGGTCATAGTGCGTGCTTACATGCACTATAACCTGACTATGTGTCAGTAAGTGCAGCGTGGTGTGGGTCGGCGGGTGACCACGGAGCGGTGAGTAACAGCAAGCGCTTTACTCCCGCTCTGTGGACACATGACTCAAATGAATCCTCGATGCAAAAAATTTGCATCGAGGATTTTTGTGTCGAATTAATTGATTCAATCGAGTAATTGTTTTAGCCCTACATGACCTCCCCCCCCACTTCCTATCAGTCCCAGTTTAGCTATTTGTTTGTTTTATTGATCAGGTTATTGCAACAGTTTGCTGTAATACGCCCAAATTATTTTATTTTATTTTTTTTGTTCTCCTAACTTAATCTTTGATCCCTTCAGTTTATGATGTGTCAGCCATTTTAGTTTTTTTTTATTTTCTTTTTGTTTTTTCTTGTTTTCTTTTGATTTTTCTCCACATATAGCTGAAGATTGCATTTCAGATCAGAACTTCACTGTTCCAATAGTCGTGGGAGCAGCACTGGGAGCCCTTATAGTCCTAGTGATGGTGGCTTATTTCATTGGCCGCAAGAATCGGCGTTCGGCTGGATATCAAAACTTTTAAGGATTCTAAGTTTTGGGGTTGTGCTGGAAGTATTTGGCACTACGAAATAGAACTGACGGCGGTTTCCTCTATAGAATTACCCTTGATTTCTCCAGTAAGCACAATGCACGTCCTCTACTCTTCTACTGAATGTATTTCATCATGTCCAGCACCACTAGAATGAGACTGTATGTACTAATCTGCTATTTTGCATTATTATATAGAAACAATACTCCAATAAAATCTAGTTCCACGTTACAATGTGTGTAGTTCATATATGCTGCTGACTGTTCAAATCTCTGACATGTGCATTTACTTACAAGTGCAGCGATGGGTGCATTTTATATTGAACCTACACTTTAGGGGCCATTCGAGAGGAACTGTCGGTTATCTTGACATGGTCTCTTTAAATACTTGTATTCTCCATGAAATAACAGTTTTAGAAATGCATTGTGCATTTCTTTTGTTAATCTTGCAGGAAATACCTGATTTTTTTGCTCTAGAAGATGCACCTAGGTTTTAAAGGAGGAAAACAAGGAAAAAACAATTTTCATCAAACCTCAGTTCAGATCTTAGATCAGTCCTAAAGTACAGGTGAAACTTAAAATTTGAATATTGTGCAAAAGTTCATTTATTTCAGTAATGCAACTTAAAAGGAGTTGCAATAATGAAACTTAAAATCAGAATATTGTGAAAAGGTTTAAATATTCTAGGCTCAAAGTGTCACACTCCAGTCAGCTCCTTAATCCATATCCCCTGAGCAAAGGGTACCTGAGATTGTGACTTTGGGGTTTTCATAAGCTGTAAGCCATAATTATCTAAATTATACCAAATAAAGGCTTAAAATTCTCTCGCTTTGCATGTAATGAGTCTATCGCATATATTAGTTTCACCTTTTAAGTTGCATTACTGAAATAAATTAACTTTGCACGATATTCAAATCTTCACCTGTAAATGAAAGAACTTAACTTTCCTGCTTTGGACAGCACCGCCACTCGGGAGACCAGCGCGCTCTTTCTGCAGTGCTGTGCTGTGAACTGACGTCGCGCAGTGTCGAGTCACAAATCGCAGTCAGGACACAGCAGAACTTGAAGCCGGCAGGAGACCAGGGAGCAGTGAGTAAAGCCAGTACCAGGAGCGCTATTTTCGCCACTCCTCGGTTATGTGTACAAACGAGCGCTTCCAAAATGGAAGCAGTCATTAGCATTCGCTTCATAAGACGCACTGCCATTTCCCCCCCACTTTTGGAGGAAAAAAGTATGTCTTATGGAGTGAAAAATACGGTATATGAATAAATTGACAACTTTGTGTTACCCTTCCTCTTGTCAAAGGCAGGGGATCTCTACAGTCTGACACTCAGCAATGATTGGACAGGGTCGGTGCCAACCCATTAGTTCCAGGAGAAGGCACAGCACAGTGGTCTAAGAGAACATGCTCCAGAATTGTTATATTATGGGGAATGCAAATATTTGCTAATACAGACTTATTGAGGACAGACATGGTCTTTAAAGGGGGTATTTCATTTTTAAACAAGTTATCCCCTTGGATTGGTGGACGTCTGAATGCAAGCGACCGGCTATTTCCAGCAGCCTGATAGACACAAATTGAGCGGTAATATGCATGTATGAGCTGCTGCTCCATTCATTTTGGGGGAGAAGGGGGGGTCCATGTGGTCAGACCCCTACCGATTTAGTAGTTATTCCCCATTCTGTGGATAGAGGATAACTTAAATACCCATTTAACCTCTAGATGACAGTAGGCATATTTACGTTCCAGTTGCCATTGCCCTATCGAGCAGGAACGTGGCCATATTAAAGGATTGCCAAATATTTGTGCGGTTGACCCCTTTACAGATGGGTGGTACAGTATCTGGTATACAGTAAAGAGATCAAGTTTTTTTTGCCATCATAGGTAAATTTTTCTTGGAATCTGAAGGCAAGCTGTCATTCTTTCTTTTAAACCCCTTATAAGTTAGGCAAGCTTGCGTTCCTAGACAATTCCTCCTACAGTTTCTTAATTTTCATATTTTTGCTAACCGATGACAGTTGGGAGATTTATCGGCATAAGGGCTAGAATCTGGTACAACTTGACATCCATGTTCTGGGAAAGACAACTGTAAGCAAGAACTTTATGATGACTGTAGTCCTAGATGCAATATCCCTTACATACTAGTAAGTGGACATGGCTGTTTATAGCAGCCTACCAATCCCAGCCATCAGATCAAGCTTTCCTCTTGTCTGGCCCTGTCAAAAGGGTAGTGAAGGGCTGGCAGAGGATGGAGGGAGAACAAGGGTGTACTGTGCTTTGGGCCCACCCTCGATGCACTTAACTGCTCATTTGCATATGGCTAAAAAGTCATTTAGTTTTCTCTCCAGAATGAAGCAACTTATTTGTATCGCTAAGTGAAAGGTATCATTACATTCAGCTGAGCTAGCTCTACAAAGCACTCGGTCTGGTGTGACAGTGAATTTCCTGGTGACACTTCCTTTTAATGTCACTTTTAGATGACCTGGCCTTTACACGTGACCAGACTTGTTATGGAAGCTTCTTGACCATAGGTCTTTATACATTAGGGCTTCCTAACACTTGGAATACTAATTGTTATTATATAACTGATGGATGTAGGCCCATGGTAAAATCAAAGGGCTTTCCCGGCCCTGGAAAATTCCTCATTGTTCTTTAAAAAAGGTTTTACTTTTATTTTTATTTTACTGATGACCTATCCTCTGGATAGGTCACCAGTATCTGATCGGTGGGGGTCTGACACCTGGGACCCCTGTTGATCAGCTTTTTTGATCATCGGTGCTCCTGTGAATTACCAAGTAGAGCACCGTACATTGTATAGTGGTTGTGCTTGGTGTCGAAATATGGTAAGTAAGACCTGATGGGACAGCGTCACAAATCTTAACCTCCAGCTGTGCTGAAATCACAATTCTCCTTTCACTTGGAGATGCTGGGAGTTGTAGTTTCACAGCAGCT